>NW_022436943.1:25757436-25868460 GCF_009761245.1 Sapajus apella | reverse complement strand
CAAAAAAAAAAAAAAAAAAAAAAAAAGATTTTCTGATGGCTAGTATCTAAATTAAAAGCAAAAATGTGCATCTGCATCTGCACTTCTTTCTTAATCATTACAAGAATATTTTTCAGAACGCAGCGTTAAATGTGTCATTTGAGTACTTATAGAAGTAAAAAAGGCTAATATAGTGTGGTCCAAACAGCAATCGCTCAAGGAGCCCCTACCTCGTGGGAAGGTGGTCAGACGCTTGTTTGAATTTGAATTTCAGGGAAGCCAGTTTCAAAAAGTCACTTCCATTTTACACAATTTTGTCAGCCTTGCTGTGTTCTCATGCCATCAAAGGTTATTACCATACATAATTACGAAACATTATTACCTTTTACAGGTAGGAAGTTGGATGCATTTCAGTTGCTTCACTCAGCCACTGTTGATTCATGTAATCTTCTGACATTCAAGTTTAAACACATTGCTTCCATAAACAGGAGCAATGCTTTCCATGTGGGATCCTTTGTATTCTTATATAATGCTCACTCTTAAAGACCAAACCGATTTCTGAAGATCGTCATTTGTTCTTTCCATAATGAAAGTTTCCCCTTCTGACATGCTTTTTTCTTTAGCTGACCCAATGGGTGCTACTGATGACTCAGTAGGTTTAAGTTCTGTATTTCTATATTCAAATAATTTTTGTAATCACCATCATTACCTTTCCCTTTTTAATTTCAATATTAATTTTTATTTCATTATTTTTTACCTACCTTGCTTTGTCTAGAAAAGACTTATGATGGCTAGTTTAAGGAAAATGTTCCTTTTTCATGTCATTTGTTCAGTGAAGTTCGCTACCTTCTGTAAGTTTCTAACCTTATTTATTTGCCCAGGGCCTTGAATCTCATCTTCAGCAGGAACCAAAATCCGGGAGGCTATGGTTGTGGGGCAAAGATAAGGCAGGATAGGGAGGACCCAAAGCAACACATGTGATTCCTGTTATGCTTAGAGTTTTTTTTTTTTTTTTTTTTTTTCCTTTTGAGACGTCTTGCTCTGTTGCCCAGACTGAAGTGCAGTAGTGTGATCTCGGCTCACTGCAACCTCTACCTCCTGGGTTCAAGCGATTCTCATGCCTCAGCTTCCTGAGTAGCTGGGATTACAGGCGTGTGCCACCACACCCTGCTAATTTTTGTATTTTTAATAGAGACAGGGTTTTACCGTATCGGTCAGGCTGGTCTCAAACTCCTGACCTCAAGTGATCCACCAATCTTGGCCTCACAAATTGCTGGATTACAGGCATGAGCCAACATACCCAGCCATGCTTAGTGTTAATTTTCTGCTCGTATTCATACTTTTTTCTTTTTAATTTTAAAAATGTTAGTACAGTTCAAATCAGTGTGTCTGGTTCATTTCAGCACCTTACTGCCAAAGCCCCAGAGGCAGAGACTCCTTCATTTTCTCTGCCTTGTCTTTGTGATAAGCGAGGTATCTGCTGCATTAAACTTTAAATTTCACATTATTCTTTTTTCCCTTGATTTTGACAGATTTGGCGTCCTTTTGCCCAGCCGTGAGCAGAAAGTTCTTGATTTCCTTGATTTTTTGAGGTATGGTGAGCGGTGTCCATGAAGAGCGTGTGGATAGGCACGGTCAGTTTGAGAAACGGGGAGGATGGAAGACCTCTTTATACTCACTCCTACCAAAGCCCTTGGCCAAATGATGCGGGCTCTCATTCTCTTCCGGGGCAGGACAGGGTCATCTGATGTCCTCATGTCCTTGTCTGCTCTAACTCAAACATTAATCTGAATTCCTCTCAGGAATACGTGAGTGAGACACTAGATGGTATTTTGTTGCACTCATTCCGTGTCCTTTCTAGGCTGGTTAAAGCACCCCAAATTCGAGCCCCCTCTGCTATGTCATTAACCATCACTGGGCCCAGGACAGTCCTTATTTGGCATCAAGTTTAGTTTCTGTCCTCTGAGCTCTGAGCTCTGAGGTCCCTGGGAAGGTGGTGTATTGCATTCTCTTGTTCCCTGACACACCACCTGGGGTGCTTCTCTTGCTTACCTCCCCCAAGCTCTACCTCCTGCGCTCAGGATGGCATTCTCTCTAAGCTACTCCTTGTATTCCTGCATCTGGAGGACTGTGTCCCCTAGACCCTATTCTCTCATGAAACCTAACTGCTAGTGTCTAAACCAAAAGCAAAAATACTGAAAGAGTAGTCAAACAACTGCTTGGATCTGAATTTCAGGGGAGCCAGACCTTTTGATCTCTTCCATTAGTGACTCAGGGCCTCATTAACGAACTCTTTGACCTCCATTTAATTATGAAGGGAACTGAGTATTCTTGGGGCAGCATCTTGTAGAATTTAAAAGCACAGGCTTCAGCAGCCCAGAGGCCTGGATTAAAATGTGGGCTCTGCCCTCTACTAGATGGATGACCTTGAGGGCGTTACTTCATGTCTTTAAACTTATTTCTTCAACTGTGAAGTGGGCATGGCCATGCTGATATTCTAGGATGGTTATACTGATTAAATGAGAAAACACATGTTGAACAGCTATGATGGATCAGGCACTGTCCTAGGCATGGTGTGCCACAGTGACCAGGTGGAGGCCATGCCTGGCATCCCGCTGCTTGGACACTGAGTTGAAGGGTACAGTGTCACATACCAGTTTTGGTAGAGTGTAAACATTCTGCAGAAAGTGATGTTGGCCAGGTGTGGTGGCTCACACCTATAATCCCAACATTTTAGGAGGCCAAGGTAGGCGATCTCTTGAGCCCGGGAGTTCAGGACTAGCCTTGGCAACATGTGGAACCTAGTCTCTACTAAAAAAAAAGTTAGCCAGGTGTGTTGGTGAGTGCCTGTAGTCCAGCTACTTGGGAGGCTGAGGTGAAAGGATTGCCTCAGCCCAGGAGGTGGAGGTTGCAGTGAGCTGAGATTGTGCTGCTGTACTCCAGTCTGGGCTACAGAGAAAGACCTTGTCTCAAAAAGAATGGATGAAGGAAGGAAAAGAAAGAGAAAGAAAGAAAGAAAGAGAGAGAGAGAGAAAGGGAGGGAGGGAGGGAGGAGGAGAAAGAAAGAAAGAGAGAGAGAGAGAGAAAGGAAGGAAGGGAGGGAGGGAGGGAGGAAGGAGAAAGATACAAAGAAAGAAAGAAAGAAAGAAAGAAAGAAAGAAAGAAAGAAAGCAAGCGGAGAGGAAGGAAGGAAGGGAGGGAGGGAGGGAGGGACAGAGAGAGAAAGAAGGAAAGAAAGAAAGAGGGGGGAGGGAGGGAGAGAGAGAAAAAGAAAGAAGGAAGGAAAGAGAGAGAGAGGAAGGGATGGGGGAGGGAATGGGGAAGGAGGGAGAGAAAGAAAGATAGAGAGAGAGAGGGAGGGAGGGAGGGAGAGAGTGCTAAAGAGAGAACTGAAGGATGAGTAGGGGTTAGGTGAGGAAAGTCATCTGAACAGAGGGAACAGCATTTCTAGTGTGTCCCAGATCAGGGGAGACTGGCAAGGTAAACCTTAGCAGAGACCATCAAAGGCCACATAAACCACTGCTGGGAAACCAGGTAGGAGGCCATTAGGAGGCATCTTAATTCAAATGCAATATCTTGGTGCCATATATGCAGATCAAAGCAATGAGGATATGGAGCAGTCAGTGGATTTGAGAGAGAGTTAGGAGGTAGAGTTGATGCGATTTGATAGGTGTGGTGAGTTCAGTCAGCATGGATTCAGCAAGCATCTGTTGATTATATTAGGTTGGTGCAAAAATTGCAGTTTTTACATTTAATGGCAAAACCACAACTACTTTTGCATCAACCTAATGGCATTGTGCCTTGCAGGACCTTAACTGATTTATTTCCTTACTAACCCCTGGGTCAAATGTCCAGGATTTCTCATTTGACCTGTCCATGCCCAATCATCCCTAGTGGCCAGGTTGTAGGCTGGGGGTGGCCTTGGGCCATTCCTGTTCTAGAAAAGCCAGGACATTGAAAATAACTGTCAACACTTGAGGATTTGGGAGTTGTCACTCAGTTAGTGGATTCTCTCTGTCTTTGGATTCTTCTCTGTCTCTGAAAGCCTGCTTTGTCATCAGCCTGGTGGCCTAAAGAAAGGTTCAGAGAGGAACAGTTACTGACATAGCCACTGCCATGAAGGCAGTTGGATCCACTGAGCCAATGGTAGAAAACAGCCCAAACCATAATTCAAATGTATTCTGTCCTTCAGAGAGCATTTTCATTTTTTTCTTTTCTTTTTTTTTTTTTGAGAAATAGGAGTGTCTCTCTGTTGCCCAGGCTGGAGTGCAATGGTGTGATCTCAGCTCACTGCAACCTCCGCTTCCTGGGTTCAAGAGATTCTCCTGTCTCAGCCTTTTAAGTAGCTGGGATTACAGATGTGTGCCACCATGCCGGCTAATTTTTGTTTTTTTTAGTAGAGATGGGGTTTCGCCATGTTGGCCAGACTGGTTTCGAACTCCTGACGTCAGGTGATCCGCCTACCTCGGCCTCCCAAAGTGCTGGGATTACAGGTATGAGCTACGGAGCCTGGCCCCAGAGAGGCTTTTCTAATCATACTTTTATACTAACGTCTGTTTAAAATCCCTGATTCCATGTCGACAAATGTCAAATAGAGGCAGTGAGAAGAGTGAGCAATGGCAGGGAGAACAGCCTAGAATTTAAGGTGTTGCATGGACAGGGAACTGCTGTGTTCTCTAAGGAGCAGAACTTCCCTTCACAGTGTTGAGGAATGACAAGTATTCCAAAAAATAAATTTTATTTGTTTATTGTAATTTTATTTTTTGACACAAGGTCCTGACTATGCCACCCAGGTTGGTCTCAAACTCCTGGCCACTAGAGGACCTCCCACTTCAGCCTCCCAAGTAGCTGGGACTACAGGCATAAGCCACCATGCCCAGCCAACTTTGAGTTATTTTGAAGTTACTTTTTGATTGTCAAACATACCATTCTGAAACAGGGCCAGGTGGGTCAATATCTGAATAAGTTTTATATCAACTGGAGCAAAAGTAGCCGGCATTTATTAAAGCCTTTTTACGTGCGAGACCCCATACCAGGCAGGGAGCTTGATCTCATTTATTCTACACAATGATGCTATTGGGGAAATAGGACAATTATTCCTGTTTTGCAGATAAGGAAGTTTAGATTCAGGGAGTTGACTTAATTTGCTCAGTGTCCACAGCCAGTCCATGGTGGAGAAAGCCAGCAGAAAAGCGCTACAATGACGACCTTTGGGGTAGAATCGAAGTTAACAGCAAAGCAGTTTAATATTTGTGGAAAATTTTGTTTTCAGTAACAGGAAATAATGCTGATTAGGTGTGTTGTATAAATAGTAGTAACCCCATTGTGGCCTCTTGTGTTGGACGTCGTCACAGGGAGAAGTGTCTGTCCGGTTTGACGTCTGAGGACCCCTCCAGTACCTACAGCCCCTCCTTGGGAATCGCGGTGCCCGCAGCGCCTAGCAGCCGTCATGAATGAGCGGCGCCCGGAGCATAGCCAGCCAGGCCTCTGCTGGGACTTCACCTCCAGGAGTGCACGGGCTCTACTCGCTCTCCCTAATGAGAGCAGTTGTGGAGAAGGGCGCTAAGCAGGTCTGCAGCCGGTAGCCTCCCACTCCAGCGCCCCGAGGAAGTTTCTCTCCCGGGAGCCAGCCCAGCCGGCCGGTTTGGCTCTGGTGGACAAGTCTGAGCTGGACAAACAGCGTAGGAAGCGCCAGATCCTGCTCTGCACAGAGCGATCCTGAGCTCTTTAACCTGTCCCGCCCAAGAGAAGAAAAATCCCCAGCAAACTGGCCTGATAGCCTCACATTGTCAGAAACCCGCTGGAGAGGCTTGGGTTCTTGGCCTGGATGTTTGAAATTCCGTAAGCGGAGCAGTGGTAGAAGCACCTTCCCGTGCACTTCTCCGGCAATGATTTTGCTAGCCTCTGATTTTCACCAGCTCCCACGGTCTGCTAAGCGAGGAGCCTGACCAGTGGAGAGAGATCTGGCCACTCATCCCTCCTCTCTAGGCCTCAGTTTTTGAGCTTGTAAAATGAAGTGTTTCGATTCAGTGAGCCTGTGGTTTTGATTCTGAATTTGTTATGGGTAAAATAAACATGGTAGACAGCATTCCTGGAACAGTGGGAAAAAATTGCTCCTCTCAATTAAAAAGCATGAACTCGTGAGGTGAAATCTGGAAGGAAAATTGCAGTTCAGATGGCCTGTATTGTACCAACGTGTCCCTAGGAAGAAGAAGCCCAGGGATTTTCCACACTTGAGGGAAGTCCCTCGACATATGCCCTCAGTTGGTTGAAGGTCCCCTATAACACCAGTGAAATGATACGAGCATTTCTGGGACATGATCTCCCTACTTTGGGTGGCACAAATAGGAGACAAAAACATTGGGTCAGGCGCAGTGGTTCATGCCTGTAATCCCAGCCCTTTGGGAGGCCAAGGTGGGTGGATCACTTGAGATCAAGAGTTCAAGACCAGTCTGGCCATCATGGTGAAACCCCGTCTCTACTAAAAATACAAAAATTAGCCGGGCATGGTGGCACACGCCTGAAGCCCAGCTACTTTGAAGGCTGAGACAGGAGAATCGCTTGAACCTGAGAGACGGGGTTGCATTGAGCTGAGACTGTGCCACTGCACTCCAGCCTGGGCGACAGAGACTCTGCCTCAAAAGAACAAAAAGAACATTGAACTGTGCTGGGAGAAGCATTTACACAGGGGACCAGCTCCTTCTCTCTCCTCAAGAGGGGAAACCAAGGCCCAGACAGACCATGTGAATTTCCCACAGGCTTACTTTATAGCAAGTTTTGGGCTGAGCTCACAGCACAGTCTCCATGCCCAGCCCAGCGCCAGAAAGGGGAGGAAGAGAGTTTTCACCATGAGTCACCTCTGTTTCTATCCACCCTAGGGGATTTGTTCTCTATGTGATCCGGGTGGACAGCCGACAGCTTCCGTGAGTGGATTTCATTTTAGGGGTGCTTGCTCCCCTAACCTCTGCCTTCACACCATCTTGAATTGCCACAGGGTGCTTGTCCAGAAACCCCACACAGCGCACGATCAGCCTTACCATCGAGGGTGAGGGAGAAAAAAGAAGCCGTTAAAAAGTCATCTTTCGGATTTAAATCAGCCCTGGCTGAAATAATTAAGGGAACTCAGAACTATGGAAAGGTCAAAGGTTTGCAGGTTTAGGGTTTCGTGGGAACATGCGCATGTTTGGACCAGACCCAAGTGCCTGGGTGACCTGTTTGACAGGTAACAATTAGAGAGTAAGAGCTTGCCCGGCTGGAATGTGGCTGCAGAGGCCGGCAGGAGGATCTGGTTTACCTGCTCTGCAGGTGGGGCCTGCTGAGTCCGACAGGCATGTGCACGCACAGCATTCCAAAGAATCGGTTTTCTTTTAAAGACGCACCGATGACTTCAGGGCACAAAAGGGTTGGGTTGAGCCCTGCTGGAAGCCGTTAGCTATTTGCAAGGTAAAGAAGCAAAATAAATAGTTCCCTGAAGACAGCTCAAGGAAGAAACTGCAAAGGCATTCAGAATGGTTTTTTTTTTTTTTTAATGTCTAAAATGAATGTGTGCTTTTTGTCTCAAGACTTGAGAAACCCCAGACTAGTACAAAATGCCAAAGATAATAGAACTGAAAAGTCATCCCTCTCCTCCTCGGACTTTTTTTTTTCTTTTCCTTTTTAAAGAGGCCATAGTATTGTCGAGAGCAGAAGACAGCCTTCTAGAAGGGTGATGCCTTGCTTAAGATTGTCCAGAAATATTGGCTATTTCTCTCAGCGTTGCTGCAGAAAACACTGAAAAAGGCAAAATACCGGGGGGTTTTCCTCAATAAATTGTAGATGTTGTGTACATTTTGAAGGTTAAAAGTATTATTTTGGTAAAACGTATTTTTAAAAAGTGATTGTAAATAAGCAGATGTTTTTAGTGCATAAAATAATAGATTAGGATAATATTATATATCTATAATGTGTGTATGTGTACACATAAATATACGTAGACACAGACTCACCTCCGTTAACATGGCTTCCATTTGAATTCAAAGGGCTTTTTGCTAGTATCAGCTGAATTACCCTATATCATATTCATGGTTGCTGAGAAGACAAAAGTCAAACTCAGAGAGACTCGGACTTGAAAATTATAATGTAATAGGAAACATTGCTAAAACATTGTCAAAACTCCGAAAATTTCCAAGTAATTAATCTTTTCTTTTTTAGTTTACCAAGTTTGTTTTCTAAAAAATAAAATTCCCTCTTCTTTCACATTGTTTCTTTTCATAGCAGAAATTGTCAGCTCCAAATAAATGGTAGGTACTTTCCATTCTTCTGTGTGCTGTCAAAGCTCTGAAGCCCTAAGATGCAGTTCAGGGTGCACAGCACTGAAGTCCTGGCAGTGAGGTGGGAGAGGCAAGGGAGAATTAGCAGCTGGGGATTCCACCGAAAGCACCTCTCCAGTGCAAAGAGTTAATTACAGCAAAGAAGAAGAGGATCTTAAAATTTGACTTTCAAAAAGCCAACAAGGAAACAAAAACTTAGCACTCTCCTTGTTGATTATTGCTAGTGGTAAAACTGGTGCTGATGTGGCAACTTAACTCTTTATTTGTGTAATATCAAGGTTATTATTTTACAGACTACTTATCAGAATTTATTTAAAAATCAGTAATAATAGAGCTGGGCACAGTGGCAAGTGCTAGTCTCAGCTACTTGGGAGGCTGAGGCAGGAGGATGACTTGAGTCCAGGAGGTTGAGGCTGCAGTGACCCATGTGCACGCCGCTGCACTCTGGCATGGACAACAGAACAAGACCCTGTCTTTCTCAAAAAAAAAAAAAAAAAAAAAAAAAATCAGTAATAATAATAATAATGAAAGGTCAGAACAAGAACAACTTGAGGTTACAGACGTCTTACTATGTGCTATGCTGAACTGTCTGCACTTTCTCTTTTAATCTCACAACAGTTCTGAAGCAGGTGTTCTCCTGACCCCATTTTACAAACCAGGACACTGAGGCACAGAGAAATTCCAGGACTTGCGTACAGTCCTACTGTTATAAGTGGCAGAGGTAGGATATGAACCCAGGCAGTTCACTCCATCATCCATAGTTATGGAACTCCTGCTCTGATTCAGGCACAATGCCAGGGGTTTACGACACCGTGATGGACAAGATATAGTTGGTCCTTCATGGACAGATGAGACTTCATGAAGTCTAATTATTGTCTTTGATTCCAAGATCTGTTCTTTTAACTATCCCCTTGACAACCTCTCAGTGGTGCACGCACTTTAAATCATGTCTTTGTCTTTTATTCCTCTGATTACCATACGAGACAATGATCTTCAGCTCTGCCACTCCCCAGTCACGCTGAGACACCTTCAGTAGCAGTGTTGCAGTGAGGCAGAGAACATGGGCATTTTCTGAGGCATATGTTACATTTACTCCAGGCCTACTTTGTTTTATTTGTCTACACAGTGTCGGAACAGTGAATTCAAGTTCGAAAGTCCCACAAGCAGAGCTTACTGTGGGTGTGAGAAGCCACTCTGATTATGAAGTCTCTTATCAATGACAAATATTTGCTTGGCGATTTTCATCCCTTGATAATTGGAACTCAATCTTCATGGATTCTGACACAATGGCTGCTTCCTGCAAATCCTGAACAAAACCAAAGCAAAATTAGCTTGCACATTGTCTCCCAGAGGAAAGTACTCTTTTCCTTTCCCTGTGGCATTCCACATGTTCCCACAAGTCCTCCTGTTATTTCCCTGATAATATTTCCTTCTCATAGTGTAGATAAATCCTGAACACTGTGTTCTTTGACTAATTCATCCCTTGTGTGTCTTCGTGCAAACTCTAAAGGACAGACATGCCTCCTCTGGCTGATCTTCTTTCAGTGGTTATGGACAGGCTGGATAGCCACTTACTTAGAGTGAATTTTATAAAGGAATAATAGGCCGGGCACTGTGGCTCACGCCTGTCATCCCAGCACTTTGGAGGCTGAGGCAGGCGGATCATGAAGTCAGGAGTTCAAGGCCAGCCTGATAAACATGGTGAAACCCCATCTTTACTAAAAATACAAAAATTAGCCTGATGTTGTGACGCGTGCCTGTAATCCCAGCTACCTGGGAGGCTGACACAGGAGAATTGCTTGAACCTGAGAGGCAGAGGTTGCAGTGAGCTGAGATAGAACCATTGCACTCTAGCCTGGGCAACAGAGCAAGACTCTGTCTCAAAAAAAAAAGGGGGGGGGGGAATCATAACTAATAATAGTAATAAATATATTGAGGGCCTGCTGTGGGCTACACATTGTGCCCACACGCTGCATGGCATTGTCTCATTTAATAAGCACAGTGACCATAAATATGTACTATGATTACAGGTAACAGGTCAAGAAACCCCCTTGCAGAGGTTAAATAACTTACCTGAGGTCACACAGCTAACAAATGGCAATGTTAAGATACAGAACTAGAGCCATCGGCACTCAGGCAGGGCATGGAAACAAATGACCATTTGGTCTTTAAGGTCTTAAGATTCTGAGATGCTCTGCTCTACTCTGCTTAGGACAAAACATACCTGAAGTTTTGCCACTGGGTTCCTCTGGTCACCATATTTTAAGTGGGAAAACTAAAAATCTGAAGCTGGTTTTAAAGAGAACAACCAGAGTGAAGAAGCTAACTCAAACCATGTTCCGTGAGGAAGAGTGTAAGGGACCAGGAATGTTTGAAGCTAGGAGGTGAGACCAGGGCTGAGGGATTAAGGAGAAAGAGTATGCTAGCTGCCTTCATGTAACTGAAGGACAGTCAGAGGGTGGGAAGAATAGGCTGGTGATGTGGGACTCCAAGCTGGAAAACCAGGACCCATAAGGCAACGTTGGAGGGAGACGGACTTTGTTTCTGTATAAAGACATGTTTGTTACTAATTTGATTGGCAAGTCATAGAAAGACTCTTTGAGGCTGGGTGCGGTGGCCTACACCTGCAATCCCAGCACTTTGGGAGGCCAAGGCGGGCAGATCACCTGAGGTCAGGAGTTTAAGGCAAGCCTGGCCAACATGGAAAAACCCTGTCTCTACTAAAAATACAAAAAAATTAGCCTGGCATTTTGGTGGTCACCTATAGTACCATCTACTCAGGAGACTGGGGAAGGAGAAGTGCTTGAATTCCGGAGGTGGAGGCTGCGGTGAGCCAAGATCACGCCATTGCACTTCAGCCTGGGCGACAGAGTGAGACTCTGTCTCTCTCGCTCTCTCGCTCTCTCTCTCTCTCTCTCTCTCTCACACACACACACACACACACACACACACACACACACACACACACACACACAAAGAAAGTTTGAATCTCAGTTCCACCCCTGTGGTGAGCATTTGTTGTTTTACTTGCTAGAGTCCTTTATTCTGAAAGCAATGGTTTGATTTCCTTTGGGGAAATTACATTTTCCATTGAGGGCAGTCTTTCTTGCTGAGAAAACCAATCAAGTTGTGCTGCCTGATCTCCCCCCCGGAGTGGATCATGAGACCCAAGTTGGCCCAGTCAGGTTCCTTTTGCCAGGACCTATTTTAAGTAGAGTAACCTGAGTGTAGACAAATGGCTGGAGCTGATTCTTTCCTAAGTAGTTCCCTTACCAACCTCAGTATTGGATCCAGTCCCTGGAAGTTGGAACTTCCCACAGCAGAATCCAGGAACTGGCCATGAACTATCAGACATGTCTAGTAAGAGGGCTGCATCCCCTGGGCTGATGTCCAAGCCAATACTGAGAAGGGGTCACTTACCGATTTGCCCTTAGAGAGAGCTCTGACGGCACCACGCTTAGTGTCCAGAAAGACTGCCCTGCACAGAGAACCTACCATGGCTTTAATCAGGAACAGAGACTCACTCAAATTGTTCCAGAAAGAGTAAGGTTTATTGAAAGGACATGTATGCCTGGGAGCCCTGGAAAACCTAAGAAAGCCAGCCACAGGAAAAGCAGGAATTGAGGGAGCTCCGTGCTACGCTCTCACATTTCCAGCTCTTCTACTTACAGCAAAGCCGCTCTCTGTGCATTGCCTCTTTTATCGTCTTTCTTCCCAGTTCAATATTTCTGGTTATTTGTCTACACATGACCCAACATGGCTGTTCAGCACCCAAATCTGTGTGATGTCCCGGGTCCAGCCATTGGAACTAACTTCCCTCTGGGTGTCTTTGCTAAATCCCTGAGAGAAGGATTTGACTGGCTTAGCCATTGAGCAAGATTGCATCACAGGCCCCTGGCCTACAGATGGGCTATCCCTGCCATGTGTCCTCACCGGGGACAGTCAGCTGAGTCCGGAGAGGTGAGCTCACCTGATCTTCTGCCTACTTAGCAGAAGCTTGGAACTGGTCAGGAAATGTACAGGAAATCTCTTAAGAGGCTTTTGACTTCTTAATGATACCAAAAACATAGCACAAGATACATTCTTATATATTAAAAATATTTTTTCACACCCTTTTCTTACAGTTTTTAGAGAGACTCTCCAAGGGCTATATCCCCAACCCCAGTTTTTTTAGGAAATGGCTTGCCTGGCCAGGCACAGTGGCTGACACCTGTAATCCCAGCACTTTGGGAGGCCGAGGTGAGCAGATCATTAGAGGTCAGGAGTTTGAGACCAACCTGACCAATACGGTGAAACCCTGTCTCTACTAAAAATACAAAAATTAGCTGGGTGTGGCGGCAGGCACCTGTGGTCCCAGCTACTTGAGAGGCTGAGGCAGGGGAATCACTTGAACCTGGAGGGGAAGGCTGCAATGAGCTGAGATTGTGCCCTGCACTCCATCCTGGGCAACAGAGCAATTACTCTACCTCAAAAAAAAAAAAAAAAAAAAAAAAAAAAAAAAGGAAATGGCTTGCCCTGAGATCCCTTATGAGTATATGGAAGTTTTCCTTCTGTGGTGGATATGCAATGTCAGCTTCAAGCAACCGGGTCTTCAAAAGTGTTATGTAGAATTCCTGAGCAAGCACTGAAGTGTTTTAACTGAAAAGTCCTTGTGTCCAGTAAAGAAGAGGTGAAAGGGGGACTTTGGGCTGTGGGATGGGAAGAAGATGACAGCAGAAGTGAAGGGAGTTGAACAAAAGAGCTGAGCAGGAACACAGGCCTGATGGGAGCCGCAGCTTGGTGCAGGAGAGTCAGCCAGGACCAGAAACCAGACAAAAACTGCAACTTCCACCTTGGGAGCCAGAATATCTAGTGTGAAATCAGAGAGTACAGAGAGCCAGGGCAGAGTGAGAGCACTGGGCTGGGTGAGGATGAGACAGCGGGGATTGTGATGAGTGCCTGCTGCCTACCAGGCACATAAGATCTGTCTCAAGCTTGGAGCTGTACTTACCTGTGTGCCCCTCATTGCCAGCCTGCATTCAGTTTGAACACTTGTAAATTCTTTGTTACTATGGTCTCATGGTCTTTGACAAAGGAGGGTTCAGGAGGTAAGAAGAAGCATATATTTCTAAGACCAGGAAGATGTCTTAACTGCAGTTAATGCAAGAGAGGCTAGACTGCCTTAGAAGGACCCTGGCACGTGCTGATCCCTGGGAAGATTTGAAAGCCAGCCCAGGAACTGTCTGTAATTCACTGTTGTCTTGCTCTCTACTCACATGGCTGTGAGCTCTGGCCTCAGGGCTGGGCTCACATCTTTTCAGCTTTTTTTTTGAATTCTCCTTTGACAGAGTGTCTCAGAGAAAACATTACTACATGCTACAGGAGTGGGAGGTTTCATGGATTACCTGTGGGCCTCTGGCAACTGGACTAACGATTCCAGGCCCACAGTTTGGGGCCCACACACTTGAAATCTGAAGATGAATGCTTGATCCTCCTCTGAAGGACGGTTAAGCCTCTGTTAGTTGATTACAAATGTTCCAGATACAAATCTTTAGGGTGGGAACTCTGTGAACAACAAAAACAGCCACAGAAAAACTCCGTGAAAAGCCTCACCTTCATTCATTACTCACCTTTGTGAATTTTGAGGACTTAATGAGACATTTTAAATAAAGAAAGGAATTAAAGGCTGAGGATATGTTGGACTGGCTTAAATTGGGCAATGGGAAACATAAGGTGCCCTTTCAGGGTATTA
Organism: Sapajus apella; assembly: GCF_009761245.1. Classification (NCBI taxonomy): domain Eukaryota; kingdom Metazoa; phylum Chordata; class Mammalia; order Primates; family Cebidae; genus Sapajus; species Sapajus apella. Next base: position 25,854,441 of record NW_022436943.1, on the reverse strand, counting down.
TTCGCCCTATAAAAACAAAATGTATTTGTTCGCAGTAAACATGTCAGAACAGCAGCTCTATAGAACAAGTGTAGGCTGGTGGCTGTCCAATCTGCCAATTTTCAGATAAAAGACCAGCATCTGGCCGGGCGCGGTGGCTCACGCCTGCAATCCCAGCACTTTGGGAGGCTAAGGAGGGCAGATCATGAGGTCAGGAGATCAAGATCATCCTGGCTAACATGGTGAAGCACCGTCTCCACTAAAATACAAAAAAATTAGCTGTGCATGGTAGCACGTACCTGTAGTCCCAGCTATTTGAGGCTGAGTCAGAGAGTTGATTGAACCTGGGAGGGGAAGGTTGCAGTGAGCCGCGATCGTACCTCTGCACTCCAGCCTGGCGACAGAGCTAGGCTCCAAAAACAAAACCAAACCAGGATGTGATAAGTGACAAATGACCATGAGAACATTTGCAGTGGGACCTTTTCTGATTTATCATTTCAGCATCAAACATGTAAATATATCAATCAAATGTTAAGACAACTGCTGTTCTCACAATGGATTTACAATATTTATCAAAAAGAGGAAAAAGTTCTGTTTGATGGCAACCCTAAAACCACTGAAAGTCCATGACCTGTCAAACAGAAAGCAGGCCTAGTGCTTGTGAGTAGGGTTGCTACAGAGTGAGGTCAAATCCCTGAACTATATGTAAAAATATTTCCATCCTCTTCATAAGCAAATCCTATCTCCTCTCCATGCGCCCGTTAATGAATCTGTAAAAAGAGAGAATTATCCAGTGTGTCCCCCACCTCAATATTCTGCATATTACTCCTTCATGATTTTTGCAATATGATGATAGCATTGTATCTGTAATATTATTTGTTGAATGTATTTTTTTTTTTTTTTTGAGAAGGAGTTTCGCTCTTGTTACCCAGGCTGGAGTGCAATGGCGCAATCTCGGCTCACCGCAACCTCCGCCTCCTGGGTTCAGGCAATTCTCCTGCCTCAGCCTCCTGAGTAGCTGGGATTACAGGCACGTGCCACCATGCCCAGCTAATTTTTTGTATTTTTAGTAGAGACGGGGTTTCACCATGTTGACCAGGATGGTCTCGATCTCTTGACCTTATGATCCACCCGCCTCGGCCTCCCAAAGTGCTGGGATTACAGGCTTGAGCCACCGTGCCCGGCCTATTGAATGTATTTTTAAAAATCAACTCACCATGTTTTACCTAGACTATTTTTGTATAAAATTTGTTATTAACTAATTTTTTGTTTTGTTTTCTTTCTTTTTTTTTTTTTTAAAGACAGAGTCTGGGAAAAAAAAAGAGACCAGGTGGAGTGCAGTGGTGCAATCTCAGCTCACCACAGCCTTGACCTCCCAGGCTCAAGAATCCTCCCACCTTAGCCTCTCAGCTGTCTGAGTAGTTGGACTACAAGTTCTCACCACCACACCCAGCTAATTTTTATATTTTTTTGTAGAGATGGGGTTCTGATGTGTTGCCCAGGCTGGTCTCAAAACTCCTAGGCTCAAGCAATCTGCCTTCCTCGGCCTCCCAAAGCGCTGGGATTACAGGTGTGAGCTACCACACCTGGCTGGCCTTCTTTCTTTTCTACTTTCTTTTTCTTTCTCTCTTTCTCTTTTTCTTTCTCTCTTTTCCTTCCTTCTTTCCCTTTCATCCACCGTCTCTTCTTTTCTCCTTTCTTCCTTCCTTATTTCCATCTTTCTGTCTTTCAGCAGGGACCTTGCTTTGTCACAGGCAGGAATGCAGTGGAGCAATCACAGATCACTGCAGCCATGACCTGCCAGGCTCAAGCAATCCTCCCACTTCAGCCTCCTGAGTAGCTGGAGCTACAGGCATGCACCACCATCCCTGGCTGATTTTTTAACTTTTTGTAGAGACAGGGTTTCGCCATGTTGCCCAGGCTGATCTTGAACTCTTGGGGGCTCAAGTAATCCTCCTGCCTCGGCCTCCCAAAGTTCTGGGATTACAGGCATGAGCCACCACACCTGGCCAATACATAATTACTAAAAGAAAAAAAATGTTGCCTTGCTTTTTAAAAAGAGCTGAAGGGTCTTGTGTAATCATTAGCAGTCTGCAGAACACATATTGGAAAACACTGCCTGGCTCTATGGAGGTGCTAGATGTGAGTGAAACTTTACAAAACCTGCCCAATTTATCTGTGGAAGAGGACTGTTGTTTCCAATATTCTCACTAATTGGTTGATTAATCCTGAGTTAGTCACTTTACCTCCTACAACTTCACTTCCTCATCTGAGGAAGTTGGGCTAAATAATTTCTTTCTGTCTCTAACTATTTGTGATTTTCCAAGATTCTGCTTGCAGGGCTGGGCATCCCGGCAGGAGATGATGCCCAGAGCTGTGTAGCTATGAATACAGGTCAGTTCCCTGTCTCCAGCCCGTGACATACTTAATCTTCCTGGGAATTTTGCTTTTCCTTTCCTTAACTGTGTTAGGGAATACCCCTCTCAGCTAGCGTATGAAAGAATCTTCCTTTCTCTAGTTTGGGTGAGTTGCAGTGAGGAAAAAAGGCAAATGGGAAAAAGGAATTTGTTGGGTTGCTTTGAAGGACTGCTGGTTTAACCCCTTCTCTCATCTCCTCATTTAACACCCCAACTACTCTGGAATGATCTTAGGGAAGAGAAAAACCTAATTTGATTGCTCCACACCTAGGAGCCCAGAGATGATGCATAATGAGAATAATAATGCATAGTTAATAATGTGTCACCAGTCTAACACGGTAATGGCAAGCCAGCTACTATCACTATGCCTTTATTTCCTCATTTGTAAAAGGAGTTTGAGCCAGATTTTTTTCTTTATTTAAAATTTTAATTTATTATGCTTTTTTTTAATTTTTAGAAATGAGGTCTCACTATGTTGCCCAGGCTGGAGAGCAGCGGCTGTTCACAGACATGATCATGGCACACTACAGCCATGAACTTCTGGGCTCAAGCGACCCTTCCTCCTTAGCCTCCCGAGTAGCTGGGACTGCAGGTGCACACCACTGTGCCTGGCCTGAAACAAATGATTTGTGAAACTTCTACCATCTTTAATGTTCTTTGATTGCATGATCTCAATTCATTTTTTTAAAACAAAAAGTGCTAAATTTTAAATTTAAAAAGTTGTAAATTTTTAATCCCTTCTAACCTGCCTATATTAGAAGACAAGAATAGGGCTGGGCACGATGGCTCATGCCTATAATACCAGCACTTTGGGAAGCCAAAGTGAGTGAATAACTTGAGGTCAGGGGTTCAAGACCAGCCTAGTCAAACATGGTGAAACCTTGTCTCTACTAAAATTACAAAAAATTAGCTGGGTGTGGTGGTGTGTGCCTGTAACCCAGCTATTCAGGAGGCTGAGGCAGAAGAATCGCTTAAACCCGGGAGGCAGAAATTTGCAGTAAGCCAAGATTGTGCCACTGCACTTCAGCCTGGGTGACAAGAGTGAGACTCCATCTCAAAAAAAAAAAAAAAAAAACAAGAATAAAGTTATCTTTTAGGATAATCATCTATCAAATTTTTACATGTATATTTTTTGTAAGTTTTCAGAACTGTGCAACAGTCTGTGGTGCAACTGAATCTAAATGTTGCATGACTGCAGTAATTCATTATTTCATCCATTGTCTTGGTCATTCTCTCTTCAAACAGGCATTATGTACCTAATATGTACCAGATAGTAGAGTATAGTGATTTAGAGTATAGCCCTGGAAGCAAAATAGCTTGGGATTGAATCCTATTTTCTTTCTTTCTTTTTTTTTTTTTTAATTGTACTTTAGGTTCTGGAGTACATGTGCAGATCATGCAGGATTGTTGCATAGGCACATACATGGCAAGGTGGTTTACTGCCTCCATCCCCCCATCACCTATATCTGGTATTTCTCCCCACATTACCTCTCCTCATGCTCCCCACCCTCTGCTGTCCCTCCCCTAGCCCCCCCACCCTGCAAATGACCCCAGTATGCAATGCTCCCCTCCTTGTGTCCACATGTTCTCATTGTTCAACACCCACCTATGAGTGAGAACATGTGGTATTTGCTTTTCTGTTCTTGTGCCAATTTTCTGAGAATGATGGTTTCCAGATTCATCCATGTCCCTATGAAGGACACGAACTCATTGTTTTTTTACGGCTGTGTAGTATTCCACGGTGTATATGTGCCACATTTTCTTCATCCAGTCTGTTGTTGATGGACATTTGGGTTGGTTCCAAGTCTTTGCTATTGTGAACAGTGCCACAATGAACATACATGTGTATGTGTCTTTATAATAGAATGATTTATAATCCTTTGAGTATACAACCAGTAATGGGATTGCTGTGTCAAATTATATTTCTATTTCTAGATCCTTAAGGAGTCGCCACACTGGCTTCCATAATGGTTGCACTAATTTACACTTCCACCAACAGTGTAAAAGTGTTCCTATTTCTCCACATCCTCTCCAGCATCTGTTGTCTTCAGATTTTTTAATGATCTCCATTCTAACTGGCATGAGATGGTATCTCAATGTGGTTTTGATTTGCATTTCTCTGATGACCAGTAATGATGAGCATTTTTTCATATGTTCATTGGACTCATATATGTCTTCTTTTGAAAAGTGGCTGTTCATATCCTTCACCCACTTTTGAATGGGTTTGTTTCTTTTTTGTAAATCTGTTTTAGTTATTTGTAGATTCTGGATAATGTCCTTTGTCAGATGGGTAGATTGCAAAAATTTTTTCCCATTCTGTTGGTTGCCAGTTCACTCTAATGATTGTTTCTTTTGCTGTACAGAAGCTCTGAAGTTTAATTAGATCTCATTTGTCCATTTTGGCTTTTGCTGCCAATGCTTTTGGTGTTTTAGTCATAAAGTCCTTGCCTATGCCTATATCCTGAATGGTTTTGCCTAGGTTTTCTTCTAGGGCTTTTATTGTGTTAGGTCTTATGTTTAGATCTTTTTTTTTTTTTTTTTTTGAGACGGAGTTTCGCTCTTGTTACCCAGGCTGAAGTGCAATGGTGCGATCCCGGCTCACCGCAACCTCCGCCTCCTGGGTTCAGGCAATTCTCCTGCCTCAGCCCCCTGAGTAGCTGGGACTACAGGCGTGTGCCACCATGCCCAGCTAATTTTTTGTATTTTTAGCAGAGATGGGGTTTCACCATGTTCACAAGGATGGTCTCGATCTCTTGACCTCGTGATCCACCGGCCTTGGCCTCCCAAAGTGCTGGGATTACAGGCGTGAGCCACCGCGCCCGGCCTTATGTTTAGATCTTTAATCCATCTGGAGTTAATTTTAGTGTAAGGTGTCAGGAAGTGGTCCAGTTTCAGCTTTCTGCACATTGCTAGCCAGTTTTCCCAACACCATTTATTAAACACACCATTTATTAAGTAGGGAATCCTCTCCCCATTGCTTGTTTTTGTCAGGTTTGTCAAAGATCAGAGGTTGTAGATGTGTGGTGTTGCTTCTGAGGCCTCTGTTCTGTTCCATTGGTCTATGTCTCTGTTTTGCTACCAGTACCATGCTGTTTTGATTACTGTGGCCTTGTAGTATAGTTTGAAGTCAGGCAGCATGTTGCCTCCAGCTTTGTTCTTTTTGCTTAGGATTGTTTTGGCTATACGGGCTCTCTTTTGGTTCCATATGAAATTTAAAGTGGTTTTATCCAGTTCTGTGAAGAAGGTCATTGGTAGCCCGATGGGGATAGTGTTGAATCTACAAATTTCTTTGGGCAGTATGGCCATTTTCACGATATTGATTCTTCCCAGCCATGAGCATGGAATACTCTTCTGTTTGTGTCAGTTCTCCTTGAAGAGGTCTTTTACATCCTTTGTTAGCTGTATTCCTAGGTTGAATGCCATTTTCACTACACATCAGCTCTATGGCCTTAGATAAGTGACTTCACCTCTGTAAGCCTTCTTTTTTTTTTTTTTTTTTTTTTTCCTTTATCTATAAGCCAAAAGTGACAATAGTATTGATTATAACTATGGCTATTGAAGACTAAAAGAGATAGCAAATGTTCAGAACTTGACTGGGCATTTGACTTTCCACCTGTTGTCTCTTTTATCTTCTAGCAAGCACTCAATAAATGGTAACTGTTATCTAATCATCTTCATCACCTTCGTTGTGCCCCTTTCCTTCCAAATTACTTCCATATGTGGAAGTCCTCATCACACTACCTAAGAATGTGCCTGTATTTGGAGATCTGGAGATAGGGCCTTTAAAGAGGTAATTAAGGTAAAATGCAGTCGAGTAGGTCGATCCTCATCCAGTCTGACTGATGTCCACATAAAAAGAGGAGATGAGGACACAGACGCACACAGACAGAAGACCATGTGACGAACATATGGGAAAGACTGCCATCTACAAGCAAAGGGGAGGGGACTCAGAATGAAATAAGTCCTGCCGATGTGCTGGTCTTGAACTTTTAGCCTCCAGAACTGTGAAAAGATTAATTTGTTGTTGAAGCCACCCAGTCTATTGTGTTTGCTACAGCAGCCCTAGCAAACTTGTACACTCATCATCCTCATCAGGATGTGCTGGGATTCAGACGATGATGACATCAACTCTTCTTCAGTGAACTCACATCTAAAAGGAGACAAGCACATAGGTCCATGTATTTTACAGCACGGGGTGATACAGATGAAAATAGAAGTCTGAACCACGAGAGTACAGGAGGGAAGATGCTCTATGATGTGGGGGAGTGCCCAAAGGAAAGTAAAGGAGAAAAAAGTAAACGGTTATAAAAGATGCTAGGTCTGAAAAGATCAAGAAAGGTCATTTGGCAGATAAGATAGGACAGGCATTGTAGTCAAGGGGACAGCACAAGTGGAATGCATGTGTGATGAGGACATTCTTCAGAATTTGTTATTTAGGAATCATTTGTCTTGTAACGTAACTTGGGATTTTACCTGTTTGTGATGGAGAGAAAGTAGAACCTAAGCAAAGCCAAGTGAAATGCCATTAACCTGCTGGATAAGCTGCTGCCCAAACATCCGTTTCTAACTTAAGGATAGCACAAAAAGAGAAATTCCCATTTCAGCCCAACAGAAACACTTAGCAAGCTTGGGGTTTGTTTTTTGTTGTTTGGAGGCTAAGGTAACATGACCCCTCAGCTTTAGTTCAGAAGGGTTGAGAAGACAATAGGAGTGGAGGAGAAATAACCTAGTTCAGAGGAGGTAGTTAAAGTGTAAGCCATTTCTTTTGGTGTGTATATATACACATATATGTGACAATTCATATACGTAAAATATGATTATATCTCCTTCATATAAAACCCTCATAATATATTTTAAGAACTGCCTTTAAATGAAGCAGAATAAGCAACGTGGGGAACTGATGTTATTCTCCGCCTGCCTCAAGGATTGCTGGGGATTAATGAGCTAATGTCTGTAAAGCTCTCTAGCGATGTAGAAGAAAAAACTCAAAAACGAGGACGCACTATTATCTCCTCCTCCACTCACTGCAAGCTAGAAGACAGAACACACAAAAGAAAATCTGCCTCAGCTTAATATTTTTAATATAACAAAAATGATTAGCTGGGTGAAGTGGCACATGCCTGTAGCCCCAGCTACTCGGGAGGCTGAGGTGGGAGGATCGCTTGAGCCCAGGAGTTCTGGGCTGTAGTGTGTTATGCCGATCGGGTGTCTGCACTAAGTTCGGCATCAATATGGTGACCTCCCGGGAGCAGGGGACCACCAGGTTGCCTAAGGAGGGGTGAACCGGCCCAGGTCAGAAACAGAGCAGGTCAAAACTCCTGTGCTGATCAGTAGTGGGATCGCGCCTGTGAATAGCCACTGCACTCCAGCCTGGGCAACATAGTGAGACCCCCATCTCTATTTAAAAAAAAAAAGATTCACATTTTGTTAAAAGACCAAAAAAAAAAAAAAAATCCTCCATTTTACTGATATGGCAACTTTTATTGCTCCATAGTTCTTTCATTTTTACTCTTCTTTTTTGTTTTAAGAGACAAGGTCTTGCCCTGTTGCCCAGGCTGGAATGCAGTGTAGTGGCTCGATCATGACTCACTGCAGTCTCGAACTCCAAGGCTCAAGCAATCCTCCCACTCGCCTCAGCCTCTCAAAGTGCTGGGATTACAGATGTGAGACATCATGGCTGCCTACATTTTAAAATTTTTTTTTGTAGAGACAGGGTCTCACTTTGTTGCCCAGACTGGTCTTGAACTCCTGGCTTCAAGTGATCCTCCTGCCTTAGCCTCCCGAGGTACCGGGATTACAGGCATGAGCCATTGTACCCAGTCCTCATTTTTATTCTGATTCATTCATGGTTGTAATCATTTATGTACTTTGTATTTTAAGTATTTATGGATTTTGCTGGATTTTGCCTTAACTTTTTTGTTTTTACTTAACATATCACACAATTTCATTGAGTTGCCATACAATCCTTATAACAATTTTCAAAGTGTTATGTGGAAGTATAATTTACATGCTGTAAAAGTTGCCTTAGTGTTTAATTCAGTGACTTTTTGTAAATTTATAGAGTTATTCAAACATAACTAAAATCCAGTTTTAGAACATTTCCATCAGCCCCAAAACTGCCTCGTGTCCTCTTGGAATTTCCAGTCTCACCTACCTGCCCCAGGCAAACACTGATCTGTTCTCTGTTTTACAGATTTGCATTTCCCAGAAGTTCTATGTAAATGACTTTCTGGTTTATTTCACTTGGCAAAATCTTTTTGAGGTCCATCCATGTGGTACTATGTATCAGTAGTTTGCTCTTTTTTGTTGCTGAATAATATTCCATTATATGAATTACCACACTTTGTTTATCCAGTCTCTGGGTGATGGACATTTGGATTGTTCCAAGTGCATGGCTATTATTCATAATGCTGTCATGAACAGATGTCTTTGTGTGGACATATGCTTTCATTTCTCTTGGCCAGATAACTAGGAGTGGAAATGGCTGCTGGCAACTCTGCTTAACCTTTTAAAGAAACTACTGACTTGTTTTCCTAGGTGGCTATACCATTTGACAGTCTCACCAACTATGTCAGGAGTTTCCAGTTTCTGCACATCCTCTGCAGCTCTTGCTATTGTCTATTTTTAAAATTATAGACTTTAAAGTGGGTTCAGTTTCCATTTCCCTAATAATTAATGACGTTGAACATCTGTTTGTGCGCCTATTAGAGTTTCATGTATCTTCTTTGGTGAAATGTCTATTCCAGTCTTTCATCTTTTTTTTTTTGAGATGGAGTCTCACTCTGTCACCCAAGCTGGAGTGTAGTGACACAATCTCGGCTCACCACAACCTCCGCCTCCTGGGTTCAAGTGATTCTTCTGCCTCAGCCTCCTGAGTAGCTGGTACTACAGGCATGTGCCACCATGCCTGGCTAATTTTTGTATGTTTCAGTAGAAATGGGTTTTCACCATATTGGACAGGCTTGTCTCAAACTCCTGACCTCGTGATCTGCCTAACTTAGCCTCCCAAAGTGCTGGGATTACAAACATGAGCCACCGCCCCCGACTTTTTTTTTTTTTTTTTTTTTTTTTTTGAGACAGGGTCTCACTCTGTCTCTCAGACTGAAGTGCAGTGGTGCCATCTTGGCTCACTGCAGTCTTGACCTGCCAGTCTCAAATGATACTTCCACCTCGACCTCCTGAGTAGCTGCAACTACAGGTGTGTGCCACTACGCCCGGGTGATTTTGTTGTTGTTGTTGTTTTGTACAGATGGGGTTTCACCATGTTGCCCAGGCTCTTTTGTCATTTTAAAATTAGATATCTTGTTTTGTTATTGAGTTATAAGTTGTGCCAGGCAATGCTAAGTGCTTTATAGCCATTATATCACTGACTCTTCACAACTACTCTTAGGGTATATATGATCGTCTTCATTGGACATATGAGGAAACTGAGTTAAATAGTTCAACCTATAATGATCATTGCTTAGCAGAGCCAAAATTGTAGCCTGGGAAGTTTTCCTGTCTTGCTGCTGAAATACCTCTTCACTCTCTTGAGCAGTATTCACTTACCGGAAGGAGTAACTGGGATGGGGGAGTTCACCAATCTGTTTCTCTAGTCTCCACCAGGTGTATTCATCTTCTCTGCACACCTTTATCAATGCTTTCATTATATTTCATAATAAGTACACAGGGACTTGTAGACTGAGGTGATTGATTTTATAGGCCTAAAAACTGTTAGGAAGGTAATAGAAACTGCCAAAAAGTGAAAGATTAACCACTAAAGGAACTCAGAAAATGATTCTCACTCTTTAATTAATGTCTCCTAGCCTTCATCAGCCTCTTACAGGTGACTATGGAACAGAAAAAAAGCTTTCTATTTTTGTTTCATCTTTTTGTGTTGAATGTGCAGATTCGTTTGAAGTCTTTCCAGGACACTCAGGGCTGGGCTTCTGCACTCTCCTGAAACATCCTCACTATGTATTTTTCATACAGTCCTTCCTACTCCATACCTCTCAAGCCTGGTAAACCAAGGATGCAGCAACTCCTGCTCCCTTGACCTCGCAGTGTGGACTGAGCCGAAGGCCTCGGGACAGGTGACGGAGCCCATAGCCAGGTGTTGGGGGTGCTGTGGTTCAAAAAAAGTGGGCACCTCTGCAGCATTGAGGGTGCTGTTGTTCACAACCAGGCAGGTACCTCTGCAGCGGAGGAGACACTGGCATCACTGTCCTTCTTGGCTCAAAGGAGCATCCAGGGACAAAGCAGCAGGAGCATTGCCCCGGGGCCTGCAGCTTAACGTAATGGAGACAGTCCGAGCTGAGAGGAATGGAGACACAGTTTCTGAGCTCTGCCCAGCAGGCCCCACGCGGGTGGCCCTGGCCAGGAGAGTTTGGGCATCTGCTTTGTCTAGGTGGGAATTTGGGCTGCCTGGCCCAGGACTCAGCCCGCTCTCAGTCAAAAGCTGGCATTGATGTGGGCAGCAGGTCCAGTTTCATTCCAGGGCTGCACCCTGAAACAGCACAAGCCTAAAAGTAGTTCTTCCTTCCCTGGGGAGATGCTGAGTGCACAGACAAAAGCCTCATCGTCTTTCCAGCCACCTGCAGCCAGAACTAACCCTGCACTCCAGGCAATCGTTCAAATGTTTTCTTCTGCCCAGAATGACCTTCCCACCTTCATATCTGCCATTCTTCCAAGTGCAGCTCAAAACCCTTCTAAGTCATTCACGCCACATGATTGTTTGCTAGGCCCACTTGCCAACCTGGGAAACTGCCTTAGGGCTCCCCGGTAAGAATCAGCTCTCCCTCGCCAGTGCTCTTAGCAGCTTGTTACTGCCAGCTAATGCTCTGAGGCTGAACTCGAGAGTTTCTTCTGCTGCTCTGGATTCTGAGCTTCTAGCTTCCAACCCCCGGCTCAGCCAGCAGCTTCTGACTTCCTGGTTCTCACTTACATACAAGACTCTTGTTTTGTTTTGTTGTTTTTCTCAGCATGTTTATTAATAGTCCCTATAACCAGTGCTTCTTGGCATACACTTGGTTAACGGGTATAACCCCAGCCTGGAGATCTGGCTTGGATCCCGATTGTTCCCTTGACTCAGAGCTTGGTTTTAGTTGTACTACCCCAGGAGGAATCTCAGCTATGACCATCTCAGCCAAAGAACCTCAGCAGCAAGTATGCCTTCTGTGCCTTACATATAGTTATATATTTTAGTTGTAACTCCTTTTGCTATATACAAAATTATCTTATAATGGAGGAGGTGTGGTTGTGATGGTTGGACGTGGCTGTGTGTGGGGAATAGATATCTCTGGTCTCCTGGGAAATGTGGTCCTTCGGGGTGCTGAGTGTGAGGAGCAGGGCCTGGGTGCAGCTGGTGACCAGCTCTCAAAGCTGGTCAAGAGGGCAGGGCAGGGAAGAGCAGGTGGACCCCTTGCCCTCATCATAGCCTCTGATGCTGTTGCCCATCATGCCTTCTGAAGCCCCTTCTGCCTCAATTCTCTTCCCATGTCTCCATTCCTTCTCAGCCTCCTTGGGCGGCATCCTCTTTTCCTACTCACATTTTTTTTTTTTTTTTTTTTCTGAGATGGAGGCTTGCTTCGTTGCCCAGGCTGGTGTGCAGTAGTGTGATCTCAGCTCACTGCAACATCTGCCTCCTGGGTTCAAGCCATTCTCCTGCCTCAGCCTCCAGAGTAGCTGGAACTACAGGTGCACATCACCATACCCGGCTAATTTTTGTATTTTTAGTAGAGAGAGGGTTTCACTCTGTTGGTCTGGATGGTCTCGAACTCCTGACCTCAAGTGATCCACCCACCTCGGCCTCTCAAAGTGTTGGGATTACAGGCATGAGCCACAGTTCCCAGTCTCTACTCACTTCTTTTAGAGGTGTTCCCTAGCCTTCCTTTCCTTCATTGGCCCACTCTGTGATCTCAGTCCATCCCATAAATTAACTTCCACATATAGTTGAGGATTCTCAAATCAACCTCCAGCTTAGACCTCTCCTGGAGCTCCAGACCCATAGATAATCACCTGTGTCCTATTCCTCCTTGAGAACAAATGTGACCAAATAATCCAGTTCTCATTTGTTAGAGATGGACTATGGGGAGTGAGGACGGAATGATGCATTGACTCATCCACTCACTCACCCTTCTATTCAGCTATGTCTGCTGGATGCTGAGTACAGGGTTAGGCACCAGGAACACAAAAAGGAGTGAGGCATGGTGTCATTGTCACAGAGCCCAGGTCCATGTGGCACATGAGAGATGACATATCATACAATATGCTAAGCATAATGCTTGACAGATCTAAACACAGTGAAAAAGTACCCGGTGGTGAGAATTTCTCACTCTGCCTATAGAAAACTTCACGGACAAAGTGCTTGGAGAAGTTCCTGGGGATCTCTGGATTTTTATACATGTGGACATTCAAGCATATATAGATAAGTGTTCAGTAAGTATATAGCAAGTGTGGTGGCCGTGCGCAGTGGCTCACACCTGTAATCCCAACACTTTGGGAAGCCAAGGTGACCAGATCACTTGAGGTCAGGAGTTTGAGACCAGCCTGGCCAACATGGTGAAAACTGGACTCTATTAAAAATACAAAAATCAGCCAGGCATGGTGGCTCACACCTTTAGTCCCAGCTACTCGGGAGGCTGAGGCAAGAGAATAGTTTAAACCCAGGAGGCGGAGGCTAACGCGAGTGGAGATCGCGCCACTGCACTCCAGCCTAGAGTAAGGCTCTGTCTCAAAAAATATATATGTGTATACAGCAAGTGTGAGAATGGAAGCCAGTAGCCAGTGCTAAAGATGATGGATTAAGAAGGAAGAAGGAGGCCAGGGTCATTTCTGATATTATGGGGCTGCCAGGCTGACCCTGAACTCCATATTTCTTTTATATGAGCGAAAGGCAGACCGTTCTCTTTCAAAGGCTTCTGTTAACACTTTCCTTGCTGCCTAACAAAATTCTTTTTTTTTTTTTTTTTTTTTTTTTTTTTTGAACGGGTGTTTTGCTCTTGTTACCCAGGCTGGAGTGCAATGGCGCGATCTCGGCTCACCGCAACCTCCGTCTCCTGTGTTCAAGCAATTCTCCTGCCTCAGCCTCCCGAGTAGCTGGGACTACAGGCATGCGCCACCATGCCCAGCTAATTTTTGTATTTTTAGTAGAGACGGGGTTTCACCATGTTGACCAGGATGGTCTCGATCTCTTGACCTCGTGATCCACCCGCCTCGGCCTCCCAAAGTGCTGGGATTACAAGCGTGAGCCACCGCGCCCGGCCTACAAAATTCTTAAGTAATATGTAAAAGAGCCTTAGAGATCAACTGGTCCTGGTTAGCAGTAGCACTCTCAATCTGAAACCTGTTACTATAAAATCGTAGGTGCCCTGCTAGTTGAAGTTAGGAATGAGTCTCTCATGAATCTTCCTATCTGTGGCTGCCATGGAACACTTCTGCAGATTCTTAAGTCTCCTGCAAACAACTCTGCAAATCATCACAGCCTCTTTTTTTTTTAATAGCTGAGAAAATAAAAGGTATGAGAGATCAAATAATTGGCCCAAGGTCACAGAGGTGGATTGTGCTAAGGCTAAAACCAGATTAAGTTCTCACAGTGCTGTCCACTGTTTGCTTTTCTTTCCCTCTAGGACCCTGATATGGGGAGCCTAGAAGGGACAGAGTGAAGTGCTAAGGAAGAATGGAGGTTTGAACTCTGAAGTGTAGAAAGTGAAAGGGCAGAAAAACAGGAGGGATGAAGACAGAGGAAAAACACTACAGCTGTGATGTTGAGACCGTCCATCGATTAGCTGGCTCTGTGTCCAGGGCTACCTGAGGATGCCGAGAAATCGTGGTCCTCAAATACTGCCTTGTAACTGACTTTATTATCCCTGCTCTGGTAGGTTTTCTTTCCTAATGTGAAGATGGTTCTGCAATCGATCAACCAGTCTGCAGCTTCTAAGAATCACATAGGGGTGCTCAGCACTGTATGAAATGTACAGATATAAAGGAGTAACAGAGACAGCTCTTCCCAGGAGAGATTGCTCTGGGGAGGTTGCCCAGCTTATGATATCCTCTTAGCTTCCCACCCTACACTCATGCACAAGAAGTTGGTTCCTCGCAGTCATGCTGATCAAATGCATGGCAGGGGCAGTCATGACCCTGCACCCTGGGCCCAGTCGACTGGACTACAGATGTCCGTTTGGCCCACTGATAACCAATCAGAGCCTATTCCCAGGGAGTGTGTGGGTGGGGTTGATGGGAGGAAAGGATGACAGAAGAGGAATAGGAAGAATGAAAGAAGAGGAATAGGAAGGAGAAGGAGGAGAAGAAGAAGGAGAAAAAGAAAAGAAGGGAGAAGGAGAAAAAGAGGAATAGAATGAGGAAAAGGAGAAGCAGAGAGAGGAGAGAAGAGTAGAGGAGATGAGAGATAGCAAGATGGTGAGACCAAGGTAAAACCACAGAGATTTAGTTGGCAATCTTCTGTCTTCTACATGTAATGCACCCCAGAGAAAGCAGAAACCCTGGAAGAGAGTGGAATGGATACTTGTAGAGAACCAGAGAGAGAAACAGGGAGATTATCCTCAGCATTCCAGGCAGCAGATTCCCAGTCCTCCTGGAACATCCTCCCCAGGACACACCCACGTGCCATCACCTGGCCTCTACCTACCCCTCCTCCCATCTCTCCCCCACCCTGCGGACTCAGCCTTGCAGCACTGCTGCAGGTTCCTCCACCCACGTAGCTCTGTTTCTCTCTTTTATTTGCTCGGATGCTCCTCACCCATGTAGCTCTGTTTCTCTCTTTCATTTGCTTGAATGCTCCTGCCCCTTTTCTGTTAGGCTACTCTGGCTCATCCTTCAAGGCCCAATGCAGGCATAATCTCATCCAGGGAGCCCTCACAGTTGTTGAAGGCTCCCTTTGTGGTCTCTAACACTCTGCACTTACTGGATTCCACTGAAATGATATACATCTGTGTTCCTCTCTCCCACTTTGCTCTCACTGATGTGCCGGGCACAGGCTAGATGCTTCACAGATCCTAATTTGAAGCTCAAATTGCCTCCTCTGCTCCCAAGAGTAGGGTCTATAGAGTAGCCCCAGTCAACTAGACTTCAGAAGTGCTTTGCTTCAGCAGGTGACTCCGCCCTCTCAGCGCTGGCCTGACTCCTGGTCCTCCACACACACCTTATGAGCATCACAGCCTGGCAAGTTAAGCTCTCTCTACAAGGTTTCTGTGACCACATGTGGGCTGCAGGTCTCATTTCTGCATTCTTCTTCCCTGCTGCTTCCTGGGTGCTCAGAGCAGCTCTTCCCTCTCCTTCCCCCAAGAAACACCAGCATGTCAGATATTTACTAAAGATCTGGGGAGAAAAAATTCAATTGTAGTCAATCATAATACAGGAAGCAATTTAAATTTCACACAAGCACTAAGCATGTGTGAAGTAACAGTGTCCTAAACGTTCCATCACCCATTCCCTGCCTTCAGCTCTATCCCTCCAGAGAACCGCCTGGATTTCCGTGCTGTCTCACCTGCAAGGCCATCAACACATGCCCATCTTCTTTGCACACGCCAACCCCAATTCCTGCTAAGCACTCATGTCGAGCAGCTTCACTCTTCATTCCCTCCACTAAGATCTGGGTCTGTCTTTGAATATCCACAACTCGCTAATAAATAATAAAGTGCTGTCTCCTGCAGAACTGTTCTCTTTGGCAGATGCATCAACAGCAGGAGCTTGGAAATCTGTTTCCCTCACACAGGCATAGGTGAGCTCCCTCTCCCACCAGACTCTGTAAGTGGCAAGGGAGTCGTCCAGAGAGGAGGCCCCCAGGGTTGGTGGGGTTTGATTTGTTCATTTGTTTGCTTGGTTAGTGATGATTTTCTTTGATATGTATCAGCACAACTTCTCTACTAGGCTGGAGGTTCTGGGGACAGGGACTTGCTTATCTTTATAACTCAGGATGAAGCAGTCAGTAAATGTTTGCTGAATGAATTAAAGAGCTCATGAGTGGAGATAGCTTAGCTGAACAAACAGCAAGCAGGTAAAAATGATCGTTAATGTACTGTTGAGTACATTTGAAATTGCTGTACTCTTTCTCCACCGTCTTCTTAGCAAACCCTGATCTTTCTGTCTCTGACTCAGACAGTTAACCCGACCCCTACTGCTCATGACAGCTACATTCATTGACCTTGGACTGTGTAGAAGTTAGTGGTTAAGGACTCGGGCGGCTCTGCAATCAGATAGACAGACTTTCAACTATTTTTCACTTGGGACTTCTCCATGACCTTGGGCAAGACACATAGTTTAAATCTGGGTTTCCTCATCTTATACTTAAGAATAACAACAGTTCTGACCTCACAGGTTTGAGGAAGAGTACGTGGAGATAATTCTGCAATGCACTAAGCATAATACCTTAATTCCTAGCACAGAGCAAGCACTCAGTTCATGGTAGGTGTTGTCATTAATTACTGCCGTTGTCTTCTTATTGCTATTGTTGTCCCAGGTGTGGACTCAGTGGGGAAGCACTAAGCCGCTTCTCTGTGACCAGGACTTAGCCTCTCTATGGAGATAACAGGTTACTCTTCCTGCGAAGGTACAGTTATACTAGATATAGGTGTTTTGATTGCTCCAGGCAGGTGGTCTTCACACCTGGTTTGAGGAGGAGGTTCTGTGTGTTAACAATGTAATCTGTCTTTACTTTTTTTTTTAAAATATACAAGAAATGTCAACATACAATGAGATCAAAGCAGAGTGCTTAATAGTGTGGAGCTTACAAATGCAGCCTCCAGAGCTGATTGCCTCAGTCGGGATGCTCATTCCACCAACTACTAGTGTGTGTGATTGCTCAAATTATCCAACTTAGCCTCAATTTCTGCATCTGCAAACAGTATAACAATGGTAGACACCTGATGGGGTTGTTGCATGAACGAATGTATACAACCAACAGTATCTAATATGCACTCCCAAGTTAACAATTATTATGTGAGTGTCTGATGGTAGAGAAGAGGATGAACCAAATCCCAACCATCATTCAAGCATCTCCACTGGAACCACGTTTTAAGTCTACATTTTTCTAGTTACGCTGTTCTGATTTTGTATGTGCCTCGACTGCTGCCACCACGTCAGGAACATTCCAGAGTGTACTTAGTGTTCTTCACAGACTCCAATAGGATAGAGGTTTGCTTTGGAAAAACCTCAATGTCACCCTAAAGGGTTATGTCCTTAAAAATGGACTTTAAAAACTGTATTTATGGATGGAAAGGGAATAGCATTGAAATCCTGTGGGGCCTGCCTATGTCACCTGCGCCATGATTGCATTTCCTCTGAGAAGGAAGCATCGGCCTCTTATTAGCCAATCCAGAAAAATCAGAGTGATTTATATGGTCCAGAATGTACCCAGAACTGTTTTTAAAAGTCAGTGATATGCCGGGCACGTTGGCTCAAGCCTGTAATCCCAGCACTTTGGGAGGCTGAGGCGGGTGGATCACGAGGTCAAGAGATCGAGACCATCCTGGTCAACATGGTGAAACCCCGTCTCTACTAAAAATACAAAAAATTAGCTGGGCATGGTGGTGCGTGCCTGTAATCCCAGCTACTCAGGAGGCTGAGGCAGGAGAATTGCCTGAACCCAGGAGGCGGAGGTTGCGGTGAGCCGAGATCGTGCCATTGCACTCCAGCCTGGGTAACATGAGTGAAACCCCGTCTCAATAAAAAAAAAAAAAAAAAAAAAGTCAGTGATAATGTAAATCCATTTGAAATAAATTGTATCACTTTGATCTAAAAGATTCTGTAATTTTTACAGTATGGCATTTTTATAGACATATTTCCAGTTATAGAAAGACCACAGATGATAAGGATGTCATTTGTAAATCCAAAGGGAACTAGATTATGGAATGATACATCCTTGAATTCAAATAAATATTTATAAAAACCACTGCAAAATTTCCTCTAGTAAAAAGGGAAGGTAATTTTTTGAATCAGGAAAAATAAACCCAATAAATAGCTGGGCACAGTGGCTCACATCTATAATCCCAACACTTTGGGAGAACTTGGGTGGAATGATTGAGGCGAGGATTTCAAGACCAGCCTGGGCAACATAGCAAGACTTCATCGCTACAAAAAATGTTTTAAAAATTAGCCAGGCATGGTGGCTCATACCTGTAATTCCAACTACTTGGGAGGCTGAAGTGGGAGTATCATTTGAGCCCAGGGGTTCCAGGTTGCAGTGAGCTATGATCTCAGCACTGCACTCCAGCCTGGGTAGCAGAGCAAGACCCTGTCTCAAAAAAAAGAAAAGTAAATATATATCTAAATATAAACACTATTTCCTAGTTTTTCTATCTTAATAGTCAAAGCAATAAGACAGAGCTTTGATCTGGGCAGTGAATTTTTGACCAGCTAGAATTCTTTGAAAGTGGCATGCCTTGGTTGATTAGATTTTCTCCACCTTGCAAAGAGAAAATCTAATCAACCAAAGCATGTCACTTCTCTATTTTCTTCTCTATTTTCTATAGAACACAGTTTCTTTATCCTTCCCTTCCTCCTTTTTTCCTCTCTCCTGCCTATTTTTTACTCCTTTTTTTCTCAAAAATGAGGATAGGAAATATAATGTAATATTTTGACTCCTCTAGACAATTATTCTGAACACTGGATTTTACTACTCAGCCTTGAGATCTGGAAATTAAATGGATTCATTCTCTGGACAATTGAACAGTGAATAAGTCTACGGTTATTTGACAAATCCCAAGTCAGTCTTTATGACACAGTCTTCATTTACTTTCTTTACAGGATACAATACTATTTGAAAATAAATAATTCATGCATTCATCTAGTGTATTCTATTTTCCTGGCCCTCTGAAATGTGAGCTTCACAGGGCAATGACTCCCATCCTTATTCTCAGTGGAATCTCCAGCACCCACAGGTACCTGGCACAAGAGAGCCTCTTATAAATGTTTGTTGGAAAATGAATATCATGTTTTTTTATTCTTCACCTATTACCAAAATGTCAAATGTAAGCATTTCTCCTTGATCCTTGTTCAATGATGCCTTGCCAAAATAGTCCCTGCTTTTTACTACATAGTGTTCCAGAAAACTGCATCATAAAGTTGACTGGTACAAAATAAATTCTATTTCCTCAGAAGGATGGTGAACTTCTTTTGAGATAAAGGTATTTAATTAGAGAATATTGTAAAAGAACCCATGTATGTGTCTAAAATTATAGCCAAAGGACAAACAATGTCTAAACCACTATAAACTGTCACAATATTATCTTCTAGATCACTTGTCTTCAAATTGTGCTCCTCAGACCCTACAGATTTAGCCAAGGTATGTGGGAGACTTCCTTGGAAAGTGAAAGAGGCAACCAATGAATGGGCTTCCAGGTTCTTCAACTCTCCTCCGCCCCTTCAACTCTTTGGCTTCACTTAAACAAAGGATTCCATGGATTAGGAAGACCTGAAAATGAGAATTTTAGATCTAGACGACCACTGTACCTCACTATTCCTTACAGTGCCCCAATTAACTTCTATCCAGGTAGTTCCTGGGAGAGAGCCAGGTTTGGTTAAGAAAGGAGAGAAAGTTTTGTGCATATCAAGTAGTGGATGCAGAAGGGTTTGATCCCCATAAATAAATGTTCCAGGAGGCACATGAAAGGAAGGTCAGTAGTGAAAGGAAGAATCAGGAAGAAGACAGCATGGAGCATTTGGGGGATGACAGTTCAAGGAGCTACAGGATTTTGCATTTTGACCAGAGGCCAAGGTAGACAGAGGAGGGAGGCATGATGGATGTATCCATCTTCTGAATTCTGGCCAGCACAGACCAATCACTTGGCTGGTGCTGACAGCCTGGTAATGTTAGCCAAACACAATTATTGCTCAGCCTTTGTGTAGATCATTCTTGCTAAAACGCCCTGGTGTCTCTCTAAAGAACTCTAGTTCAAGTGTTGAGGAGAGGGTCAGCTGGCCTTCAGCAGAATTACAGCAGACCTTAGGGCCAGGAAGCCTGAGGATTATGTAGTGAAATAGAAGGGGCTTGTGGGAAGGGGCTTGTGACTTTCCCAAAAGAATGCTCTCCAAGAAAGGTGGAGGGGACCGACTGGGTTTCTACCCCACTCCACACTCCCACCCAGGTGGAGCTCTGGAGGCTCAGATGGGCCTGACCTATGACTTGCTAAGCCAGGCTCAGGATAACTTGGAGAAGAGGACCCTCCTATAGTCCTTTTCCATCTGGTTGTCCTTCCCCTGGTTGTCCAATCTTGAGCTAGTCCTGCTGAACCATTCATAGAAAATGGACCTGTCTGTCACTTCCTGCTTGACTGTGAGATCCTGAAGGACAGAGAAGAGTCTTAGCCATGTTGGTATCTTCAGCATGTGGAACCTTGCCTTTATTTGGGCATCCAAGCATCTGAAGATTTGGGAAGTGAGATGAAGGTGGTTAAGGATTCAGAGAGTCTCACCCTGATGACTTGGCAGCCCGAATGTCTCTGTAAGTGTCCACACTGCTCCCTTTCTTTGGGCCAACTAGGTACACAGAAGAAACCAACAGCAGTCACCTGTAGTAACTGAGAAAGGCCCACTCTCCATCTCCCTGGGCCATGTTCAATTCAAACAAATAAACACTTAGGATCTTTTAAATTCTTCACTGATCATTCATTCCTCTGATTCAAACGCTACCAAATGTTTAGATTTCCCTGTTCATATAGTGAGAATGAGCTCATGGGACCAACTTTCAGGCAGGCGGGACAGAGTCAAGCAAGGGTTTTAGCCCTGGTGAAGAAGGGATGCAGGAAGGTGAAGAAAGGAATGCTGAAGACAAACGTGTTCCTCTCATAGTTTAGCCCTGTTTTTAGCATCTGAACTGTACACAGTGATTTCTTCATGTTTCTAGTTAGTTTCGCCTATAGGTTCATATTTCGCCATGTGGGGCTTGATGTCCCAAAGCCTTTCACTGGGTTCACCTTTTCAATGTGCACTGACAATTGCCTGCCACTTGGCTAGACAGAATTCTCATCTTCCTGCATCATTTATCCACACTTGGCCTTAAGAGAGAATGAAAAAAGAAAGTGTATTCACTCTCACCTTCCAGACTAGTTACCATGCCTAGTCTGGCTCTGATCGATGAGAAATAGATGTTGGGATGTTGGCAAGAGTACCCTTGGGGGCCAAAGGGCTCAGCAGCTGTTTGGAGGGGAGGATGGGTCACACCATGAAGGGTGAACCTAATGGGAAAGGGGCAAATGAGAGGGGCTGTCGGGAGCAAGGAAGCCACTAACCTATGGGAGGGTACCTGACAGGGGAGAGGGGAGGAGGTGAGGGAACCTGTCCCTCCTTACAAGAAAGAAGATGAGCTGAAGGTCACCAGTTCCTTAAGAAATGAGACTCACAGCTTCATGGCTCAGTTTGTTTGGATGTTGCCTTCTGTTTTATAAGCAGTTCAAACCAGGACACTGGCTATCAACAAAATCTTGCGGGTTATTAGTATCCTATTTTTAGACTTGAAAAGACACAGTACATTTGTGATCAGAAATGAGGGCCTGGCATCTGCAAATTGGTTTTAAGTGTGTGGGGAAATGGCTGATCTCCTCCTATCTAAGTCCCAGTATGAGGCAGGTGGGGACATCTGAGCAGGACCTCAGGAAATCAATAGCTAGGCAAGAGATAGAATAAGATGAATGCTTTCAAGGGAAATAGGCCAAATTCCAAAAGCTCTATTTTCTAAATCTCCAACTCATGCAAGGACAGTCAGAAAAAAATATGCATGACTACTGTCATCATTTTCCCATTCACATGACAGCCCACATTTACGATTTTTAGTGACACCTGATACCTTCTTGTTTTAATCATTTCTTTCTTTGAGTCCTTTTGCACAGAAACCTTTCTATAATATACACTATGCTTTTCTCACCAGGGCGCTGAAACACAAACACAAAGCAATAGACCAAGATCAGGCCCTTTGAGGCATGGCTTAGAGGACAGTATGGGGATGGGGGCGCTGAGAAGCCAGGGCTCAGCCCAGATCAGGGATATGGACTGGTCCTAAAAGCCAGAGCAGGTAAAAGATTACCCTCTAGGGAGTCAAGTAAAGACTGCAGGTTGGAGGGGCCTAAAAGGCCCTTAGTCACCAGAGAACCCTCCACTAGCTGCCTACTCTGAGGATTCTGGGAGCTATGCAGGTGACCCCTGGGATCTTTGGCCCCGTGTGAGGACAGATCCCATGGAGCAGAAGAGTCTCTTTCCCGGAATGGGCAGGCCCAGTAGGCCTAGGTTAAGGCCAGGCTAAGAGCTTCCTTACGCCTGACATTG
Organism: Sapajus apella; assembly: GCF_009761245.1. Lineage (NCBI taxonomy): Eukaryota > Metazoa > Chordata > Mammalia > Primates > Cebidae > Sapajus > Sapajus apella. The sequence goes on along the minus strand of NW_022436943.1, from coordinate 25,831,792 downwards.
GCCCTCTAGAGGTTATTACTTTTATGGTATGAAAAACCAGGAAACATTACTCAAAAGAAAAGTCTATCTACTGAAAAAGTGTTTCTCTTGAAGACTCAGAGCAGAGCTGATCTGAACAACCCTTCCTGGAGCTGGAGGCCAGTGGAGCTCCCAGACCTGTCTACTCTACCAGCCTCATGGGGTCTCCAAGAGGGAGAAAGAAGGCAGAGGGAAAATGACACAAAGCCAAGCCCAAAAGCCAGGACCACAAAGATGCCAGGACTTCTAATAACCTATTGGCTCTTCATCTGATCATTTTCATCCTGATCGCTGTGACCTATCAAAGTCATTGACCTGACCTGTATAGATCCATCCTGTCCTCAGAGACAGAATGGAAAGGGGGCCTTAATGCTACAGCTGGAGAGGTGATCTGAGCACTGGACTCAATCCCAGACAGTCAGGTGTGCATTTGTCATCTCCCTGAACTCTTCATACCTGTTGAGTGACAGGCTTTTGCTAGCTGTTTTATAAAGATTCTAATAGAGGATCTTCAGCCAGGCACAGTGGCTCGCACCTATAATCCCAGCACCTTGGGAAGCCGATGCGGATGGATCACTAGGTCAAGAGATTGAGACCATCCTGGTCAACACGGTGAAACTCCATCTCTACTAAAAATACAAAAAATTAGCTGGGCATGGGGGCGTACACCTGTAGTCCCAGGTACTAGGGAGGCTGAGGTGAGAGAATTGCTTGAGCCCGGGAGGCGGAAGTTGTGGTGAGCCGAGATCATGCCATTGCACTCCAGCCTGGGTAACAAGAGTGAAACTCCGTCTCAAAGAAAAAAAAAAAAAAACAAGATCTTCACAGCAATCTTTGCAGGATATGTATCATTATTTTTATTTAATAGATGGAGTAACTAAGACTCAAAAGACTAAGGAATTTGCCCAAGGTCAGGTGGGCTAGGATGTCAACTCCAAAGCCCATTCTCTCCCTTCTGCATTGCATTTCTGAGGGTATCTGAGCAGAAAAGAGCAGACACTTTTACGCAATTATTTCTTGCTTAAGCCAAAAATAGCTTCAACCTTTCTTTGTCATCCAAGAACTTCATTATGAATGCCCTCCGTTGAAATGTATTACAATTCAATCTCATGTGAAGTATATAGGATTGTTCACCCCCATACCAAATGTCCCCCAAACATCTGTGCACTTTTTGGTAGTTTTCCTTTCAGCACTGCTTGCTGTAATCTCTGTTTCTCAGCGGCTTCCAGTCTTTTCAGTATTTTCATGCACAGCTGCTGCCAGCAGGCCTGAAGATAGTTCTGCCTTATTTATGAGAAGTTTATGAAAGCTTTTAACTGCTCAAACGCCATTTCTCTGACTTTAGTGCTCACCATTAGCCCCTGAAGGGCTGAAGTCAGCAAATGCCCAATTTCAACATCACTGAGGTACATTCTCTCAGCAGCTTATGAATAAAATTCAGCTTATCTATGAAAGTGTATTATTTAAACTCTCAATTTTAGACTTGCAGAAAAGTCACAAAGGTAATGCAGAGAGGTCCCTTATACTCTTTATCCAGCTTCTCCTAATGTTAGCATCTTACCTATCCATGGTATGTTTGTCAAAACTAAGGGAACAACATTGGTTGTGTATGTCCATGTAACATGCAACAGGATACAAAACCTTCACTGTGTAATTTCTGATTTTCTAGGTGATCTCATTTGCACGCAATTGTCTAGGAATCCAATTTCCTCTTGATGTCTCAGGTGATGAAGCTCTTTGTGAAAAAATGCTCTACTACCCCCTTCCCCAGTGAGAAGCTCATAGCTATAGCAAATCCAAACATTTGGTCTTTTACTTCTTTATTTTAGAGTTGAGTCAAGAGAAAGAATGAAATGTACCTACAGCCAAATAATAGCAAAATACGTAAATAATTTCACAATTGCTGGTTTGATTGGTATATCAAGTCTTCAGACTTGCACCCATGGGTAAATTCTATTGACTTAATTATGGAAGAGTAGAAGAGTTAGTTGCTGCTGCATTAATTTCACTTGACCCAGTGGATAAAATCCATTCTGCAATTTCCTGCTCCCTTAGATTTTAGAAAACTTGAACACAGCCATCTGAAAGTGTGGTTGTTTCTAAAAAAAAAAAAAAAAAAAAAAAAAAAAAAAAAAAAAAAAACCATTAGGGAGTGGACCGCTATCTTATCAGCTCTCTATTTAGCACCTGTATAACAGCCAGATAATAAAAGAAAAGAAGGTGGAGAACAGAAGGAGTGAAGGGGAGAAAGAAAAATGTATTTTCATAAAAAGACATGAAGAAAGCTGAAATGCGTATTACTAAGGGAAAGAAGACAATGTGAAAAGACTGTATACTGTACAAATTCAATTGTGTAATAGTCTGGAAAAGGCCAAACTGGGAAGAATGAAAAGATCAGTGGTTGCTAAAGGTTAGGGGAGGGAGGGATGGATAGGCAGAGGGAAGAGGATTTTTAGCACAATAAAAATACTTTTTATGATAATTTCATGGTGGATACATGCCATAGTACATTTGCCCAAACCCATAGATTGCACACCAACAGTGAGCCCTAATGTAAACTAGGGACTCTGGGTGATAATGGCGTGCTAATGCAGGTTCATTGATTGCAACAGCTGTACCAGTTGGTGGGGGATGCTGAGCCTGTGTGGGGCAGGGCAGACGGGGTATCTCTGTACCTTCTGCTCAATTTTTCTGTGAACCGAATTTGGCCAAAATATAAAGTCAAATAAAAAAAATTTAAGAGGTATTTTAAAGTTGTTGAGAGAGAAAACAAAATCAGTTAAATGAACTTGTGAGACATTCAGGTAACAGAAAACGAGGCTGCAGGAAAACCAGGAGACTTCAGCATCTTAGGGCAGGTTACTGGAAACAAAGTTTGAGAGAGAGATTTGGGAAGGCCACAGAAACAGCATCTATAAGGAAGTAAGGGGAGCAGGATGGGGCAGAGAGAGGCTTGAAATGTGATCCCTTTATATTGGAGGCTCAGCCTGCCCAACAGACAGCTCTGGATCTGGCATGATCCTTTAGAATGGTTCCAAACTGAGATCTGGAAGCTGGACCTCGTACCTTGGTTTCAACCAGTCCTTGGATACAGGCTATCCTTGCATTGGGGGCATAAGTTTAGTCAAGTCAGCTTCCTCCATCTGAGGGCAATTCCTGGAGATAGACTTAGCCCTGAGCTGTCAGCCCCCAACACTGCTGGCAGCCAGAGCAATGAGTTCCTTAGTCTTGCAGCAGGGATCTGGGTAGCACACCAGAGCATCTAGTATACAGGGTATCCTCAAGTCCAAGAGAAGAGAATGCTTCAAGAAAGGAGTAGCCAACCATATGGGATATTTCTGAAAGGCTGGGTTAGAGGAGGATGTAGCTGTGGCAGATGTAGGTCATCGTGATCTTAACCAGAGAAATTTTAGTGAAACTGGGAGGATGCAAATCCAACTAGAAAGACGAGAAGAGAAGGAAGCATGAGGAAATGAAGACAGCAATACAGACAATTCTCTTGAGATTTTTGAGGTCAATCAAAAGGAGCAGAGAGATTGGGTGTTAAATGGAAAGAGGCATGGAGCCAAGGGTGGTTTGTTATTTGCTTTAAGTTGGAAGACAGTAGAACGTGTTTGCTGACAAACAAAATGACATGAATGATTTAGGAAACTGAGATGCAAGAGAGGGAGGGGAGAGTTTCAGGAGTCATGTCCTTGACAATGTGTATAGATATATATATACTAGCTGCAAATGAGGCCATTAGATTATCTATCCCTGGAATTTGCAATAGAGATTAAGAGTCAGAGGTCCAGCTACTCAGGAGGCTGAGGCAGGAAAATTGCTTGAACCCGGGAGGCAGAAGTTGCAGTGAGCCGAGGTCGCGCCACTGCACTCCAGCCTGGTGCCTGGTGATGAGTGAGACTCTGTCTCAAAAAAAAAGAGTCAGAGGTCATTCCAGGAATGTCTCTTGAATGGTGATTTGAACCCAGGTACTAAGGAGTGGCCACTTTCCACCCACCATATATTCAGCGAAGTGGAGAGAGCAGGAAGCAGATGTATGTACAGAGGAGAAATGGGACAGGCTTCTGGTTTTGCAAGTCCAAGGCCTCCCTGAGGCCTGCCTGTAGACCATCTTCTGTGCCATCAAACACCCCTTTGCCTTTACTACAAATGTCCCTTTCTTGCTAAATTTAACTGAGATACTGATTTTTGCAACCAGAATCTTATCTATGATATGGAGCATTGCCTGATTGACATGCAATTAGCTGCAGGCCAGATGCCCCAGAAGACACCCTTGATATGAGCCAGCTTCAGCAGAGAGAGCTACCCTGCCATGTGACTCAGGCCCTTTCCTAGACCTGTACCATGGATCTTGACAACACTGATCTCTCTAGTGCCAGTCCACTCGTGAAAGACTGGATGCAAAGAAGTGTAAAATCTAAGGAACAATTAAGATAAATCCAATCTATTTTTTAATGAATAATATCTAGCCTTCAAATAGATTCTGTGAAGACTAGATAGAATCATAAAGTAAAACAGGACTCTGATGTTAATGCCTGTTATTATAGCATTGTAAAAAAAAAACGCATTTGCTTGGGAGGCCGAGGCAGGCCGATCACAAGGTCAGGAGATTGAGATCAACCTGGCCAACATGGTGAAACCCCGTCTCTACTAAAAACACAAAAATTAGCTGGGCGTGATGGTGTGTGCCAGTAATCCCAGATACTCAGGAGGCTGAGGCAGGAGAATCGCTTGAAATAGGGAGTTAGTTGGAGGTTGCAGTGAGCCAAGATCATGCCACTGCACTCTAGCCTGGTGACAGAGTGAGACTCATCTCAAAAAAAAAAAAAAAAAAAAAAATGCATTTGAACTGATTTTGGTGGTATGCTCCTGTAGCTCCAGCTACTCAGGAGGCCGAAGCAGGGGGGGTGCTTGAGCCTAGGTGTTCTGGGCTGTAGTGAGCTATGCCTATCTGGTGTCTGCATGAGGTATGGCATCAATATGGTGACCTTCCAGGGGCAAGGGACCACCAGATTGTCTAAAGAGGGGTGAACCCGTCCAGGTTGGAATTGGAGAAGGTCATAACTCTCGTGCTGAGCAGTCATGCAATCCTACCTGTCAATAGCCACTGCACTCCAGCCTGGGCAACACAGTGAGAGCCCGTTTCTTAAAAAAAAAAACACACATTTAGGAAAAAGATGGGAAAAATATTATTACCAAAGTGGCAATAATAATAATGTGTTCGGTTAATGGGATCATGTGTGTTTCCCCCTAATTTTCTCTATTTTAATTCTAAAATGTGGTTATATTATGTATACAGTTTAATACAATTCTTCTTCCTGAAGCTCACACCTGAGCAGCTGGGGTGGCTTCTAGAGGTCCCCAAGTTATCACGGAGTTTATATCTAAAAGGAAGAAAATACTCAAGACTTGGGACCAAAGAAGGCCATCAGAGGAAGTAGTTAAAATCAAAGGGGGCTGGGTGCGGTGGCTCACGCTGGTAATCCCAGCACTTTGGGAGGCTGAGGCGGGTGGATCATGTGGTCAGGAGTTCAACATGAGCCTGGTCAAGATGGTGAAACCCTGTCTCTAATAAAAATACAAAACTTAGCCGGGTGTGGTGGCCCATGCCTATAATCCCAGCTACTCAGGAGGCTGAGGCAGAGAATTGCTTGAACCCACGAGGCGGAGGTTGCAGTGAGCCAAGATGACACCATTTTACTCCAGCCTGGGGAACAGATGGAGACTTTGTCTAAAAAAAAAACAACCCATCAAAGGGAACACCTACTTTCTGGCCAGAGACACCAATTACAGTCCCACAATAAAGCCCAAGATGAGAACTGGGTGACCACTAGAGCATGATCAGATTTTTCAGCCTGTTCCCATTGCAGAAACACTACCATGAAATCTCTGAAATGGAAGAAAAGGCTGGGCACACATGGCTGGCTCCCGTGGCAGGCCCTGCCCCTTCCTGGTCCTCTCTTGTGCCTGCTCTCTCCCTCGGCATTGCTCTTCCTTAAAGCGCCAAGGGTTTTATTAGGAACCACACTGAGCACTGACCCTGAACTTGATCTTCGCTAAATACTTCCAAATTACCTTAATGAGGATTCCCCTCCAACTCCCAGGGAGGCTGGTTTAAAAGTTGTCCTGCGACTCTTCTTTCAAAGTGAGGTACAACAGGTCATTAAATGGCTTGCTCAGAGACCCGCTGGGGCAACTGGAACAAGAACTTTGTGTTCCTCTGGTTTAATACTTTCTTAGCTCACTGAGCTCAGCCAATGCTTCAGGCAAATGAGAACTAAAAAGAATAAACAGCGATGGGGGAGGGAGGACTTGTCACCTAAGCTCTGCCCAGAGTGAGCAACCCTGCTTCTGTGCACCTGCTCAGTCCCTGACCTTTCTACTGTTACAAACAGACCAATGGAGCCCCATTGTTCCTCCAGCTTCAACAGAGGCCAAGGAAGAATTTACTACTATGGGGTTCAGGTTCACCAAACGAATGAGACTCCCACCCCAGAGCTAAAATATAACACGATGATTGGCCTTGTGTTTGTGGATGGTAATAACTAAGGCAGGTCGCAGCATGTTAGCAGGAAGTTGTTCCTAGGTAGCAAAGGAATGTGGGAATAATTTGAAAAGAGGCCCCACCCACAGATGACTGGAGCCAGTCATCAAATAAACTGAAATTAATGACTTTATATTCAATATTGCTACTTAGTGAGTGGTACTGTGTGCAGGGCCCATGCTAGGTGGTAAGCAAAGCCACAGCAGTCGCATCTATCAATATCCACTGTCAGGGGCCAGGGATGCTGGTCAGGTAGGCTGATGTCTTGGTGAATCCCAGGAGGGTCTGGAGTAGTCTATGTGGTCTCTTGGACCAGATAAAGGCAAAAGGCAGGTGCAGAAATCACAGCCATGGAGAGGTGCCCGGAGTCACACTTACTGGTGGGCACATGGAAGAGAAGCCAAAAGAGTTAGCAGGGTTGCATCACCTCTTACCTGACCTTGACCGCAGGTCTCTGCTTCAGTGCCTCTTCCTCCCAGAAGCCACCCAGTGACTCTCAGGTGTATGTTAAGCTCCCCTGTTAGATACTCAGATTGTACCACTCATGGGCATGATTGTTTGATTAAAGGTCAGTTTCCATGAAAATAGGGATGGGAGAAGGGGCTCTTTTATGTTCCCTGTTTGTCCTCGGCCTGGCACTAATGGGCTTTCTATTCATATTTAGCAAACTACTAGCCTTCACAGCACTTACCACATCAGAAGGCGTGCTTGGATAATTCTTTATTGACTATCTTCCTCCTTGCTAGACTGTAAACCATAAGAGCACAGGAACCCCCTTTGTTTTGTTCTCCATCACGTATATCTTTGGCACAGCACTTACACATAACAGCACTTACACATATTGCTGGCAGAAATAAATAATAAGTAAATAAACAAACATGAATAAAGGTCTAAAGATTAGAAGTGGGTAGAAAAAGGAAGACAATACAGAGAGGTTAGGAATTCAATATGTGCAAGAAAAGAGTTAGGTGAGCAGAAAGTGAGAAAGCACAGGACTTTTCTATCAATGGATGCAGAATGCCTAGACTCTCCTTTTCGGGAATGGACTGCATGGTGGGTGTAGCTAGGGGAACAGGGAAGGCGTGCCACTATAGTAGAGATGACTGACCAAGTCCAAATCTTCTTTATCCTAGAAGGAAAGTTAAACCATTTATTTCTCTGCAAAGTGCAAAGCAGGGATCTTTTTCTTTTGCGTGATGAAGACTCAAGCTCCTGCAAAGTTTGGGGAGCAGGGGAAAATGGTTTAGCAACCTGCAGGATCAGGATTCCACAAAGAAAAGTGGATCCTGTACTCTTGGCTGGGAGCTTTAGTGCATCTTGCAGAATCCCTGAATCACAAGAGCCTGACTAGTTATGCTGCTGCCTTCTTCTCTGGTAGGTAGAGGCCTTACCACACATCATTTGTGGCTGTTTTTGCTGGAACATCCAATCCCTTTTCTTCCCAGGTGTGAGTGCAGAAGGCTCAGAGAAGGGTTCAGGAAGTAGCATGAGCTTGCATGATGATATGAGAAGCTGTGGTCCATCTGAAAAGCTACACAAGGCATCTCTCATCTTTCTCTTTGCAATAACCCTCTCCCTGGATCCCTAGACAGTGCTTGCCAGAGTTGGCTGCTGTCGTTTCTTAACTTCGCCTGGAAGTTAAGAAACTACAGAAACAGTGTGAATATTCAAGAAGTATAAACCAAGTTCCAGATGGGAGTTTCTGGGACTGTCTTTTTCTGGGACTATCTTTTTCTGGGTGATCTCCTCCTCCTTCCACTACCATACTCAACCTTGTTTGGATGGGCTGTTTTTATGAAATTCCTTCTTGTCTCCAATTTCTGCTTCCCACCCTTTTGGTCACCAAAATGGAAGGAAGAGCACTGTATTTTTAAAGCAGCTGACTGACCACCACAGCAACACACACACACACACACACACACACACACACACACACACCTCTGCAAAACACTTTATTTTTAGCAAGCAAAAGGGATGGGGCAGAAAGCAGGCTTTTGCAATGATCTCTCTTATTTCCTGGTCAATCCATTTGGATGGTGACTGATAGATTTTCAAATGGAGACTCATAGTTTAAGGTGCCTGCACTGTAATTGACTCCATCTTGTTGCAAAAAACGAAGTATTTATCACTAATGCCTTGTAGGGCTTCTGGGAGAATAGAGGTGGCTTGCACTGCACCATGCTCACCTAGTTTTCAATTTATTCATGTTAATTTTACCAGTCTTTGAAGGGGGAAGAAATATTTCCTTCTGTGTGTGTGTGTATGTGCATGTGTGTGAGTATGTGAGTATGTGTGTACATGTGTATGTGAGGTATGTATGTGTGACTGGGTATGAGTGTGTGTATGTGTGTGTTATATGAGTATGTGTGGCTGTGTCTGAGTGTGTGTGTGTGCGTGTGTGTATGTGTGTATGTGTATGAGTGTGTATGTATGTGTGGCTGTGTATGAATGTGTGTGAGTGTGTAAGTGTGTGTGTTATATGAGTCTATGTGTGGCTGTGTATGAGTGTGTGTGAGTGTGCGTGTGTGTGTATGTGAGTGTATGTGAGTGTGTGTGAGTGTGTATGTGTGTGTGATTACTCTTCCATCTAATATTTTAGTCCAATTCATCCCCCCTAATTTTCAGGAGAAATTTACTTAAATTTTTTTAGTTCATGTGTCACAAATGTTGGTTTTCTATATCACTTGACTAGCCTAAAAAATGTTGGGCTTCTGTAAATTGCACTGGCTTGATTTAAGCTGTTGTCTGATTTGGTCTTAATCATAACAACAAAAAAAGCATACACAACAAAAATTCTTTGGAGTTTTACCGAAGTGAGGAGTTTCTATGTTCATTCAAATAAAGTGCTCACAATCATATTTTTACTGAAATACAAGGACATAAATGCTATTTCGAGGCAGGAGTAAAGAGTCATTCCCAAACTTGTAACTCTAAAATGATCTCATTCTGCTAATAAATGGAGCCCAGCGTAAGTGCTGACATCTGCAGGCACGCACTGTCTTACACTCTTTATTGTCAGCCTCTTGGCCTGATTTCAGCTTCCACTGCCCTGCCAGCTACATAGGTGTACGTCAGTCACTTCACCTTTCTGAGTTAGTTTCCTTCTGTGGCTCACAAGGTTACTGCGCTTGCCCATTTCTAAGCTCCCCCAGCTCTGGAGTCTCATGATACTTTGAAAAAGGAGGAAATTTAGAATCATCTTGTCCAAGGCCAAATCTGGACCACTGCCTGATTTTGTATATTTCACACACTAGGAATGGCCTTTTTACAAGTTTTAGTGGCTGGGGAAAAAAATAGTATTTCAAGAAACTTAAAAATGATGTGAAATTGAAACTTGAGCTTCCATAAATAAAGTTGAACTGGAATGCAGCCGTGCTCGCTTGCTTGTGTATTGTCTGCAGCTGCTTTCACACGACAATGGCAGTTGCCATGGAGACAAGCCTATAATGCGGCCCAGAGGCCTAAAATACTTACAATCTGGCCCTTTCCAGTAAAAGGTTGCTGGCCCCTGGTCTTGGCCAACTGCTTGACAGACGAGGAAATTGATGCTGAGTGAACTGACTTGGCCAAGGTCCTGGTTCTTAAAGACAAGGCATAGTTAGAGGAAGAAAGAGGCAAATGGGCATTCTGAAGCATCCAAAGGAACAAAAACAATGAACAATAAACCAAGATTAAAGATGAAAAAGTAATTTCTTCCTCAAATGATAAAAAGGATAATGTGCTCTACAACAGATAAGGACAAAGACATCATGAAACCTTCCAGCACCCTGCATTATTTGTGAGGAAGAACTGATCTTTTCTTATCTGGAATCAGATGACAATGTTGATGAGGAGGATTTGGGAAGTGGGTCAGTGACAGCAGAAATGGTTCGAGATTCTTCAGACTGATAACACTCCAGAAAGCCTACATCCACAATTGCTGAAGTAAATGGAGGTGGAAACGCTTTAGTGGGTCTTTTGAATTCAAAAGTGCAGATCTGGAAGGGGTGAGGCAGTGCAACGTCTGGGGACAGGAAGCCTGCACTAGATTAGAATGTTCATCAGATGGAGGTCTAGTGTTAGGAAATCCTAATGCCCTTTATGACACAGAGGCTCCATTTAGAATAGCCAGCATTGTTCTGACGTTGGCCCTTACTAACCTCCTGACAGGAGGTTAAATAGGAGTAAAATAAATGTTGCATTGGCAACATAGCAGTTTTGAAAAGTTTTGATAAAGTCCCATGCAGGAATAAAGCTCCTCACCCTTCAGTTTACACAGGGTGATTGCCTTTGCCTGGGAAGTTACTGGTAGTGCCTAGTAAATATTCCATACCCACGTATAAATAGGGCTAGATGAAACTGCTCCAATGTCCGAACTGCTGGCAGTCCATGAGGTACTAAACATTATCCCTGTAATCTCAATCCCAGCACTATGGGAGGCTGAGGCGGTAGCGTCACTTGAGGTCAGGAGTTCAAGACCAGCCTGGCCAAATGGTGAAACCCATCTCTACTGAAAATACAAAAATTAGCCGGGTGTGGTGATGGGTGCCAGGCACTCCCAGCTGCTCGAGAGGCTGAGGCAGGAGAATCACCTGAACCCGGGAGGCAGAGGTTGAGTGAGCTGAGATAGCACAACTGCACTCCAGCCTGGGCAACAGAGCAAGACTCTGTCTCAGAAAAATGAAATGAAATGAAATAAAACAAAATAAAATAAAATAAAACTAAACTTGCCAAATAAGATTTACCCTGGGAAATCCAATCAGTTACCACACACGATATGGATGCTGCAGTCAGTGAGAATCAGAACGTTACTGTCTCAGTTTAACTCAATGACAAGCTGCCCAGAGTTGCATCCAAAATATACTGCTTGCATTCCCATGTAAAGTTGGACAGCTTGCTAAACCTCTGAAGCCTCCTTGTCTTCTCCTGTAATGCCAGTAATAAGAACAATAATAATAGTGCCTACTTTGTGGACTGCTGTATTGAAATGAGGTTTTAGAGGTAAAGTGCTTGAGAGATGTTGGTCATTAATGAGTGTTCATTAAATGTCCTCTGTTCACTGCTGGCTGCATTGTATGACATATTAACTGACAGCATGGATTTGGGTGCAAATAGTTGTGGATGGAATTCCAGCTGCACCTCCGAGTAGCCTTGTAACCTGAGTAAATTCCTTCAATTCATTGAGCTTCAATTTCTCTACTGTAAAACAGTGATAATAATAGTTACCTCAAGGGATTGTTGTGAGCATGAAATGAGAAAATATACTTAATGCTTTGAAGAGTTTCCAGCACTTAGATATCATTATCATCCAGCACCATCATCATCATTATTGATTGGTTGGTTCTGCCATTAGAAATCTTCTGAACACAGCCTTCAACACAGTAAGCCTGATATAAGATGCTTGTGTGGTACACAGAATATAAAAAGTTTTTACGGCCCGGGCTGGTGGCTCATGCCTGTAATCCCAGCATTTTGGGAGGCTGAGGCAGGCAGATCACGAGGTCAGATCAAGACCATTCTGGTTAACACGGTGAAACCCCATCTCTACTAAAAATACAAAAAATTAGCCAGGCGTGGTGACACGTGCCTGAAGTCCCAGCTACTTGGGAGACTAAAGCAGGAGAATCACTTGAGCCCGGAAGGTGGAGGTTGCAATAAGCCGAGATTACACCACTGCACTCCAGCCTGGGTGACAGAGCGAGACTCTGTCAAAAAGAAAAAAAAAAGATCAAAATATAAATGATTTGATACAGTGAAGTTCCTCATACACATTAGAAAGGCCAGGAGACGCTACTGAGAACCCCAGGGCCAACCCTGCCTGCCCCAAAACCCTCCAGGCAAGCCCAGAAGGTGGTGCATGGATTCCCTACTTCAGAACCACTGGGGTTCTTGCTTCTTGTTTGCTCATCTTCTTTCTGCTAAATTCTGTTATTCTCGTTTGCTGTCAGGCTTCTCAACATGTGTAACTCACGGCCACCATACTGCCTCATGCTCCAGGTAAGAGGTAAATGCCAGTCTCATCTTCTTTGTCAACAATAAGGCAGAGACCCTGACCTCCGAGGAGGAAAGGGCGCCTTCATATCTGGCCCAATCCCCCTTCTTAGTTTGTGGAACCCATGCTGTTTCCTACCATTAACAGATCTGTTTGCTTATCTAATATTCGCAGATTAAATTACCCAGTTCCACTCTGATGGGCTTGACAAACCTGCTCTCTCTATTACTTGCCACCCTGCACCCTTTCATACCTGCTGACTCCTTCACAATGAACAGACGGGAGCCAGTCTGCTGAGATTAAGGAATTATAAAAACACGTACAGGATGTATCAGTGGTGCCCTATTTAGCATAAATTTTGTTAACAGTCCAAGGTGTTGTTTCCACTAGATTTAAGAACTGAAGATATCTTCTGCCAAGTCAGCCAGTTTGGTAGACTTGGCTTTCCATCCATTTCCCATGTGCCTGTATGGGCGGTACACTAGAGAATAAATAATGCAGAAAATTCAGGACCCTCTACTCATCGGTTAATTCCTATAAGAATCACTTCGTCTCAGCTCTTCATTTTGCTGATGAGGAAATCAAGAAGCTGTAACTCACAGCTGGATTCTAGACAAGCCAAGACAGGAGCTTAGCTTTCCCAACTCGCAGGCCACTGCTCTTTCTTCCTTAAAGTTTTGCTGCCTTCCAGGCTTAGCTGGAGTGGATTTTCTCTCTTTTCTTAACATTCATTTTTTAGAGACAGCATCTTGCTCTTTCATCCAGGTTGGAGTGTAATGATATGATCATAGCTCACTGTAGTCTTGAACTTCTGGGCTCCAGGGATTGTCACACCTCAGTCTCCTGAGTAGCTAGGACTACAGGTGCATGAATCATGCCTGGCTGGAGGAGTGGATTCTCCTCGGTGCCTTTTCCTTTTGTTCAGTGCATCTATGACTCCTTTGGAGTGAGCCTAATCTGTCTTCTTACCCTTGGGTCCCAGCTAATGTCTGGTCTTCTCTGTGCATGCCGTTCTCTGCAGATTTCCCCCAGTGGCTTGTGGTCAGACCCAGTGCTTATTTGGGATGAAGAATTCAGTTTCCTGGATCTGACTGGCAGAAAGATTTGGAATGTGGAGCGTGAAGCCACTGCATGTTCTCTCAGCTTTGGGAAGGCTCAGAACCCAAGTTCCAATAGAAAAGCCAACTCTGAGCTAGGCCAGAAACCAAGAGGGTCTTGGGGCCTGGGGACTCCAACCACTGCTTTAGCAGCCAGAGTCCTGCAAGGCCAGTCTGAGGAGTGTCCTGGTGCCTTACACCCATGGTTGTAGGTTGAGTCAAAGTGTGTCCATGACGCTTTTGTCTCCAGAACTCAGTGATATTGGGCTCCAATGGTATACACAAAGTGAGTGGCCAAAGGCAGAAGCCCTGAGGGGAATGTGGGGAGCCAAGATACAAAAGAGTGTCAGAAACCAGACAGGAGCTCCTGGAAAATGTGTGTGTGTGTGTGTGTGTGTGTGTGTGTGTGTGTGTGTGTGTGCATGTGTGTGTGTATGTGTATACAGGTCTGTCCTGTCTCTGCCAAGACGCCCATGTGGGTGTCTTACTGAATCTTCCCAGCAATTATTTGAGGTGGATATTATTCTCCCCATTCAAAGGCTAGAGTCTTGAAGAAGTGATTTGCCAAAATCACACAGCTGATAAATGTCAAAGCCAAGACTAGAGCCCAAGCCTTCTGACTTCACAACTCATGTTCTATCCAGGTCACCAAGCTGCCTTCTAGAAAGGTCCACCTGTGTTTACCAGAAAACTCTGACTGACATATGTGGCAGCAGTCACAGAGACAAGTATGCAGTCCTAGGGCTGGAAGGATTCATCATCTAGTCCAACTCTAAGTCCATTGATTTCCTTAGCCACAGCGGTTCTCACAACATGCCCTGAAGAGAGGCCTTAGAGATTTTAGTGGGGACAGAGAAGGAGGATGGACACAGGTCACCTGCTCTTTCCACTGAGCCCTCAAATCCCATCACTTCAACAAGAGCTACTTGTTTCTTTGAGTTGGGAATGGGTTTAGACAACCTTAGTTCTTCCACATTCTCCAGCCTCTGCTTCAACACCTTGCATAAAAGAGAACTGCCCTAGAGCTAAGCAGGTAAAGATCTCTGGGAAGTGCTTATGACATTGTCTTCTTGGCAGAAGAGCCCTGAACCACCAGTAAAAGTGTGATGAGCTAAGCCTAGTACAACCACAGAAGTTAATGGCTGCCTTAGAATTTCCTTGCATTCATTCATTCCCTTGAGAATCATTAAATTAGAGCCACTGTACATGGGATCCAGCAATCTGGCTTTTACAGAGGCTCCAATAGACTGTTGTGGGACAAACAGAGTAATCTCTCTGATATCACCCTCAAAAGATTAAAGAAGAACACCTTTAAATCACAGCTAGTGATGTATCAGGCACGAATTTATCTAAACTTTTTAATAGAGTTGCTTTATGTTTTTGGCTATCATCACCTCTTGCATGACAAGTTCAGTAAGTTGCCACCACCTAGGCACTTCCTTTTATCTGCCCTGTATTTACCTCTCTCACTTTCCAGGGGTAACCCTCAGGGTGCTGAGTGTTGGTAAACATGCTCAACCTGCTGTGGCTGAAGCACCAGTTGAACAAATAATTCTTGAATTCACAGTACTGACAAATGGCATCATCATAAATGCATATTGGCCGGATTTTCATCCATTAAAATCCTTTCTAGGAGAGGGGTCACCAGTGTTCTGGAATCTTGGACATGTTGAGCCTCTTTTCTGTTATTTAGACAACTTTTAAATCCTCAGACAACTTTCAAACACTTGGCATTTCTGAGTGGCTGGAGTAGGGGGTGTTGATTGCTTCCCATCTGTTACCTGGGTTCTTTCATATATCCTCACCTTTGTCTCCCTAGCCAACATATGTACATTTAGACAAATTTAAGCAATCTACTATCTTTCAATATACTGAGGCCAGAAAAATGGTATTCTGATGACCTCTGCACAAGCTGTTGGCAATTCCAGGACCTCTTTGATGCATTCTAATATACCCTACTCTAGATATGCCTCAGTTTATAGGCATCACAGAGGAAGAAGGGTATAGTTCTGGATGAAGGAGTTCTAAAAACTAAAAGTGTAACTATTTAAGTTCAAAAAATTTAGCCATTTGTAACCCGTTTCTTCATCTAGATCAGTACACCCAGGGTTCAAAATGTGACTTCACAAATTATAACAAGTATTTCTCTGCTTGGGTCCCCTCTGCTAGCATGAGACTGTGAAGAACATTAAGTGGAGCTGCTTCATTTCCTGCAGTGGGAGCATTGGTTGTCTAATGGCTCCAACATTGTCCCTCTGGTGGTTGTACTAAGGCCAAGTTTCCCACGCTCAGCTCCCAGCCAATGATTGAACATGGTGGTGTTCCTGCAGGACGTGGGTCTCCTCAACCAGGAGATGCTGGCTCAAGAACTCCCTGGAAGCCTGGCTGAAACTTTCTTGAAATGAGGCTAGAGTTTGAGACTCTTCCTACTTAATCCTCCCTCACAGGGGTCAGACCTACATCATGGCCTGATGGTTTTCCCAATTTTGTTGGCTTCTTCCTTCTTCTCCTTCACAGGCAGTGCCCTCAATAAATGCTTTGCTCATCTAATACTGACTTGGTATCTACCTTTTGGGAGACCTGACACTTTAGCCTTCTCTCCTTTAAAGTCAGACTCCACCCTGTTCCCAGCTATTTCCAGCAAGCGTCTCACGTGTGCTCTTGGACATGGGCTACACAACATCCACTCTCTACCTCCCCTCCTGTAGAGCTCCAGATTCCTGGAGAGATGCCTGCATTACAGTCTTTGATGTTCCCAAGCTTCATGGGGTCCCCACTGCTGCTGACACCTCTTCTTCTATTTGTGGAGCGCCTGTTTCCTGCTTCCTGCAGATATATCAGAAGTCAGCATATAACAGAACCCTGTGATGGTCTGAAGCTATGCCCACTGCAGACAGATGCCCCTAAGCTTATGTGCTCTGATAAGTTCCTTACCTTCATTCATTACAAGGGTTCCCATGTAGAGCTGGATGGTGTTCCCATTGTCACATATTATCTTTTGTGATAAGTCACTCTGTTTTTGCCCACAATTATCTTACTTTAGAACATAGACTCAGTCCTGAGCTAAAAGAACAGCTTGATGACAGATGTGCTATATTTAAACCATTCTTCTTTTCTGACTCTAGAAGAATCTGACTTCCCTCTCTTTGGATGAACATTTTCCTACAAGACTCCTTACTTCTTAGTCCTTCATTCAAAGAATCTTCCTATGAGTCCCCAGTACATATTTAATTCTATAGTGATTATAGCAAAGGCTCAAACTGGGCCTACCATATTCTGGGTTGCTCTAAGTGGGGTTTTGTGAATTCATCTGTTCATATGTGTGTTACATGTGTGTGTGTGTGTGTGTGTGTGTGGCAAAACACATGTAATTCTTATGTCCTGTCTCGCCTCTCCTTCCCACCTCCTGACACCCCCATCTGTGACAGCCTCCACGGCTGTCCCTGCTCTTTCAGCTGCCAGCCTCCACCCCCCATAACCCCATGCTCTTCTATTGTTGCCAATATTTCCACTTGACTGGTTTTGGAGTCTTTGTTTTTTCATCATTTTGTATTTCAGAACATTTTGGGGGCACTTGTAGAGTCAAAGTTGTACTAAAATGTAAGGAGTGACAGACATTGGAGTACAGCAAAGCAAGGTTTACAGTACATTGTTTGTAGGTAATGCCCAAGTTAAGGAAGAAGGAAACTGAAATAATCTAGTGTTTACCCAGGGAACAGCACTAGAGAAGCCACTCTGAGTAGGCTTGGATGATTTCCAGAAACAATAACAAGCACAATTTATGAAATTTTTTGACTGATAAATATACACATGCCAAAAATAGACACACGCTATAACAGACACTATTGACTCCACCAGATCCCCTTAGACCCCTTGACTGTTTTCTGTGTGCTGTTTCCCTGGTTTTTGTGGGGGTTTTTTTGTTTTGTTTTGTTTTGTTTACCTCTAATGACTTGTGACTGTGAACTTTTCTTTGGAATACTTCCTTCAGGTTAACGGAACACTTTACCTGCACACGCAGAGAGCCAAAAGTACCTAGAAGTTTGCACCTCTACAGGCCACTCTTATCTTATGATTAACTGGTTTGGTAGTATGAAAGCTCAGCTCCCTAACCTCAGGTTGGGATAAATTTTAAAAGATGTATATAAATTGAGATTTATGCCTTGCTGCTGGATTAAAAACTTAATATTGAAAATTGTGAGTTCTCAAATTAATATATACATTTAATAAAATTTCTGTCAAATTTTTAATGGAATTTTTGGGAATAGATATAGTTAAAAGTCTAAAACTTATCCAAAACAATAAAGGTATAAACATCCTCTAAAAAAATTTTGTAAAAAAAAAAAATAGAGAACTAAGGAAGTCCTTTCTCACCAGCTATTAAAATATATTACATAATTACAGTAATTGACTGTAACCACTGAATGACATGGTTTTTGGTTCTGGTGTAAAAATATAAAGAGGGGCAGAATAGAATAAAAATTCCAGAAACAGTCCCAAATATTTATATAATCATTTATAGCATGATAATGGTAATGGTTTATATCATTATAAAAATATTACTCAACGAGTGATATTGGAAATAACAGGATAACTCACCCCAAATTAAACACATTCCAAGTAAATTAAAGTTTTAAAAAGAATCTTCGTCTTCTAGCAATGATAGGCTAGGCAATTCAGATCAACGCTCCTGCTGAAAACAGAAAGACTGAAAATGTATAAAATACATCTCCATGAAGGTATCTGAGAGCCAAAAAGTCAGTGAAGAGTACTAAGATCAAGATCTAAGAGACGAAGGAAACTCAGGGATGTAAGCCCAGCATCTGAGGATGCTTTACCCCTGGGGGTGTTGGCTAACTTCAAAGTAGATGGCTGAGAGGCTGTAGACTACAGCACTTTTGAGAGTCTTAAGGAGCTAAGAGAATGAAAACTGGAGTACAAGGATAATTTGGAAAGGAAAGCCTCTGATAGACTCCCAGTACATTGGTTTGGGTTCCTGAAGGGCTATGCCTGAATACTGAGTGTGGAAGTAGATGAGTGCTCATATTTAACAGTTTCCAGTCATTTCCAACCCTGATTAGATTGGGTCGATCCTGGATTTTTAGAACCCTGAGAAACCTCCAAGAAGTACAGGCATATTTTGTTTTATGTGCTTGTTTTATTGGACTTCCTTTGATTGCACTTTCCAGATACTGTGTTTTTTTAATAAATTGAAGGTTTGTGGCAATGCTGGATTGGACAAGTCTATCAACACCATGTTTCCAACATCATGTGCTCACTTAATGTCTCTGTGTCACATTTTGGTAATTCTTGCAATATTTTAAACTTTATTGTTGTTACTATGTCTGTTATGGTGATCTGTGATCAGTGATCTTTGATGTTACTGTCATTATTGTTTGGGGACCCCACAAGCCACACCCATAATAAGATGGTGAACTTAATTGATAAAAGTGTGTGTTCTGAGTGCTCTAACTGGCTATTCCTCCATCTCTCTTCCTCTCCTTCAACCTTTCTACTCCCTGAGACACAACAATATTGAAATTAGGCCAATTAATAACTCTTCAATGGCCTCTAAACATCCAAGTGAAAGGAAGAGTTGCATGTCTCTCACGTCATATAAAAAGCTAGAAATAATTAAGCTGAATGAGAGGAAGACATTTTGAAAGCCAACACAGCCACAGGCCTTTTGTGCCAAACAGTTGAACTAGTTGCAAATGTTAAAAAAAAAACATTATTGAAGAAAATTAAAAGTGCTACTCCAATGAACACATGAATGATAAGAAAGTAAAACAGACTTATTACTGATATAGAGGAAGTTTGAGTGGTCTGGATAGAAGATCAAACCAACCACAACATTCCCTTAATCCAAAGCCTGATCCAGAGCAAGGCCCTAACTCACTTCAATTTTATGAAGGCCAAAAGAGGTGAAAAAACTACAGAAGAAAAATTTGAAGCAGAGGTTAGTCCATGAGGTTTAGGGAAAAAAGGCATCTCCATTACATAAAAGTGCAAAGTAAAGCAGCAAGTGCTGATGGAAAAGTTGCAGCAAATTATTCAGATCTAGCTAAAATGATTGATGAAGATGGCTATGCTGAACAACAGATTTTTGAGGCAGAAAAAAACAGCCTAAATTGAAAGAAAATGGCATGTAAAACTTTCGTAGCTAAAGAGAAGTTAATGTTGGCTTCAAAGAACAGGCTGACTTTCTTCTTAGGGGCTAATGTAGCTGGTGACTAAATTGAAGCCAATGCTCAATTACCATTCCAAAAATCCTAGGGCCCTCAGGAAGTATGCTAAAGCTATCCAGCCTATTATCTATAAATAAAACAACAAAGCCTGGACAACAGCATATTTGTTTAGAGCATGCTTACTGAATATTTAAAGCCCACTTTTGAGATCTACTTCTCAGAAAAAAAATTTCTCTGAAAATATTACTGCTCATTGATAATGCCTCCTGGTCACCCAAAAGCTCTAATAGAAATGTACAGGGATATAATGTTGTTCTAATGGCTGCTAACACAACATCCATTCTGCAGCTCATGAACCAAGAAATAATTTGATTTTCAGGTTTCACTATTAAATAAATACATTTTATAAGATTATAGCTGCCAAAAGCATGATTCTTCTGTTAGACCTAGGCAAAGTAAATTGAAAACCATCTGAAAAGGATTTGTCATTTTAGATGCCATTAAGAACATTTATGATTCATCGGAGGAGGGCAAAACAAAAATATTAATAGGAGTTTGTAAAAGCTGGATTCCAACCACCATGAATGACTTTGAAGGGATTGAGACTTCAGTAGAGGACGTAACTGCAGATGTGGTGGCAATAGCAAGAGAACTAGAATTAGAAATGGAGCCTAAAGATGTGACTGAATTGCAGCAACCTCCAATAAAACTTGAACAAATGAAGGAGTTGCTTCTAATGGATAAGAAAAGAAAGTGGCTTCTTGAGATGGAATGCACTATTCCTGGTGAAGACACCATGAACATTACTGAAATGACAACAAATGTGTAGAATGTTTCATAATCTCAGCTCTTAAAGCAGCAGCAGGGTTTGAGAGGATTACTCCAATTTTGGAAGGAGCTCTGTGGTAGGTAAAATGCTATCAAACATCATGGCACATTACAGAGAAATCTCTCAATCAATTGGCAAATTTCATTGTTGACTTATTTTAAGAAATTGCCACAGCCACCTCAACCTTCAGCAACCACCATCCTGATCAATCAGTAATCATTAATATCAAAGCAAGACCTTTTACCAGCACAAAAGATTATGACTCACTGAAGGCTGAAATGATTCTTAGCATTTCTTAGCAATAAAGTATTGAAAAATCAAGGTATGCATGTTGTTTTCTTAGACGAAATGCTATTGCACATTTAATGGACTACAGGATAGTATAAACGTAACATATATTTTCTGGGAAACAAAAAAATTGTGTTACTTGTTTTATTAAAATATCCACTTTATTGCCATAGTCCGTAACTGAACACACAATATCTCTGAAGTATGCCTGTAAATATAATTTCTGAGGGAAAATTGTACCTTGTTAGCCTCAAATTATTGTATATCACATATACAATGTCTGAAACCCAATTAAAAAAATAATCAAGCACACAATGATACTAGAAGATTTTATTAAAATTCATGGAAAACATGAGACAATAGAAATAGATCCAGAGAAGATACAGAAAATAGCTATCACAGATTTAAAATAAGTATGCTTACTATATTTGAGATAAAATACAAGACTGAGAACTTTGTAGTGAGTTAGAAACTAGAAAAATCCTTAATAAATGGAAATTCTAAAACTAAAAATTAAAATGAGTGAAATTAAGAGCTCAATGAATGAGTTTTATCAGAATTTAGACAAAGTTGAAGAGAGAATTAGAGAACTGGAAGCCAGCTTAGAATAAAGCACAGAAAAGAAGGGAAAAATGGAGAAACACAGAAAAGGGCATTGAAAACAGAGCATATAGCAAAAAATTTAACATATGAACAATTGGGGCTTCTCAAAGTAAGAAGTCTAAATGAGGTAGAAACAATACTTGAAGAGATAATGGCTGATAATTGCCTAAAATGGATGAAAGCCATCAAGCCACAGATTTCAGAAGCACTCAAAATCCAAAGTATGAAAAACAAAATTAAAATTATCATAGTAAAACTTCTCAAAGTAAGAACAAAGAAGAAATATTGAAAGTAGCCAGGGAAAAAGAGAGATATCTTCAAAGGCATAAAAGCCTTCCCTGACTTTTCAACTGAAACAAGGGCTAGAAGACAATGAAATGGTATCTTCAAAATACGGAAGGAGAATAATTCTAAATGTCACCAAAAAGCAGTGAAAGTTGTTATGTTACAACAGATCAAAACTAAGAGGTTGTTCTTCATGCAGAGGAAAAACAGAGTGACGATCAGAGATGCAAGAAAAAAATAAAGAGCACAAAAAGGGTAAATATGTGACTAATTTAATTGATCATTGACTGTATAAAACAACAATAATAATGCCTTAGGATAAAATACAATAATAATATATTTTTATATGTAATATATATAGTAACCCCTTAGGGTAAAATATACATAAAGAACTAAACAGCAATAATGACATGGGGGAGGTAAATGGAGTTAAAAGCTTCTACGGTTCTTGCATTACCTTAGAAAAGAGTAGAAATACCAAGCAACACTAGACTTTAAGTGAAGGATATATATTGTAGTCACTGGGGTAAGCACAACTAGAAAAACAAAATTACATAAAACTACCAAGCTAATGGAAGAGGGAAATGAAATAATAAATAATATGAAGTTCCAAAAAAGGCAAGAAAGAAAGGAATATAGATCAATAAGAGAAAGCAGAATACAAGGGTGGATTAGATCTAAATACATTAGTAACTACATTCAATATAAATAATTTAAAAAGCCAATTAAAGGATAAAGTTTGTCAGGCAGGATTTTGAAAAAAATTCCAATATACTGCTTACAAAACACTCATCTAAAGTAAAAAGAGGCCAAGTGCGGTGGCTCATGCCTATAATCCCAGTACTTTGGGAAGCCAAGGTGGGTGGATCACCTAAAGTCAGGATTTCAAGACCAGCCTGACCAACATGGTGAAACCCTGTCTCTGCTGAAAAAAAAAAAATACAAAAATTAGCCGGGCATGGTAGTGCATGCCTATAATCCCAGCTACTTGAGAAACTGAGGCAGGAGAATCACTTGAACCCAGAAGACAGAGGTTGCGGTGAGCCGAGACCATGCCATTGTATTCCAGCCTGGGCAATAAGAGCAAAACTCCATGCAAGAAAGACAAAATAAAATAAAGTGCAAAGATATAGAAATGAGCAGAAAAAGAAAGCTGTAGTAGTTATATTAATATCATGAAAAGTAGATTTTTTTTAAGGCAAAAAGTATTACCACAGATAAAGAGTGATAATTCATAATGATAAAAAGTGCAGTTTTCTGGGAAGATTTTGCACTTCTAAGATTGTATATCTTTAATAACAGAAGCGAAAATACACAGAGCAAAATTTAACAGAACTACAAAATAAAACTGTTTTTCAAACTATCTGTGGTGAAGAAACATTTAAAAATTTTGAATACACTGCAGATTCATACTCTTATAAAATTACAATAAAAATTGATTAATAGAGAAAAATGAAACACAAAATACAGATTCACTAATCATAATGCATAGATGTCACAGCAATGTCAAATTGCTAATAAAGTTGCTAAATGGTTGTTTGAATTTATGGTGTATTCCAAGAACACACTAACTTATGTGCTCTTGGACAGGTGACAGTTTGGAGACACCAGCCAGCAAAGAAGCACATAATTAATAAGTTTAATCCAATTGACATATGTGAATGTTGCACCCAAGATATGTGTCATGCCTTCTTAAAAAGGGTAACTATCTGCCAATTCCATCTTAGAGCATATAGACGATTTTTGTTTATGTGTCTTGTGAAAAGCACATCTATATGCTGTAAGATGGAAATCATACCAAATATGTTCTCTGGAGTGGAAGTAGGCTAGAAATAAACTTAAAAAAAAAAAAAAAAAAAAAGATTAGCTGGATATCCTCTCTGTATTTGAACATTTAAAACTACACACTTAAATAATCTATGGGTTAAAGAAGAAATCATATTGGAAAAGTCATGCATACCAAAACTTCTAAGATACAGCTTAAGCCATGCTTAGGGAGCAATACATATTCTTAAGTGCACATATTATTATATTATTATTATTATTATTTTTTTTTTTTTGAGACGGAGTTTCGCTCTTGTTACCCAGGCTGAAGTGCAATGGCGCGATCTCGGCTCACCGCAACCTCCGCCTCCTGGGTTCAGGCAATTCTCCTGCCTCAGCTTCCTGAGTAGCTGGGATTACAGGCACGCACCACCATGCTCAGTTAATTTTTTGTATTTTTAGTAGAGGCGGGGTTTCACCATGTTGACCAGGATGGTCTCGATATCTTGACCTCGTGATCCACCCGCCTCGGCCTCCCAAAGTGCTGGGATTACAGGCGTGAGCCACCGCGCCCAGCCAAGTGCACATATTAAAAGAGAAGATGAGTTGAATATCACTATTCTCAGCATTCATCTCAAGAAATTGGTGAAGTACAGTCAGTGAAACCCAAAGAAAGTAAGAAAAGACATATTAAAGAGCAAGGTCAAAAGAGGTTAAATATAAGATAAAAATTATAGGAAACCACAACAGTACTTAAAGAAAATATGAGCTTTTTTTTTTTAATTGTTGGGATGCAAACAGCCATTCTAAATATGGCATCAAACAGAAACTATGAAGGGAAAAAGATTATGCAATTAGACTACTTACTTTTTAAAAAACATCTATGTTGAAATCACTACAGACAATACTAAAAGACAAATGACCACACAGGCAAAATATTTGCAAATTATATGATAAGAAGTCTGTATCATTTCTATGCAAAGAGCATATAAAAAATCAATATATAAAGGAAAACATTACAATAGAATAAATAGCCACAAGACGTGTACTGGCACTTGAAAAAACAAGATATATAAATGGTTCATAAACATAGTAAAACATCTAGTCTCACTAGTAATCCAAGAAAGAGGGAATAATGTCCAATCTCACTAACAACAAAGAGTTTTCAAATACGAGCTTTTATTTTCACCTGTTATTATACTGACAATAAAACCCAAAGCAGCTAGGCGTGGTGGTTCACACCAGTGATCCCAGCGCTTTAGGAAGGTGAGGCAGGTGGATTGCTTGAGCCCAGGAGTTCAAGACCAGTCTGGGCAACATAGTCAACACAGTGAGACCCCATCTCTAAAAAAAAATAAAAATAAATAAAAATAAAAATTAGCCAGGCAGAGGAGTGGCATATGCCTATAGTCCCAGTTACTGAGGAGGTTGAGATGAGAGGATCACGTGAGCCTGAGAAGCTGAGATTGCAGTGGCTGAGATGACATCACTGCACTCTAGCCTGGGCAACAAAGGGAGACCTTGTTGCCAAAAGCAGAAATAATAATCAGTGGTGAATGATGAGTGTGTAGGAGTTATGTGTGGGGAACAGAAAAGGGGATATTTTTCCAGAGAGAAATTTAAAAATAGGCATCAAAAGACTTAAATGGAAACCACTTAACTCAGGAAATTCATTTCTTAGAATTTGGCCTTAGGAAATAATCATGGATACATGCGAAGATGTTTTTACAAGTATGTTTGTTATAGCACTATTTATAACAGTAAAAAAAAAAAGTAAGCTATATAAATATCCAAAATTAGAGAAGGTTAGAAAACATTTGGTACCCACAGTAAACGAAGTAGAGGAACACAATTTATCTATTAACAATGATAACACGGGAGAATATTCAGCAAAGTGAAAATTGATGCATGAAATATTAGTAAGGGAATAAAGCAGATTGCAAAATATTATAATCTCACTTTTGTTTTATGTAGTTAGGACAGGCAGCAATTTTAAAAAATTGTTATTAGAGGTAGTTTTAATTTTGTTCACTTTTAATTCTCTGTATTTTCTAAAACATTTAAAGTAAACACATGTTGCTTAAAAAAAAAACAAAAGGAATAGAGGCAGGATTTCACTGTGTTGCCCAGGCTGGTCTCAAACTTCTGAGCTCAAGTGATCCACCTGCCTCAGCCTCTCAAAGTGCCAGGATTACAGGTGTGAGCCACCCTGCTGCCCAACATATGTTACTTTTCATCAGAAAAATGGTTCTTAAAAAAAAAAACTTCTGTTTTCAAAATTTTACCTTTGCTTTCAAATTTCAAATGAAATGCAGAGGAAGCACATGTACAATTCATTGCTTACTGACTTGGCCCTTGCTCTGCTGAGTTCATTTGGTCATATAGTAAACTTGTTTTCACACTAATGTTTGACATAGAAACTGAAAGATAACACCAAACTTGTTTTTACCACATTTGGGGCAGCAGCCTTTTCTTTTTTTTGAGACAGAGTTTTGTTCTTCTTGCCCGGGCTGGAGTGCAATGGCACAATCCCGAGTTCAAGCGATTCTCCTGCCTCAGCCTCCGGAGTAGCTGGGATTACAGGCATGCGCCACCATGCTTGGCTAATTTTGTATTTTTAGTAGAGACGGGGTTTCTCCATGTTGGTCAGGCTGGTCTCGAACCCTCGACCTCAAGTGATCCACCCGCCTTGGCCTCCCAAAGTGCTGGGATTGTAGGCATGAGCAACCGCATCTGGCCAGCTGTTTTTTTATTTTAATTTTTTTTTTTAGCTTATCAAGATATATGGTTTCCTATAGGATATTGAACATCATCTCCAAGGCATGAAATTTCTCATAAAGGTAATCTATTTACTCATGCAATAAATATTTATTAGGCATATTTCTTTGCTTGGCCCTGTCCCAAAGACTGAGCATACAGTGATGGACTAGACCAGTCCCCACCACCCTTCTGGGACTCAAGGTCCAGGGACCTTCCTATTAGACATGTCATACTTGACAATCCAACACTCAGCCACAGTGTGGCCAATTTTCAAATGGAAACCACTCCACCCCAATTCCCAAGCCCTTTAGCACACACTGAGTACATCAGAAGCAGATGTATTAGCAGGAGTGTGCAAGCAGTCCTTCAGAAAGGAAATCGCTCTCTTCCTGAAAAGTAAAATATCAGTTTTTCTCAACTATTTTTGGAACTAAGTTTTAAAAATGTGAGTCTTGCCTTGAAACGGCTAAGAAAAGTAAATAAATGAAGCTGCCAACAATCTATCACCCTCAAGGATGTGAGGAAAGAGTATTTTTATGAAAGGGAACTAGAAGGATGGTGCTTACTGACTGATAGATAACGCAAATATGAATTTATTACCCAACAATGACTCAGCAGAATAACAGATATAACGTAGGCCCAGGGTTGAATGAGGAGAGTCACACAGGTCATAACACAGGATGAAAGTAATGAATATTTGTACACCCAGTTTTCTCTCAATTTGTTTCCTGCTCAGAAAGCTCAAATGTCAATCTGTCCAAAACCAGACGTTGTGGTAACCCCAAGTTCAGGTGAAGCTGGATCAGCAGGTCATGGTGAAATTGCATAGACATGCAGCAACTCAGGCTGTCACAAATGTGGAGATGGTCTGCCAGGCCTGGGAGTAATAGGTTTTGGCCCAGATGAGATGAGAATTGCTTTGTTTATTGCTGTTTTTTTGTTTTTTTTTTTTTTTTTTTAAACCTACAAAACTTAATGTCTTAAAACAAATACAGAAATAATACAGAATTTCTGAATTTTTCATGAGTCTGAGGGCTGAACCGGCTCCACTGGGCAGCCTTCCTGCTTCACGTGCTACAGCACACGTGCAGTCACAAGGCTGCCTCCATCTGGGAGCTTGGCTCAGGCTGACAGTCCAAGGTGGCATCCTTCAGCCTCTCTGTCCATGCAGCCTATCAATACTCAAGACCACCTGAGCAATATCACAATACAGCAGATGGCTTCACTGCATAGACACCAGTGGGGACCCTGCTTACATCCTATGTGCTAATGCTTCTTTAGCCAAAGCAAGTCACATCACCCACTCCAGAGTCAATGCAGGAGGTGCTATACAGGTTGTGACCCTTCTGGGCTATAGTTAATTGGGGCCCTCAATCTAACAGTCTACCACAGGGTCCAGGATCAGGAAACAGGGGTAGGATAAGGGTGTGAAAGGGGGGGATGTAGGGTGGAGGTCACAAGAGGATCCTGGCCATCCCCCAAGACAATAGCATAATTGGAGTTAGGAGTGGGGACACGGAGATTGAGGTGGAGACATGAACAGAGGGACTATGGCTGGTCAAAAGGTCTACAGCATGGGCACAAGGGCAGAGTAAAACCCCAAGAAACCAGGTAGGAGGCGGCAGGCAGAAACTAAGCAAGGATAGGGGGAAAATGCTGACTTCTCATAAACAGAAAGACTGGGAAGAAAACACAAATCCCTGGTGCCATTTTTGTTTTTTAAATGAGGGGGCTTAGATTTTCCAATGAGCTCCTATGATACTCTTTCTAGTTTAGAAGGGATAATGGCCTTGGGTGGTCAGGGGCTCCCTGGAGCCCTCCCTGGGTCCTGCCGCTCCTCACTCCCATCTTTCCCGGTTCTCTGGCCCCTCCCTTCTCTGTCCCAAACTTTGGCTCAGGTGTTCCAACTTGGAAGATATGCTTTTCATGTAGTTTAGGCCAATTCTACTTTTACATGTGTTTTAAATGTTTGTAAAAAGTAGAATATGAGTAATTTAATCTGTAGACTTACATCGTAAGAGGGGAGAAATCTCACCGTGGTTTACAAACTCTCCCGTGATTCTCTGACCTCACCTTCTGCCGGCCCCCACCCCCTACCTACGGTCATTGTAGCTATACTGGCCAATTGTTCTAAACAGGGCCTTTTACCTGCCATACAGCCCCTATCTGGGAACCTCTTCCCCCACATGCATACACAGCTCCCCATGGTTTTCAGGTCTTTGCTAATGTGTAATCCCACTGATTATTTCCCTAGCCATTTTCCTGTCATTATTTAAAATTGTAACCTACCCTTGCTCCACACATCACCATTCTTCTTCTGTGCTGGGATGTTTTTCTAGAGAACGTCACACCATGTAACATTATGTATATTTATTTGTTTGTTGTTGTTGTTTGTCTGATTTATTTTGTATGTTTCCACAACCCCAGGGTGATTCCAACATGCAGTCAAGTTCACCAGGAGCGGGTTTAGGGTGCAGGCTTCAGTTACCCAGAGCCCTATTCGAGTTCTTCCTTGCAGCTGAGAGGACCGATGACCTTGGGCAGTTCCTTCATTTCTGAAAACCTCATGTGTAAAATGCAAGTCATGAGAGTTCTTCTTATCTACTAGGCTCCTGTGAAGATTACATGAGACTTGCAAGCATGGAGCTCAAGCTTATGGTGCCTGGCCCGTGGTAAGTGCTGAGCGAACAAAAGGGAGGAGATTTGGGTCTCCCATTCTGTGATGGTTGTGTCGGCCCTTCTTGAGAACAGCATGTGGAGCTAAGCACACCTGGCTGCAGTGACTGTCCCTTTTCTGTTGGAAGAGATTGTTCGGGTTGATTAGCAAAGCCTCTGCTTGTTCTTTTAGAGCCCAGTCTCTCCTGGTGTCAACAAACTCATAATTGTTCATTAGATTGCATTGATTTCTTAGAGCAAAGTAAAGAATATTGAAATTGTAGTTGCCAAATGTTTCTGGCTAGGTAACACCAACAGGAGACAATGGATGCTATGAGGTTCCTTTTGATGCACATTAATTATATTTGAGTTTCTCATTTGACAACCATGTGAGGCCAGGCGAGGTAACTCATGCCTGTAATCCTATCCTAGCACTTTAGGAGGCCAAGGTGAGTGGATCATGAGGTCGGGAGATTGAGACCAGCCTGGACAACATAGTAAAACGCTGTCTCTACAAAAAATACAAAAATTAGCTGGCTGTGTTGGCGTGTGCCTGTAATCCCAGCTAATTGGGAGGCTGAGGCATGAGAATGGCTTGAACCCAGGAGGCGGAGTTTGCAGTGAGCTGAGACTGTGCCACTGCACTCCAGCCTGACAACAGAGCAAGACTCCATCTCAAAAAGAAAGAAAGAAAGAAAGTCATTTGAAAGAAGTATATCAAAGATTTTATGGCTGGATGCAGTGGCTCATACCTGTAATCCCAGCACTCTGGGAGGCTGAGGCAGGTAGATCACCTGAGGTCAGGAGTTCGAGACCAGCCTGGCCATCATGGCGAAACCCCATCTCTACTAAAAATACAAAAAAATTAGCCAGGCATGACATTCACTCAATGCAACTGACATGACTTGCTGTCTTGAACATCGGTATCTAGAGCAGGTGGCAGTTACCTGTAATTTCAGCTACTCAGGAAGCTGAGGCAGGAGAATCACTTGAACCCAGGAGGCAGAGTTTGCAGTGAGCCAAGATTGTGCCACTGTACTCCAGCCTGGATGACAGAGACTGTCTAAAAAAAAAAAAAAAAAAAAGCTCTTCTTTTTTCAAACTTTCTTTACAGCAGAGAGCATTGCAGCAAATCACCCAAGACTATGGTACTTGGCACCTCCCTTCCTCAGGACCCTCAGATTTGTCCAAGGAGCATTTCTAGGATCTCATGATGCTGTCCGCTATTTTGTTTATTTTGGAACCTCTTCTCAGGGAGCCTTATATTAAAGGGAATTTTCAGTAGAAACAATTTCTCTTTAGCTCATCCTTCCTGGAAAGATCCGATAGCAGTAAAAGAGAAAGTATTTTAAAAACAGTTTATTCATTACCCATTTAAAACATGAAAGTATTTGTGGAGCTCTGCTGACATGGAGGAGCCAAGGCTGTACATCTGGCCCTCACGGAGTTTACAATCTGTTGGAGGGATCTATCAGATTTGCATGCAGCGAAGTGCAGTAAAGTTTGCTAAGTGCTGCTATAACAGTATAAACAAAGCAGTCAGGAAGAGTGATTACTCACAGCTGGGTATGGAGGAGGCATTCCCAACAGCTTTACAGAAGAGGGATTTTACCAGACCCAGAAGAGGGAGGATCATTCCATTGACCAGATCAGCAAAGGCAGAACCCCGGGCTAGGAAAACAGGCTGTCCATTTGAAGGAGGTGAGAACAGCAGCCTGGTGTGGCTCTCTCAGGGCCACAAGAGGAGTGACCAGAGATGGTGCTAGGAGGCTGATGAGGACAGGTATGAAGAGCTGGAAAAGTCTACTTAGAAATTTGAAATTAATTCTTTAAGCAATCAGGAGCCATTGGAACATTTTAAGCAAAACCAGGTCATGATTAGATCTGTGTTTAAGAAAAATCATGGCCAGGTGCAGTGGCTCACACCTGTAATCCCAGCACTTTGGGAGGCTGAGGCAGGCAGATCATCACCTGAGTTCAGGAGTTCAAGAGCAGCCTGGCCAACTTGGTGAAACCCTGTCTCTACTAAAAATATTTTTTAAATTATCTGGGTGTGGTGGCGGGTGCCTGTAATCCCAGTAACTTGGGAGGCTGAGGCGGGAGAATCGCTTGAACCCAGGAGGTGGAAGTTGCAGTGAGCCAAGATCACACCACTTGCACTCCACCCTGGGCAACAGAGCGAGAGTATGTCTCAAAAAAATAAAAAAGAGAAAAAAAGAAAAGAAAGATCACTCTGAGACAGGTCTTGACCAGACAGCATAGTTGGCATTATGTGGTTAGGCATTTTAGAGGTGATGTTGGTGAATTTCGAGGACAGCAGTTGTGGGAATCTGTAAAAAAAAAAAAAAAAAAAAAAAAAAAAAAAAGACTTGAGGTAGAAAATATGGTTGTCTGTTTTGCCCTGACCTTGACCTTTGCTCATTTATCTACTGGGATTATTTGATCAGACCCATTCTTGCCTCTTTTTTGCTCTGCCACCACCAAGGGTACTGG
The DNA here is from genome assembly GCF_009761245.1 of Sapajus apella. NCBI lineage: Eukaryota > Metazoa > Chordata > Mammalia > Primates > Cebidae > Sapajus > Sapajus apella. The sequence continues at coordinate 25,800,294 of NW_022436943.1, read as the reverse complement.
TCCTGGCCCCAGGCACGCAGCTCTTCCTTTCCATGAGCTCCCTGCTTTAGCTACTGAGGCTCAAAACAGCAAGTCACGTCAGCTGCATTGAGGGAATGTCATGCCTGAGGAACGGTATGGTTGCTGTGATGCACTGCCCGGATGCCCGTCCACGACTGAAGGACTACGCCTCTCGCTGCTGAGGGTGCTGCCGGCCCACAGCTCTCAGCTGTCAGTCTAACTTCACACACAGACAGTTCAGGAGAGTCATCCCATCTTCAGAATTCTAAGTCAGGTCTAATGAGACTTCCTTTGAGATTATACTGCAGTGCATCTTCTCCCTCTGCCCAATCCTGCTGCCAACCCTTCTCTTCCACAGGCACTGACCCCCAAAATATTCCTTATAAACCTCCTGCATGTGAACCTTCATCCAACGATGTGCTTCCTAGGAAATCCCCTGAAACAGATAGAACCGGACTCAAGGATTGGAAGATAGTGTGAGTTCGTCACACAATGACTGTGTTGTCTGAGATGAGCCTCAGCGCTCCCCTCGAGGGCTGGGGCCAGGACTCAGTGAGGCTTTCAATGATTTTTTATTCAGGTAATGGATGGAACTTTCTCTCTAAATGTTTTTAAAGCTCATGAAATTGTCAGTTATTATTATTTATAGTTGGAAAGAAGAACAAAGACATCTTCAATGGAAAACTGAAAAATGAGACTGGATTCAGAGTTGGAGACCCTGGAGCAGAGAAGGGAGGGGAGAGGAGGTCACAGTTGCTCAGAGGGGACATATGAAGATGAGAAGGAGGCCGGGCACGGTGGCTCAAGCCTGTAATCCCAGCACTCTGGGAGGCCGAGGCGGGCGGATCATGAGGTCAAGAGATTGAGACCATCCTGGCCAACATGGTGAAACCCCGTCTCTACTAAAAATACAAAAATTAGCTGGGTGTGGTGGCGTGCACCTGTAGTCCCAGCTACTCGGGAGGCTGAGGCAGGAGAATTGCTTGAACCTGGGAGGCAGAGGTTGCAGTGAGCCGAGATTGTGCCACTGCACTCCAGCTGGAGTGAGACTCTGTCTCAAAAAAATAAAAAAAAAGAAGATGAGAAGGAGACTAATACTCAGAAATGAGCCATCAAGAGTGTGCCAGGCTTCAGAAATGTCAAGTGGGTTAAGCAATGATGGAAAGTGTCAGATTTAGGAGCAATGCACACACTCCATGTTCTAGGAATGTTTGACTGCTCATCAGTAGCCTATTTAGAGAAGCATGGGGAAGGAACATATCTGTCTCCTTGTCCACTATGGACCCTGTGCCTAAGAAGCTGCTGGTGCTCAGGGAGCACCTAGCGACTATTTATTATTGTTGAATAATTTTTAGGTCTTTGAAAGCAAAGTGAATAGTTTTTCACCACTAACAGACAATTGTTGAAGTAGTGTGTTGGAAAATTTGTCTGCTACTGACTTCTGCCACACACCTGTGAACACACACACCTACCTGTCCATGTTCTATCCAGCCTGGTTGCTGAGTACAAACAGAATTACTTCCCTGGTATCTTGCAAGTTGTTTTTCTTATATACACACAGCCTAGAAGGGAATCTCTAAGCCCATCCCTATACTTCTTTAAGGCCCCTATACCTCTTTGAACGTTGATCATTCCTGAAAGAGTATGCAAATGAACCACTCATAAGATGACATGCTTCTGAATCTAATCAGGAAATAGTAAACGCATGTTATAGAATTAGATGAAAAATCTAAACACATGTTTTGAGAGATATATTAATAGGATGTTGAAGGCAGATGAATTGTTTCCAAATAAAACAGCCCCCTTTGAAGTCAGAGTACATCAAAGCAAGTTCTTCTTACCTTTGGGATTGTGGGCTTCTTATAAATTTACATGCACACTTGGATGAGTGATCAGGGTGTAATTTCTCCTTCCCATTTTGACCTAATCGCATTGATGTTTAGTGCATCACTCCGCAATGATTTGTCTATCTCTCCACTAGTCTATGAATTTTTTGAGGATAGGGACCTTTTCTTTAATCTTTGATTCCCTAGCACATTGCAAATGACCTGTTGCTTTGGAGACACTAAAAGGATACTGAAGGAAGGGAGAAGAGCAAAGAGAGGGAGAGAAGAAGAATGAAATGGAGTCCAGTTAGATTCATGGCGCTCAGTCAGAGCTGTCAAAACACTCAATTCCTGTTGGCTTTCAGGGAGCTTCCCAACTCTCAGAGTACTGTGGGATAGTGAGAAACAGGTAACATTTGGAATCAGGAGACTTGGGTTTGTGTCCTAGTTCTGCCGTTTCATGCATGCATGTCCTTAGACGAGGCATTTAACCCCCAAGCCTCAATATCGTCTTCTGTAGATAGAGAATTATTATGTCTACCTTAAAGAGATCTTGAGTGATCAAGTGAAATAAAATATGTGAAAGCATTCAGCAATTTTTTTTTTTTTTTTTTTTTTGAGACAGTCTCACTCTGTCGCCCAAGCCGGAGTGCAGTGGTACAATCTCGGCTCACTGCAACCTCCGCCTCCCTTGTTCAAGTGATTCTCCTGCCTCAGCCTCCTGAGTAGCTGGGAGTACAGGTGTGAACCACCATACCCAGCTAATTGTTGTATATTTAGTAGAGATGGGGTTCATCATCATGTTGAACAGGCTGGTCTCAAACTCATGACCTCAGGTGATCTGCCCGCCTCGGCCTCCCAAAGTGCTGGGATTACATGCATGAGCCACCGCATCCAGCAAGCATTCAGCAAAATTTTTAATGCCATTTAATTGTTTCCTACCATTGCTGTTACCCTGAAATCAGAGCCATCTTCCACTGACCTCTCCTGTTTAATTTGGCAAAATATTGTTTTTTGATAGACTATTTTAAAGAAAGGGAAAAGATCTGATCTTAAATTCATTTTCTCTTCTTATTCTCAGGATTTTGATATAGTGTATTGTATGGTTAAAAAACTATCTGAGAGCAACAGTGATTCTAACCAAAGGTTTACTATTGGGCTCCAGTTAAATCAGAATCACTTGAGAATTTTATAAAATACAGATTCTCAAGTCCCAATCCCAGGGACTTCAATTCAATTGTCCTTTAGTGGGGATGGGGAAACTTGTAGCTTAAAATGCCGTCCAGCTGAGTCTGATGAGAAGCCAGGCTAGGAAACCTTGGCCAGCCCCTTTTTCCATTGAAAACTGTCAGCGACTGTAATCCCAGCACCTTGGGAGGCCAAGGTGGCTGGGTGACTTGAGATCAGGAGTTTGAGAACAGCCTGGCCAACATGGTGAAACCCCGTCTCTACTGAAACTACAAAAAATTAGCCAGGTGTGGTGGTGGGCACCTGTAATCCTAGCTACTTGGGAAGCTGAGGCAGGAGAATCGCTTGAACCTGGGAGGCAGAGGTTGCAGTGAGACGAGATCATGCCACTGCACTCCAGCCTGGGAGACAGAGTGAGACTCCATCTCAAAAATAAACAAACAAAAAAGAAAAAAACCTGTTAGAGTAGCTCCAAGTTCAGGCGAGAGAGTTTATGACTATGCCCCTCCTAGCTGGCTGATTGCCAGTGGAATAATCGAGGGTTCATGGCATTCAAACTTGTTTGAAACTAGTAATGCTACAGTAGAAATGCCAGCCTCAGCCTGAGCATGCAATTTCTGTAGCAAATTCACAGGTAGGCATGTGCACCTAAAATCAAAGCTCTGGGGCTAGAGTGGGAAATACAGGATTAGGAGGGCTCTTAGAAAAAGCATTTTGATCTCTTTTGTCATAGTTCCTCAGCTTCAGGAGAAAACAGCATAAGGTGTACCTCTGTCTATTTTACAGGCGTTTATTTTTATTATTGTTATTTATTTCACCATTTTTTAGAGACAGGTTCTCACTCTGCCTACCAGGCTGGAGTCCAATGGTGTGAGCATAGTTCACTTCAGTCTCTAACTCCTGGGCTCAAGCAATTCTCCTGCCTCAGCCTCCTGAGTAGCTGGGACTACAGGCGTGCGCCACCATACCTGGCATACTGGGATGTTTTGACCCGAAAATGAGTGTTTTGGAAAAACTCCTCTGCCTCATCATGTTTGGGCTCAGGGTATCTCCAGAGTTACCATTCAGCACAGATCTTGCAAAAATTGAAATTCTACATTTCTGTTCCACTGGGACTCATGTATGGCTGATGGTTAATTGGTACAACCACTTGAGAAGACCGTTGAGTGGCATCTAGCAAAGCTAAACATTTGCATACCCGATTTCGCTCCTGTGCAAATACCTAACAGAAATGTTCAATGTGTACCGAAAGACATGTACTAGAATGTGCATAGCACTGATGCTAATTGCTCAAAACTGTAAATTATCCAAATGACCCTATAGTAGAATGGAATAGTAGAATGGATAAATAAATTGTAATATATTTACACAGCAGAATACCATACAGAAAAGAAAATGAATTATCTACAATCACATGCAAAATTAGATGAATTGCACAAGCATGAGTTTGAATGAAAGAAGCTAGACAGGAAAGCATCAATACTGCTCTTACATAAAGTACAAAACTGGCAAAACTAATAAGTTGGGATTATGGGTCTCTCAGACAGTAGTTCAGCTTCCAGGAAGACTGTCTTCCAGCATGACCAAAGATACCTCTTCACGTAAGATGGTAACAACAAATCACAGGCACAGTCGCATCAGACTCACAGATCAATTGAAAATCCTCATCAATACCTTCAATCAAAAAGCTTGCTCAGATTATGATACCAAACGAAAACTTGCTTTAGAAATCAATACAGAAGACTCAAGAATCCAGATTTTGTTTCAGAATCAAAGAGCTAGACATGGATTCCAGAAAAGATAAGAACCAGAGACTTGCCGGGTGTGGTGGCTCAAGCCTGTAATCCCAGCACTTTGGGAGGCCGAGGCGGGTGGATCACGAGGTCAAGAGATCGAGACCATCCTGGTCAACATGGTGAAACCCCGTCTCTACTAAAAATACAAAAAATTAGCTGGGCATGGTGGCGTGTGCCTGTAGTCCCAGCTACTCAGGAGGCTGAGGCAGGAGAATTGCCTGCACCCGGGAGGCGGAGGTTGTGGTGAGCCGAGATCGCGCCATTGCACTCCAGCCTGGGTAACAAGGGCGAAACTCCGTCTCAAAAAAAAAAAAAAAAAGAACCAGAGACTTTAGAATCAAGCCAGAGCCATGGGCAAGATCAACCTGGTGCAGAGTTTCAAAGTAGAGAAGCCAGACGGTGTTGTACTACCTCAATTGTGCACTCTCAATTATGCACGCTCATCAAGGCATTTTTGAAAAACCCATACCCTAGGATTGAGTCCAGGAAGCAACTTGCTTAAAAAATTAGTGGTCCATAGTCAAGAGTTCTAAAATCGAAGATCTAGATTTCATCTCCAGAGAAAAAGGGAATCTGTTGTGTTCGTAGAACAAGAAGACCAGGGGCAAGATTTCTGAGAGACTTCAAGGTACAGAAGATACACAGAATGGCACCAGCCTCCCTAGCAACTCTCATTTCTCTAGAGCCAGCACATGATGAATACAGTCAAGTTCAGTGTATTTGATATTATTAACTTTGGCCTCACGTCTCTCTCATAGTCTTCCTGGGAGATGGTAAAGGACTTGGCAGGGTGTGGTGGCTCACGCTTGCAATCCCAGCACTCTGGGAGACTGAGGCAAGGAGGTTGCTTGAGCCCAGGAGTTTGAAGCCAGCTTGGGCAGCATAGCAAGACCTTGTCTCTACTACAAAAAAATAAAATAAATAAAAAGGACTGTAGGAGGCAGAGATAGGTACAGGAGGTACCCTACTACTCTATTGACACAGCCTGGATCCAGAGTGCAGTAGACCTGAGACAATGAAAATAAACTTAGTAGTAACAATTATAATAATAATAAAGATGATGATTACCTTTGGGGTGGAGGTAGGGGGCTAGTGAGAACATATGAGGGGGACTTCTGGGGTGCTAACAGTGTACTGATTCTTTTTTTCCCTTTTTTTCTTTAAAATTCTTGTGGATACACTGTAGGTGTATAATATTCTGTTTCTTGATATGAGTAATGGTTATACAAGAATGTTTAGTTTAAAAATTGAGTTATATATTCATGATGTCTACATTTTTCTATTCATATTACACTTCAATTAAAAGTTGAAATCTAAGCATATTCCTCAAAAAAAGAAAAAAAAGTTGAAATCAACTCCAAGAATGCATATACAAAGCGTAGCTGATGATGCTCAACAAGGGAAAACTGGCATTAATTTATAGAAGGACTCACTTTCTTTTAAATTATTTGATTATTTATTATTAATTTTTTAAAGATGTGCTCTTGCTCTGTCACCCGGGCTGGAGTGCAGTGTAGTGATCACACCTCACTGGAGCCTCGAACTCCTGAGCTCAAACGGTCCTCCTGCCTCAGCCTCTCAAGTAGCTGAGACTACAGGTATGTACCACCACACCTTGGCTAGTCTCTTTCTTTTTAAAGATGCTGGGAAGAGCCCACATGCTGTCACCTCTGAACAATTTTCCCAAATGACCATATGGGTTGTCTTTTAGCAAAGCCTGACCAAAAAAAAAAAAAAAAATCCCATCAGGTGTATTTTACAAAGGCTTCCGGAGCTGATAATATAATTCAACTATGCCTTCTGAAATGAAAGAGAACGTTTTCTTCATATTGATAGTAACTTTCTTTTCACCTGAAAACATGCCTTGAACAGATCTTGGGAAGAAATGTGTTCACCTGGCCTATGAGGTTAACTGGTCTGCTGAGTGAGGTGTTCAGAAACAAACACACACAAAAAAAGCATTTGAAAAAGTATGGCAATGTTGCTGTGTGTGTGCTTTTAAAAATTCCTTCTTAAAATGGCTTTTAAGCCAGGCATGGTTGCGTGTGCCTGTAGTCCCAGGTACTCTGGAGGCTGAGTTGGGAGTATCGTTTGAGAGTCCAGCCTGGGCAGCATAATGATATTTGCATCTCTAAAATAAACCAAAAAAAAAAAAAAAAAAAAAAGGAAAAAGAAAAAGTTTTAAATGGACTGATTTTTTTTTTTTTTTTTTTTTTTGAGACGGAGTTTCGCTGTTGTTTCCCAGACTGGAGTGCAATGGCACGATCTCGGTTCACCGCAACCTCCGACTCCTGGGTTCAAGCAATTCTCCGGCCTCAGCCTCCCGAGTAGCTGGGACTACAGGCATGCACCATCATGCCCAGCTAATTTTTGTATTTTCAGTAGAGACGACGTTTCACCTTGTTGACCAGGATGGTCTCGATCTCTTGACCTCGTGATCCACCCGCCTCGGCCTCCTAAAGTGCTGGGATTACAGGCTTGAGCCACCGCGCCCAGCCTTGTGGCCTGATTTTTTTTAACAAAACTTTGCATGTTCATTTTAAAGTCAATCAATACAGAAAACTAAAGAGCAGAAACCAGTACTGTAAATGAAAATCACCCTAGATGCCACCTCCCTAAGTAACTATTATTAGCATTCAGTGACTCTCATTCCAATAACTCTCTAGACATAGATAGGAATTATTTTGTAAACACGGGGGAAATTTTAAACAACCAAAAGCAAATTATAAAGGGAAATCTCTTGTGTAATCTCCATTTATCTCTTAGAGGACAAAGGAGAGATAAGAACTTTTACTTTCAGAGACCATTTCTGGCCTCTCCTTTCATGAGATGAGCACTCTGATAAGGAAATAGTTGAAATTCTAAGGCAAATAAATAGTGCCTTTCTGATCAAGCATTGGCATAACTTGGGTGGGAGGTGGGTTGGAAAAAAGAGGAACCACATCTAGTTGGTTTGATCATGCTGGGACTTTCTGAAAGGAGCCATTCACATGGAATCAAGACGTAGAGCACCACAGAGTTAAAGAGAGAGAAGGCGTGGCCCAGAGCTACTGACAAAGCAACCATAGCCAGGGCACCCCAGCGATTGAATACACAGGAAAAGGAAAGTGACTAAGATAATGACAATGGAAAGATTTAAAAAATGATCTCAGACCTGATCAAAGGAAAGAAATAGGACAAAATAGTGTCATGGGTCTGACTACTCTTAATTAAAATAATTTCTGTTTCTTCTGTAACGCTTCAAAGGAGATCTCCTTGAAACACAGATTAAATGAGTTCATTCATAGATTCTACCTGCTTACAAGTAAGATGAGCTCAAAAATAAAATTTTTCTTTGTTGCATGGCTTCTTCTCCAATTGGGTTTTGCCAAATTCTCACAAGATGAGGATTCCTTTAACTGAGGGGTTGGGAGACAGCAAAGTGCCGATCCTGGTCTTCCCAGCAGTCTGTGATGCTCCCCATCTGACCCAGGTGGCAGATGATGATTCGCTGTCCAAGGGAGTCAAGAAGGCTCTGACACTCAGAGGGAAAAATCCCCATTCTGTCTTAAAACTTTTTCAAGTGAGAGATTTTATAGATTCAGCCACTAGGATAGAAAGCCCTCAAAGCTTGGTACATCTCTCCTTAGGCCTCGTTACCACATCAAAGTCTCAAAATTAACATGTGCCTTTGGTACCCGTTATTACTAGTTCATAATGGCAGGCCAAGCCAAGCCACTAAAAGCCCACTGATTGTGCATGCGTTTGTGCCCTGCCCTGGTCCACCAGCTTGGCATATATTGGCTTGTTTAATACTCATAACTGTAAGGCAAGCACCATTATTATCCCTATTTTACAGATGAGGAAATGGAGGCAAACAGATGGCAAAAAATGCCTGCCCAAGGTCTCAGAGTTAGTGCATGAGGCCTCAAAGGGTATGCTTCAAGCTAGGGAGCTGGTGCCAAAAATCTGATTCATGAAGGCTGGGGTCAATTAAAGTTAGAAGAGAGACCAATTTTCCTTACAAGAAAGGCTGGTCCTTGCTGTAAATTCTCACATTATTTCAAGTGGCCTTGGAAAGTCACAAAATCTCACAGTGTACCATCAACCCCTCTGGCAGTTTATTATATTGGGTGCTGGCTTCCTGATCTTAGACCCCAGTGTGTACTCAGCTTCTATGCAGGAAAGCAGGAGGTGTACACATGCATGAGTGTGTGTATGTGTGTGTGAATGTGAGTGTGCATGTGAGTTCAAGGGTGAATAAGTGTTCACGTATGTGTGAGTAAAAGTATGAGTGAGTATATGGGTATGAATTTGTGCACATGGGGGGTTGTAACTGCGTGATTGCATTTGTGAGTGGTGTATCGTGCACATGCATGACTGTGTAAATGAAAGTGTGAAGGAAATAAAATGAAAAAAGAAAGTGTGAATGAGTGAGTGAATGTATTGAGGGTGGACAGCTGTGTGAGTGTATGCGTGAGTGTATATGGGCTGGATAGGTGTGTTGGTGTACGCGTGAGTGTATTTAGAGTGTGGACAGGTTGTGGGTGTATATGTGAGTGTATCAAGGGCAGACTGGTGTGTGGGTGTGTGAGTGTATGGAGAGTGGATAGGCGCATGGGTGTATGTTTGTGTCCGAGTGAATGTGTGAGTGTGCATGTCTGTGTGCCTGATAGTGTGCATGTGTGTGTACATGCATGTGTGTGTATGCAAATGTGCATTGTGTGAATGTCTGGGCTTGTGGCTGTGTGTCTGAGAGAATGTGTGTGCACATCTGCTGCTCCCAACTTCCTTACCAGCAACAAGATCGGGTGACACAAGAGCTCTACCCTCTGATGAGAAAGCTTGAGGAAGTTGTCCAAGGACAGCTCTGTGCCACTGGGAGAAGTTGCCAAGTGGCCTTTGAGAGGCATGAGCCCAGCAAACCCCCTTGTGCCATTATAGGCATTGCTCACCAGACCACTCATGTAACTGTGACCCCCTTTAGAGCTTGTGGGGTTTCCTTTTCTCCTTGATGAGTGGAAGTGGTCAGTTCACTGGGCTCAAATTTCTATCCTGCCTCCAGAGGCGAAGGGACTGTGAGCAAGCCACTTCACCTTTCTGGTCCTCACTGTCCCTGTCTGATAAAAGACAGCAGTAATACCCAGCACAGAGCTTATGGTGATGCTCAAAGGAGCCAATGCATCTAAGGAAAACCCCGCTAGACAATGTACTTTGTGCAGTGTATGTTTCATACATGACGTTATTGTTGCAATGAACAATTAAAATATTTTTCCTTTTGGGCCAATTCAATAGTGCAGCCAGGCACCACAGGAACTTTGCAAAATCTTTGAATAAATCTTCTTGTATATCTTAATTATACATTAGGGCACCTTGAAAGCCATTGACTAACGAGGCCCAAGGTTCAGAAAGAGTTAATTCACCACAATAGCGAGGGCACTTCTCAGGGTCACCCAGGAAATCGGCCCTTCACTTTATCCAAGGGGAAAGTGGAAAAGTTGACCGCTGAAAATACTGACTGGAGTGAATGACGCCTTTTTAAAAATGAAACACTACACCTGTAAGTGTGAGTTAATTGCCCAACTTTTCAAGGACCAGAAAAAACGAAATAAAGAAAAGAGCTCTCAGCAGGGAGGCCTCGGTGTCACTGAGAAGAACCCAGTTGGAACAATGACGGTGCAGCCTGCAGGGGCCACCTGCCTGAGAGGCGGGAATTGAGTCAATAAAGGCACTAAACAAACAGAGGAGCTTTAGTGTTCTAAATCAGTTTGTACAGTGGTTAAAGCTTGTGGGCCGAGGAACACTGAAAGACTGCACACGTCCTCTATTAAATCTGAGCCAAACCCCTGTGGCAAATTCTTTGTTTACTCATCACCTTTCTTTGCAAGACTACGGCCCCATGGGGTCACGAGCTGAGCCGGTGGAGCAGCAGCCAGAGGACACTGGAGCTTGGGGTGGTGTCTGCCCCTTCAGGCCAGCCGACTCCCCTGCCTGCAATGAAGTGTTTGCTGATATTCCTCAGAGGGGCTTAGGGCCCCGTAACCCTAATAAACCCTGATAACGCCGCAGGTGAAGAGAACAAAATGGAAGAAGAAAAAAGCATGAAACAGGCTCTTTTAAGATTCCTTTTTTTCTCCCTCTGTCACCCAGGCTGGAGTGCAGTGGGACAATGTCAGCTCACTGCAGCCTCGACATCCCAGGCTCAAGTGATCCTCGCACCTCAGCCTCCCAAGTAGCTATGATTACAGGCATGCACCACCACGCCCCCCTAATTTTTTGTATTTTTAGTAGAGCTGGAGTTTCACCATGTTGCCCAGGCTGATCTTGAACTCCTGAGCTCAAGCGATCCGCCCGCCTCGGCCTCCCAAAGTGCTGGGATTACAGGAGTCAGCCACTGCACATGGCTGCCTTTAAGATTCCTGCTCCAAAGTAGAAAAAGGGCCTGACAGGAAGAAGGTGGCTGGAAGTCTGGGTAAGAGGTTCAGGGGCAGAGCTCAGCTCTCCGCCAGCACTGCTCCTCCACCTTCCATCTGTGTATAATATTTAAAAATACCTCCACATTAGCAACGTAGAGTCTTCTGGAATTAGATCAAATTAAAATTTTCTGGGCTGGGTGCAGTGGCTCACGCCTGTAATCCTAGCACTTTGGGAGGCCAAGGTGGGTGGATCACCTGAGGTCAGGAGTTCAAAACCAGCCTGGCCATCATGGTGAAACCCCATCTTAAAAAAAAAAAAACTAAAATGTTCTATAATTTTAATTTTTTTTTTTGTAGAGCATGGGAGCCATGGCTCATGCCTGTAATCTCAACACTTGGGGAGGCTCAGGACAGGTGGATCACCTGAGGTCGGGAGTTCAAGACCAGCCTGGGCAACATGGAGAAACCCCATCTCTACTAAAAATACAAAATTAGCTGGAGATGGTGGCATATGCCTGTAATCCCAGCTACTCAGGAGGCTGAGGCAGGAGAATCCCTTGAACCCGGGAGGCAGAGGTCGTGGTGAGCTGAGATCATGCCACTGAACTCTAGCCTGGGCAACAAGAGCGAAACTCTATCTCAAAAAAAAAAAAAAAAAAAAACTGTAGAGATGTGGGCTTGCCAAGTTGCCCAGTTTTGAAGTCCTGTGCCAAAATGATCCTCCTGCCTTGGCCTCCTAAAGTGCTGGGACTACAGGCATGAGCCACTGTGCCCAGCTGCAAATTTAAATTTTAAAACTCTGGGAATATGTAATATGATTTTAAATGTGATAAATGACAAGACGTGTGTCAATGAATTAACCATGTTTATGGCACTCACAAGAGGTAGATTTGTCATCATGAAAAGCTGATAATATTTTTGTGGGGATGAGGGTGGGGCAGAATGGTTCCCATAATAAGTCCTACCCTCACAACATTTCACATTTTGGAGGCAGTGAGAAAGCTGGGAGGTGAGCAATTGGTGCCAAATGACACAGCTTCCATGTAGGTGCAAGGCACTATTTTGTAACACCTGGACTTTGTCTTTAGTGCCTTATTTCCCATGGTACACCTGTCTCTCATTTCCATAACAGGAAGGAGGGTTTTCTGGGGCTGAGACATAAGTAGATCATGAGAAGTAGGAGGATATCAATCTTTTCCAGGCCCAACTGCCTCTAAGTTTTATATGTTGCAAAAGTTCTTCTTCCTCTCTTCTTCCATCAATAAGTAACATTTGACTATGTCTGGAGACATTTTTAGCGATTACAATTGAGGGTGGAGTGCTCCTGACGTCTCTAGTGGGTAGAAGCCAGAGATGTTGCTAAATGTCTTGCAATGCACAGAACAGCTGCCCACATCAAAGAATTATCAAGAACCAAACATCAACAGTACTAGGCTGAAAAACTGCTTTCATGTCCTAATATCACAGCTGTATTATTGAAAATCCTCTCTTTGAACTAATTCACAATATGGTTTGAATAGCTGTTAGTGCACGGAATAACCTTTCCAGGGCTAGTTTGCATTTAAAAGTGGTTCTTGCTTGTTGGTAGGACTTTTAAGTCAGGCAAAAAAGGAGATGAAGACTTTTGGGTAGCCACTAGGAGAAACTGTGTGTGTGTGCATGCGTGTTTGTGTTGGGGAGGCTCTTCTGACCATTCATTTTTTCTCAGCATGGAAGCATTTATCTACCACTTGTTCTACGGGTAGAAAGACCAGATCTGCCCACTCATTCTGGCAAAGGCTGTCATAGGGACCCAGGCGTGTGATCTCCCCTACCTGTAATTGATGGGAGGCATAAGCACCGACTGACCTGTATGGTCCAGGTCACCATGTGAGGGGAATGATTCTAAGTTGAAAGATTGAAGGGATAGAGCTGGGTCAGAGCCACCAGGCAAAAGCTGATGTGAATACTTGGACACATTGGCCTTGACGCCTACTTCTGCACAGCCCTCTCCAAGTTGTCGGTGAAGATGTACTAAATGCATCTCTTGAGCTAGGAGTTCTAAATTTTGGTTTCATATGAGAATACCTAAGGAGGCTTTAGAAGTTCTAATGCCCAGGAGTCATGGCCCCAGACCATTTAATGAGAATAGTTAGAGGTGAAGCCCAGGCAGCAGTATTTTTTAAGTTATATTTTATTGAAATATAACATATATACAAAACGTGCATATATCTCTAGCTATTCCATTTCTGGATATATACACAAATGAATTAAAACAGGGGGGTCAAAGGCATATATATATATATATATTTTTTTTTTTTTTTCTTTTTTTTTTTCTTACGAAGTCTCACTCTTGTCCCCTAGGCTGGAATGCAATGGTGCGATCTCAGCTCACTGCAAATTCTGCCTCCCAGGTTCAAGCAATTCTGCTTCAGCTTCCTGAGTAGTTTGGATTACAGGTGTCTGCCACAATGTCCAGCTAATTTTTGTATTTTTAGTAGAGACAGGGTTTCACCATACTGGCCATGCTGGTCTCGAACTCCTGACTTCAGGTGATCCTCCCACCTCGGCCTCCCAAAATGCTGGGATTACAGGCATGAGCCACCACGCCCGGCCCTAAAGGCTCTTGATTCTTAAGGTCATCAGTAGATGTTTTCAGGGGATCACAAGGTGCAGCCATGAGAATCACTGGGTTGGAGTTTGTGGAGGACCTTTGATTAATTCCTTAAAGAATGTACCTTTTGGGCTGGGCGTGGTGGCTCATGCCTGTAATCTCAGCACTTTGGAAGGCCAAGGTGGGTGAATCACCTGAGATCAGGAGTTCAAGACCAGCCTGGTCAACATGGTGAAACCCTGTCTTTAAAAAAAAAAAAAGAAAAAAAAAAAAAGAATATGGATTTAATCTCCACTTATCTGGACTTGGTCCAAATTGAAATTCTTTAAAGATTCAAAGTAAAAAAGATGTGTCAGTTCAGATGTTTTTGGCTGCAAGGAAACAATTAGACATCACTTTAACAACATTTGTTGTTCTCCCTTAACAACAACAACAACAACAAAATCCTAGATAGGTAGATAAGCAAAGAATTTGGAGTTACTGGGGAATTTAGAGAAAGAATTTGGAGAATTTGAAGAGAAGGAAACAAACAATATGTAAAAGTCATCTCATTTTAAATTCTTTTGGAACAACCTATATATCTAGTTAGGAAAAAAGGGCAAGGAGCAGAGAGGGGAGTATAAATAAGTAAATCACAGTGTTTTAGGCCAAGAACCAGACTAAGTATTTAGAATTTATTAGTCCATTTAATTTGACGCTTAAAAAATGTGAAATAGCTATTACTGTTACGGGAAAGGGGTCCCAATCCAGACCCCAAGAGAGGGTTCTTGGATCTTGTACAAGAAAGAATTCAGGATGAGTCCATAAAGTGAAAGCAAATTTATTAAGAAAGTAAAGGAATAAAAGAATGACTACTCCATAGAGCAGCCCCGAGGGCTGCTGGTTGCCCATTTTTATGGGTTTTAAAAAATTATATAATAAACAAGGGGTGGATTATTTATGCCTCCTCTTTTCAGACCACATAGGGTAACTCCCTGATGTTGCCATGGCATTTATAAACTGTCATGGCGCTGGTGGGAGTGTAGCAATGAGGGTGACCAGAGGTCTCTCTGGTCGCCATCTTGGTTTTGTTGGGTTTTAGCCGGCTTCTTTACTGCAAACTGTTGTATCAGCGAGGTCTTTATAACCTGTTTCTTTTGCTGACCTCCTATCTCATCCTGTGACTTAGAATGTTTCAACCATCTGGGAATGCAACCCAGTAGGTTTTAGCCTCATTTATCCAGCCCCTATTCAAGATGGAGTTACTCTGGTTCAAACACCTCTGACATTTCTATCTCTATTTCTCATGAGACAAAAGCCAAAGATTTATTATTTTATTTTGTTTTAATGTATTTATTTTTTGATATAGTCTCACTCTGTGCCCAGGCTAGAGTGCAGTGACGTGATCTCAGCCCACTGCAAACTCCACCTCTTGAGTTCAAGCAATTCTCCTGCCTCAACCTCCCAAGTAGCTGGGACTACAGGCGTGCACCACCATGTCGGCTAATTTTGTATTTTTGGTAGAGATGGGGTTTCACTATGTTGGCCAGGCTGGTCTCGAGCCTGTGACCTCCAGTTATCTGCCCGCTTTTGGCTCCCACAGTGCTGGATTACAGGCGTGAACCACCAAGCCTGGACAAGATACAAGCCAAAGATTTAAATGACGTGTCCAGGAATACCCAATTCACTAGCAAGTGTCAGGGAATCAATATAGCCGCCATCCTGCCCCCAGCCTGCCAGGTGGCTTTGTGCATGCTCCGAGCCTTCTCCTCCCCAGACCAGTTTTGAGGCACTTGGAACAAATGATCTCAAATGTTTATTTTAGATTTAGCTATTAACCTGAGTGTCATTTTCAGCAGTTGCATATATATTAACGGTTACTGGAAGCAGGACAACATAATAGCTCTGAAACTAATGGCATTGACTATAGCTTTAGGAGCAATGTGGAAATTAAGGATAGTTTAGCAAAACTTTAATATTTAGCCCATTAAAGCAGACTGTGGACTTCGGGATACTAAGCCCTATCACTGTGTGGCCCTCCCTGAATTCCAAGCCACCCAGAGTCCTGAAGACACTTTCCCAGTGGGTGTAGCTTGACTAAAATTCAATCGCTGTTTACTTGCTTTATGTTAAGATAGTGGCAGCTTGCCATGGCCAGCCTTGTGAACTCAGTGCCTTTCCAAAACCATTTCTCTCCTCTTGGTGATTGTTAGCCACAGATCCCATCCATCAGGACCACAAAGGACTTTCTTTTTCTTGCTCTGTATATCAAATGAAGTCTTTTTCGTGCCCAGCCAGGATATGGAGGAGCCTTGCAGCTTAATTAAGATGAACTTATTCAATATCACTCAGAGGGAGCTGCATTTCCCAGTCTGCTAATAGCATTTTTACTAACATAATGGCTTATGAAAAGAGCAAATTAGCATTGCTGTGGGAACCTCAGAATTTTCTGACATTTTAGAGTTGACATTTTTAGCCTCAATCTTTCCTCAACAAGGTATTTAGCATTTAATAAGTTCTGGGATTAGGAGCTTTCTTCTCCAGAGACAAACATTAGCTGTAGTCTGCAAAGATAGCAGTTGCCTAAATGTTGAATAAACCCAGAATGTTTTCTCCAAACATCCAGAACACATTTAATTAAATGCTACCTATCTCTCATACTTCCTACAGCTGCTAACCCAGACTCTTCTCCATCTATATTTGTAAAAAAATAAAAAGGACATTTCTGTAGTGGGAATTTTATGTGACTTAGAAACATATATATTCACAATTTTAAACGTGAATTCTTCTTTTCTTTGAGATGGAGTTTCACTCTTGTTGCCAAGGCTGGAGTGCAATGGCACGATCTTGACTCACTGCAACCTCCACCTCCCAGGTTCAAGTGATTCTCTTGCCTCAGCCTCCTGAGTAGCTGGGATTACAGGCATGTGCTACCACATCCAGCTAATTTTTTATTTTTAGTAGAGACAGGGTTTCACCACGTTGGCCAGGCTGATCTAGACCTCCTGACCTCAGGTGATCTGCCCGCCTTGGCCTCCCAAAGTGCTGGGATTACAGGTGTACACCACCACACCTTGCTAATTTTTGTATTTTTAGTAGAGATGGGGTTTTGCCATGTTGGCCAGGCTGGTCTCAAACTCCTGACCTTAGGTGATCCTCCCGCCTTGGCCTCCCAAAGTGCTTGGATTACAAGCATGAGCCATTGTGCCCAGCCAAAATGTGAATACAATTGATGTGACCAAAAATGTCAATTTTGAACATTTATAAAATGACAATTTAATGAGACTAGAAACGGAATATTAGTCTTGCTAGAAAAGAAAAGCAAATTATTTCATTTTTGGTGAGAAAATAATATTTAAAACTACAAGTTTCTAGGTATTACTTCATCTGTGTCATTTTTTTAAAGTGGATTCCATCCATCATCCTCTGTTCAGTTCAGATAATGTCAGCTGGAATGGAAGCTACGCACTTAGACTTCAAATCCGCTAGGACAGATTCCATCCAATATGCATTTAGTGCTGGGTTTCTTCAGCAATGTTTATCTTTAACCAGCAGATTCCGTCTATCCAAAATCATGGAGGATGACAGTGCTTGCATCATTCCTAATGGTTTCCATTTATACATTCCACTAGGATGTGTAAATACATGCAAAATCAAGTGGAAAATTAAGGATACACCTTCATAACAAAATAAAGACATAAAAATGCTATGTTACCCTTTTCTTCTATATCAATTTTTGTTAAGGTTTTTCTTTTACTTTTTTTTCCTCTTTTTTCAAATAAAATTTAGTTCTTTACCTAATTTTCTGTTTTTTTCTTCAACATTGAGATGCAGGAGAACTAGAATGATAACTAATATTAAAACAGGTAATATGATTTTTATGGAAACCAGGAATCTATTTTCACTGGAGGATGCCCACTGACATCTCTTGAGTTCTCGTGACAGGCCAGGCCTGCACATGGAAGGACAAATGCTTCTCTTCTCCCAAAACAGTTGAGTGAAAAATGAATGTCATTATTGCCAGAAGTCATTACCCAGAGCATGGCGTACAGGTTAAATGTGGTAGAGGCTATATTTGTACTCAGGCAGGAAAGGAAGTGGTTTGCCCATTTTGATCTAAATTAATAAGCAAGAATGATTAATTATCCTTAGCTTGCAAGGGTCAGCCAAGCTGCAGTCCCACCAGCCTGGTCCCTGTGTTGGATTTTTTCCTGCAGTGTGACCAGTGACATCATGATGGAAAGGACATCAGCCCAGCCTTCTCAGGACCTACCACTGCTCCTCTCCCAACAGGCTCTCATCACAGTGCTTAGGGCTTCAGCCAGTGGTGTGCTGGTAAATGATTAACAACAGGCTCTCCAAAAAGAAAAGGGTTGGATTTGCTAGTTCCCTTAGTATAAATAACTCCACCATGGCCGATTTTTCACTATCAACATGAAGTCACTGAATATGGAGTTTGGAAAAGATGTGCACATAAGGTTCTAGCAAGCTGGCATGAGCTGGCGCCAGCACATCCTCTGTCTTTAGCCCTAGAAACGAGCTCCCTGGTGACCATACCAGAGTTCTACACCTTCTTTTTCAGGTGAATAGGGAGGTGGAGGGTCCAGGCCCACTGCTGACTTGTCCAAGCAGGAAAGCACTCAAGACAGATGGCAAAGCTCATAGGCTATGGTGTTTTATTTCACCATCTGAATGATATTCCTGTCCTACTCCTTCTCCAGAGAAAATAAGATACCAGCATCATGAAAAAATGTAGAAATGAATGTTGTTAGCATATACAGTCATCCTGCATCCACAGAAGACTGCTTCCAGAATCTTCTCCGAATATCAAAATCCACGGATGCTCAAGTTCCTCATATAAAATTATGTAGTATTTGAATTTAACCTACGCATATCTTCCTGTATACTTTAAATAATCTCTAGATTACTTATAATACCCAATACAATGTAAATGCTGTGTAAATAGTTAATACTGTATTGTTTAGAAAATAATGACAAGTTTAAAATCTACACACATTTAATACATACATCCAGATTTTTTTCCTGAATATTTTTGATCTGTGGTTGGTTGAATCCACAGATGCAGAATCTACAGATATGGACAGTCGAGTGCAATTATGTACCCTTTGTCATTATTGTCAGAAGTCATTAGCCACAGCATGGTGTACAGGTTAAATGCGGTAGAGGTTATATTTGTATTCAGGCAGGAAGGGAAGCGGTGTGCCCATTTTGATCTAAATTAATAAGCAAGAATGATTATGTTGTCAAGAATAAGAAAAATAAACCTAGAGTCCTACAGAATATCAAGTAGAGCAGAAGAAAAGGTGCTGATTAGCTAAGAGTCAAGAACTTTATGTACTACTTTATCTCAAATCTAAAGGTGGATTGTGTTGTTAATTTAGGACAAGTTGTACAGCTCATATGTTGAACTCATATATTCAACGTTTTCCACATATATTATAACCAAATAATAAGTACACTTTTCTTTTCTGTTCTGTTCTTTTCTTTTTTGAGGCAGAGTTTCACTCTGTTGCCCAGCCTGGAGTGCACTGGCACAATCTTAGCTCACTGCTATCTCTGCTTCCCAGGTTCAAGCGATTCTCCTGCCTCAGCTTCCTGAGTAGCTGGGATTACAGGCACACACCACCAAGCCCAACTAATTTTTTTGTTTTTTTTTTTTAGCAGAGATAGCATTTTGCCATTTTGCCCAGACTGGTCTCAAGCTCCTGACCTCAGGTGATCTGCCTGCCTCAGCCTCCCAAAGTGTTGGGATTACAGGTGTGAACCACCACACCCAACCCATCTTTCTTTTAATAAGTAAAAGATCATTTGATAGGGTTTGGCCCTGTGTCCCCACCCAAATCTCATCTCAAATTGTAATCCCCGTGTGTGGAGGGAGGGACCTGTAATCCTCAAGTTTGGAGGGAGGGAGGTGACTGAATCATGGGAGTAGTTTTTCTGCTCTAGAGAACTTGCTCTCGTGAGCAAGTTCTCATGAGATCTGATGGATTTATAAGGGGCTTTTCCCCTTCCCTTCTTCCTCTCTTGCCTGCCGCTATGTAAAATGTGCCTGCTTCCCCTTCTGCCATTATTGTAAGTTTCCTGAGACTTCTTCAGCCATGTGGAACTGTGAGTCAATTAAACCTCTTTGGCTTTCTTTTATTTATTTTATTAATTTTTTTTTTTTTTTTTTTTTTTTTTTTTGAGACGGAGTCTTGCTCTGTTGCCCAGACTAGACTGCAGTGATGCGATCTTGGCTCACTGCAACCTCTGCCTCCTCGGTTGAAGTGATTTTTCTGCCTCAGCCTCCTGAGTAGCTGAAATTACATGTACCAACCACCACACCCGGCTAATTTTTGTATTTTTAGTAGAGACAGGGTTTCACCATGTTGGCCAGGCTAGTCTCGAACTCCTGACCTCAGGTGATTCACCCGCCTCGGCCTCCCAAAGTGCTGGGATTACAGGCGTGAGCCACCATACATGGCCTGGTTCCCATCTGTTAATGTTCTAACACAGAGGAGGTGGAGTTCCCAGAAGATCGGGACACAGGTTTCACAGAAGAGAACTTCTTTTCTCTATAAATTACCCAGTCTTGGGTAGTAGCTTTCTAGCAGTTTGAAAATTGACTAATACATCATTTATGCTGCCTTGCATAATGAATATTTTCTAAATTGTTTAGAAAAACACATTGTAAAATAAATATTGATTGTGTTTTCACAGTGCTCAAGAACTGTGTAGAGAAATGTATTTAAAGTGGTTTGCCTAATTTCTAAACAATCATACGAGGAGTGATGCTTTCAATTATCACTGACCTATTCAAAAGAGTTAACTTAGAAGTTTCTAAGCAATCTAATGATGTTATGTGTTATAAAGTTTGTTTATGACATTTGTTTACAGTTTCTTTAGAACCAGTTTATGAACTTCATGATAAAATCAGTCTGAGTGCTAATTTTATGTATAAATAAAAGTAAAATTTTACATCAAAGTCATTGTCCAGAATCATCATCAAAATACTTTTGGCTGCTTCCAAAACTAAAATTAATTTCCGGAAAGAAAGACTAACCCTCGATGAGGTTGTAGAAAAGAGTCTCAGGCTCTGAGATCAGCTTTTGAGTTTTTCCTCTTTTCTTTTTTTCTTTTTCTTATGAAAATATCATACATTCAGAAGAATATAAAACAAATACGAACTGCCCAAGGAGTAATAATGATATAATAAACACCTGTGTTCCTAACACTCAGGTTAAGAAATAGAAGCTTACCAAAACTGTCTGTGTAATTAGACCTAGCGCAAAATACAAACGAGGCTCCCTTGTTCGAAAAGCAGGAATAAAGTGCTCTTAAATGTACTAAAATATAAAGCTTTTTCTTTCCTTCATGTTTCTCTTCTGAATGCCATATGTTCCACTGTGCCATCAGACTTTACTTACAAAATACAAGCTCAGAGATAACATTATCAAGAATTTCAAACCAAGCCTTAAAGCTAGTGCAGTGCCCTTCTGAGAAAGGGGCCCCATGTGACGGTACAGGCTGCACACGTGAAGTCAGCCCTGAACTTGGAAGTCTCCTCTGCATCTTGCCCCACGTTTCTCCTTCCCTCTCTCCCAGGGTGAATACAATTTCGAAAGGGTAATGTGGGTGATTAAAGCATCACTGGAATAATTGCATAATTCCTAAAACACATCATTCATTTGGATGTACCTTTATTTGACTGGGGAATAAAGACTTTCTTACTTCAGAGTCACACTATACAAAATGCAGTCACCATAAAGGATAGAACTTAGTAAGGGAGACAAGGCATAGAACTGTGAGAAATTAGATATTAATATAAGACCAAGTTAACATAACAAGAGAAGAAAAGAGCTAGAATAATGCTCCAAAGGCAGGAGTCACGGTTCAGGAAGGATATTGACAAAGTGGTCCGAGGAGGGTGACTACAAAGGTAGAAACCACCTGCTTTCATCGAGGTTCCGCTGAAGGACTTGGAAAAAGGAGGACTCAGCTCGATGGCTGTCTCCAGTCAGTTGTCAAGTGGAACAGGGAGTCAGCTTGTCTTACATTGCCTCCAGGAGCCTAAATAGAGAAAAGACCTTAACCAAGATCTGGAATTTTACCAAAAAAAGAACAAGGTATCTGGGACGATGGCAAATTCCACGTTGCTGGATGTTCAGAGAAGCCAGTAATAGTCCAAGCAGGAGAGATATTGTTGAAGGAGTTCAAGCACCAAATGAGTGATGAGACTGGATGATTTTTTAAAGGGCCCTAGAGTTTAGAGCCCTAAAGTTCCACAATTCAAATTCAAATAAGACAGGGGCAAATGGTCACCAATAGAGTGCTCTGTATTCATAAGAAGGGGGGATCTTGGATGACTTGGTGCATTAAGCTCTAACACAGTGTTTTCCAGAGTACAGGATTGCTAGCCATTTCAGCTTACAAAATCAAGTGGGCTGACTAGCACTTCAAAAAACGAAATTGAACAGAAACAAAATACATCACAAGCAAGATGGGTAAATGTGAGCAAATGTGTGTGTGTTTAGTATTTACTCTGAAGCTAGGATAAAAAAATTTATTTTGAACACTTAGAAGCTAGACAGAGTCCCCCAAATACCATTTCCCATTGTGCAGGGCTGTCCCTGGCAAAGTAGAGGTACAGCTAAGCAGAGAAGGACTGTCGGTCAACCTAAGCCAGTCAAAGTATCAGGTACACAATGAACAATGCTAACCACTGAAGCAGGAGACCCACCACCAACCAGATGAGATCATGGATTGCAGGCAAGAGGAGCAGGCGAATCAAGAAAACAATACAGTAAATGAATTTCAGAGTTACAGTGAAGGATTAGGGAGTGCTGACATGCAAGGGACTGAATCAAACAGGAAACTGGAAAGCCATGTGGGCAGCAGACAATCAGACAAAAGGAGGCAAGTGAACATTACAGAACTCTTTGTCATAATTCATGTCAAAATCATTAATTGATGTTAAAACCATCATGTGAAATGTTATTGAGGACAATATATTAACATAGATTAAAAGTCTAACCACCTCTACTCTTCACTAATTCTTAAAGAAAAAATCTACCTTTACAGCAGAGAAATCTAGTGGCCATTTTCTTAACCAAAAGCGCTAATGTAACATCATCAATAAAGAGGTGAGCAGAACTTATGAAGCCCCTGATGGGAGGTACTGAGAGGAACAATGTCACCTTTGCTGGATTCTCACTAGAAACACTTACCTGAATCTAGTCTTAAGGAAACAATTGGACAAACTGAATTGAAAGGCATTCTATAATATAGGCCTGGACTTTAAACAAATGTTTGTATGTTTGTATCATAAAAGGAGAAAAGACATTGTAATGGCCTCTGATGGTCGTAAGTGTTACAGATCAGGAATCAATGTGTCCACAGTGGCCTGACATCATCCTTGTTCCGGAAAGACTCAGCAAGATCGTGACTCATGAGGATCTTCCTGAGGTTAGAAGGGACAACAGGAAAATGAGGAGGCTGAGCCTATGTGCTGGGCGTTATGTTGCCCCTTTTAGTATTGAAATCACATTTGAAGTAGGTATCACTGTCCTTAGTTTACTGATGAGGCGGAGTCACATCATTCGCCCAACATCATGCAGAGCTGGCGTTAGACTCAGATGCACCAAATCCAAATCTTTCTTCTCCTCTCTCTTCTTCTTCTTTTTTTTTTCAAATCACCATTTTCAATCAAAAAATATTACAATGATGAAAAAATAAATACAATAATATAACAGACACCTATATGGTCACCAGATGGATAAATGTTAACGTTTTGTCACAATAGTTTTTCTTTTTCATTTATGGCTTGTGATTTAAATATCCTCTTCAAGGAAAGAAATCCCACCTGGGGATTTCTTTTCTCTTTTCTTCTCTCCTCCTCTTCCCTACCTCCCTTTCTCCTTTCAGTTCAGTCATGTG
Organism: Sapajus apella; assembly: GCF_009761245.1. NCBI lineage: Eukaryota > Metazoa > Chordata > Mammalia > Primates > Cebidae > Sapajus > Sapajus apella. The sequence continues at coordinate 25,776,581 of NW_022436943.1, read as the reverse complement.
ACTTATCTTAGGGGAGACGGTGATTTCATTTTATCTAGCATTTCTTTGTGTTATAGTGGGAGTAGCATTCATATTAGCTCAATCTATTTTGTCATCAGAGCTAGACTTCCAGTTCTATGCTCTGTCTGCTAAATTACAATAGTTTGCACATAAGACATGTACCTGAATTTTCACAATATGCAAAACTTAATCACCCAATCACCAAAGCTTATTAGAATCTCTTCATGCTCCAGTTTCAGGAGAATCCAACAAGGAAAATCAGGACTAGATTCCTGTGGTCTTAGAATTTTGAGAACGGCCATTATAGAGCCAATTTGGAACTTCAGTTCACTGTGCTTTTTCATTCATGGTTTATTCATTTGCAAAGCTGAACAAATCAAACCAGCACCTTGGATTTTGTGAAGAAAAACAAGCAGGTAGTTATTAAAAACCATACATAAAAGGTTGTAAATTCATGAGCTTTCTATCTCCTTTCAGATTCTATCAGATGTTACACTAGGCTCGTTAAATTCCAAGCAAGTATCTCTTCTTCTGAGAGTCTCCTCTCTAAAAAGCCAATGATCTAGAAACCATACATATGCCATGAGTGTATATGGGAGGTGATATAAGTATTCCTCTTTATGAAGCAGCAAATTTGTCAAGCAAAGTATAAGATGTTTTCCCCCCTAGCAGTTTTGCCCTGACTCGCAATATTTAGGAGCTACAATCCTAAAAATATGTGGTTTGGTTATGGTCCCTGCCCTGGGGGTAAGGATGATGGTAATTGTTAATATTTACAAAAATTTTACTGTGCTAAACATTGTATAAGCATTATATCATAATGTTCACCAAAACCTGTGAGACAGGTACTGCTATGATCTTCATCTTACGTGTTAGCAACTGAGTCACTGAGAAGGTAAATAACTTGTCTACTAAGTGCAGGGGACTGGTGACAAATGCTCATTCTAAGAAGTCCTTATTTGCTTTGATTCCAGAGCCCTGAAGGCCTGGTTCACACTTCCATCTTCAGTTTTAGCATTTCCTGATCTCTTTCCCCCTCCCTCCTGCCCGTCTTCATGCCCTCTATCACATTACATTGCTCTGTGCTTATTTGTTGAGTATCTTTCTCTTCTCACAGACTCTCAGTTCCTTGAGAACAGATACAGAATCACATGCGTCTTTGTTTCCTCGGCACCGGCAATGGGACAGCTAAATGTGAAGGAAGAGCTGTCATAATCAGGGCAGTTTTCATTGTAAGTAACAGAAACAAAATTCAAACTAGTTTAGTCATTATTAAGTGGTCTATGTAACTAGGAAAGGCCAAGGTTATCGCTAATGAGAACAGTCTTTAGCTTTCTTTTTCTTTTTTTTTTTTCCTTCCTCTGTACTTATAAGCTCTTCTTTTCTTGCACCAAAGGTTGATGGACTCATTCCACACAGAGGAACCATGGCTGCTTAGGCTCTTAAGCATATTTTCCAGTTTGGTCAACTGAGATGGCAGTGCCTGACCACACCACCACCAAAAACCTCCAGTCTTGAAAAGTATCCTTGGAGTGGGGAAGAAAACTCCTTGGCATGGTTTGAGTCACATCTCCACTTCTGAAGTGATCAGATTGAAGGGGGACGTTTGCAGTCATGACAAGAACTTCACAGCTGAGGTCAGGAAGGAGGAGCAATCGCCTCAAAAATGGTAGGAGGTGAATTTGCTAGAAGCCAACAAGACTGCTAGGCAAAGAAAACAATTTCTTTCCACCACAGGGCTCCAGTTCAGTTTTGTTGAACTGAAATGGAATTGGAACTGTGCCAGCCCCACTGGAATTGGACCCCATATTCTCTTCTGTGTCTAGAGAAGCCTTGGCCTTATCCAAAGCTCATGCTCAGGCCATTGAAAGATAGTGAGGTGTGATCACATGTATTCTTGGAATCAGCACATCATAGGAACAGGAAGAAAAATATCAGGAAATAGGAGAAGCAGTGCACTAAGAGGTTTGAAGGGATCATTTCACAGCCTTCCTGCAGGAGCATGCTAAATCTTGGTTAGTCTTATTACTGAGATTTCACTTGAATAAATGATCACTTTTAAATCTGCCACTTGAAGTTTTAGCCATGCAGTGCTTAGGATTTAATAAGTATATTTCTTCTTTTTTTCCTCTTCTGTACTTACAAGCTCTTCTTTTCTTTCCTTTTTTTTTTTTTCCTTTTTTGAGATGGAGTCTTGCTCTATCTTCCAGGCTGGAGTTCAGTGGCACCATCTTGGCCTCGGCTCACTGCAGACTGCCCTCCCGGGTTCAAGCAATTCTCTGCCTCAGCCTCCCAAGTAGCTGGGATTATGGGCACCCACCACCACACCCAGCTATTTTGTGTGTGTGTTTTTAGTAGAGATGGTGTTTCACCATCTAGCCCAGGCTGGTCTTGAACTCCTGACCTCATGATTTACCCACCTCAGCCTCCCAAAGGGCTGGGATTACAGGCATGAAACACCCACCAGCCAGCTCAAGCTCTTATTTTCTTGCACCAAAGGCTGATGGACTCCTTCCACACAGAGGAACCATAGCTGCTGAGGTTCTTTAGCATATTTTTCAATTTGTTCAACTGAAATGGCAGTGCCCGACCATCACCACCACCAAAGACCTCCGGTCTTGAAAAGTGTATGATTTAATAAGCAATTGCAAGCAAGAAAAAAAACTGTCTGTGTTTATAACCAAAATGGTAAATAAATCAGTTTCATACTTGATATTCATATGCTGTGTCCAGGGTGCCAGGAATGTACAGAACAGTTTCGAATGGGAAGAGCTGAGAGAAAAAAGAAGTCCCTAGTGTAGGGAGTTACCTTTTTTTCCAAGAAGAGAATGTCTATATGCTGGGAGTCCAAAGTCAGTGGAACCTCTCCACTGGAGGTGTGGAAGCAGATTCCTTTCTCTCTCCTTCTTTTTCCCCATTGTCCGCTAGGTACTGGGGAATACAAAAAATAAAGTCACCGTCCTTGCCTTGAAACATCCTGCAACTACTTGGAGAAAGACGGAAGCCCACACATACATGTGAAATGGCATGAGACTGTCTGCAAAACAAGACGTCAAGGGTTGGGAAACACTTTTCCTTGGAATGTGGAAGAAGTGTTTCCCTGGGTATTAGGAGACCTGGGATCTGATTTCAGCTGGGGGCCCTTGAAAAGTTCCAAATCTTCTTGGGTTTTCATTTTCTCACATGAAAATGGACAACATGAAAAAGTTGAAAAACAAACATCACGATTCAGTAAGTGTCACCAATGACACACTTCCTGTGCTTGGCTTTACATAGCTCTATGAGGTACCTTTCTGAAACTCAGGTAGCTACTAAAACCTTAATTAACATTAGGCCCAGATACTGAATTGCCATGTTGAAATAATATTTTAAAATAATAATAATAATAATGTAATAATAATAAACTTTCAATTATACAACTTACAGTATAATTTGGTCTTATACAGATAATAATTAAAAGTATTACTGGCCGGGCATGGTGGCTCATGCCTGTAATCCCAGAATTTTGGGAGGCCAAGGCAGGTGGATCACGAGGTCAAGAAACGAGACCATCTTGGCCAACATGGTGAAACCCCATCTCTACTAAAATACAAAAAAAAAAATTAGCCAGCATGGTAGGCATGCCAGTAGTCCTAGCTACTTGGGAGGCTGAGACAGGGGAATTGCTTGAACCCAGGAGGTGGAGGTTAAAGTGAGCAGAGATCATGCCACTGCACTCCCATCTGGCGACAGAGTGAGACTCCGTCAAAAAAAGAAAAAAGGTATTATTAAAATATTATTTTTTTCAGTTTTCTCTCATCCTTTAGAATGTTCCATTTTTGTATATATTTTCTATCCTCTGTAATATAATGTTGTGGTCATATATGTGTATGATTTTGAAATGGACATACAAATACAGAGGCATGGGCATAAATGTTGCTTCATTTCAGCTTTTACTGATAAGAAACATGAGTCAAAAAGTTTAGCAATCAGCGTTCCTATCCATAAAGACTCAAGCCCCAGGCAGGCTCTTCCCAGTAACACTCACTATAGTTTTGCTTCCCTGGGACCTCCCCAAGGTCCTTGAAGGCTTTCATGACAAAGCCTCGCATAAAATATGGTCTTCAAATAAGGTCTTAATCCAGGCAAAGCAAAGGTGGAGGATGTGCTTTCAAAACTCCCAAATGCAGATCTCTACTTTGGAAAACTATAGATGCTGGTACTTTTAATACGCACATTTCCAAGTGCTTATAAGTCACCTAGGTAATCTAATAATCGTTTAAAATTCAGTGAGATTCTTCACATCATGAGGTAAAAAGTTACCAGTACATCCTCTCACCAGTGTTCTCCATGGAGACCCTGCACACCTCTAAAAATCCGGCAGCCAAACTGTCTTGCCTTACTTGAAGAGAATAGAAAAAGAAAACTTTCAAATGCATCCTCATCTGCAAAATGTGTGTGGTGATACTGTCTCTATGTCAAATGCTCCACACAGAGCCTGGCAATTATTGGCGTCATTAAAAGTTGGCCCAGGAATCCAGAGGGTAGCAAAACAAGAAGAATCTAGCAGAGGAAGTAAAGAGATCAATCTAGGAATAGAAGAGGAAAAAAAAAACTTTTAGATGAGCTTGGGTCAGCATTAGAAACATTATTTCCTACTAGGAGCAAGGGAATCTTTTAAAAAATACAATAATATCCCAATCCCCACAAGTGCCCACCATATGATTAAGGAATGACCTAAATATGTGGAAGAAAATTTTAAGAAGATAAAATAATTGAACAGCAGTAGAGAGAGCCCCAAGAAGCGTGGGATAAGTTATCAGATGAACCATCAGAAACTAGAGCTTGGGAACTTCAAGGACTTATGCTGGCTGTCCCTGGAGCCAGGTCCCATTTTTGGTGGTTGGTCCATTTCGGCCAATTAGAATAGAAGCTGTGTCTCATTACCTTCAGACAAGAGCATAACTGGCCTCATATCAGAAGACATCCTGTTGGTTCTAGTTCTGTTCAGTTCTACATTGATTATGTACTCACTACCTGTCAAGACCTGGAGCGGGTGCCAAGAATTTAAGGGTAAATAAGACTTGGTCTCTGTCCTCAAAGAGCTGATGGTCTAGTAAAGAAAACAAACAATAATCATCATTTTGTTACAATATGGTATGTGGAATGGAAAGTCAGCCTTAGCAATGTTACAAATATTCCCAGTGTTTTTCTATCCATTATCTCTTTGATCTGGAAACAGCACTGAGAGATGACTAAGATGACTGTCTTCATTGTTACTAAGAACTTGTGTCTTATATGAAGCGTACTTTCCTCATTTCAAAGTGCCTCACATAATTAACTTCAGTTAATCATTTATTGAGAATATACTGAGTGCAAGACTTTATGCTGGGGACAGGGTTTTTATAGAGGTACATCATTTGGTTGCATAATTTTAAAAACTTAAATTATAATTAGAAAAACAGACTATTTGGATAAGCACACATGTAAAGTACAAATGGCAAATGAGGTATAGTTAATATAAAAAAATGTATCTTTGGCAATGGCATAGTTGGGCGGGAAACTGCTTGGATGGGAGAACAGGAATCTCAAATTCTGTCTCAGATAGCTACTCTTCACATCATGCATCTCTGCAGGGCCTCAAATCCCAGGGCAAAACTCCAGGGAGGTGACTGAACCCTGTGAGGAACTGCCTTACCTTCAGGTTTAGTTTCTCTGAATGGCCTAGACACAAGGCAAGGGAGCCCTCACCTTGACCCTACCACATACCTTCCCAAATGCCAAAGAGAAAGACTTTAAAATCTGAGCAAGATTGGGTCACAATGCTGAAGAACCTGGAGAAAAAAACAAAAGCAAGACTGAGGACTCAGGCTCCTACTGTCATTTCCCAGAGTTCTAGAAGCACCATCCAATACAGCTATAAGTATACAATACTTATAAGTATTATTAAGTATAAGTATACAATACTTATAACTGTATTGGATGGTGATAAGTATTGTATACTTATAACTGTATTGGGAAGGAAGTGATATAAAAATTGGAAACAAGGCAAAATGATCACGATTTATTAAGACTGCAATTATATTTTTAGATAGCTCAAGATGATCACCCCAAATTTTGGAACTAAAGAAAGCATCAAAAAGTGGTTATTTCATTAAATTAAAAAAATTTAATTTGATAATTTTTATTTTATCTAAATAAATTAAAACACAATAGTTTAAATATAAACAAACAATAGCCAGATGGGAAATATAATACAAGAACTACCTTATTTACCACAGCAAGTAAAAAGATAGATAATATATAAGAAATGTAGAAAGTATATACAGAAAAATTTTAAATGACTGCATAATGTAACAGCAAGTTTGTCTTATTCTTGAAAAAGAAAACAGTAATATAAAGTCAAATATCTCTAAATTAGTTTGTACATTTTTTGTTACCTCAATAAAACAGTGTTTTTTAGTAGTAGGAATTTCATAGAATGATACTGGAATTAAAAGGAACGAATGCAAAGAAAATTTCTGAGGGAAATAAAAGAGTAAATAGTGAGAGAGACCCTAATAGATATTAAAGCTTCTAAATGAATAAAGTCCCATTTTCTTTTGGAGAGAAAATAAGCAGGAGATTCAATGAACATAAATGGCAATCCACAAAAAACCTCAAACACTTATGCTTATTTATTATCTTATAAAGGTAGCATTCCAAACTAGTTGGGCAAGTTACATTATTCAAGAAATTGTGGGGAAACTGACCAGTTCCTTAGAAAAAACATAAAGTTTGATTCCTGTCCTACTCCTCATGTAAAAATAAATCCCAAATAGGACAGAGATTTCAACATTTTAAAAAAAAACTACAGAAGTGAAAAATAAAATACAATCTGAGTGGCACAGCAAAATACAAGACCCGGAACCATAAGGCAAGTATTGATTAGTTGTACAACAAAATGCCTCAAATCCAGAACACTGACGGCACCACACGTTGATGAGGGCGTAGAGTAGCAGGGACTCTTATTCCTTGCTACTTCTTGTGTGAAATGACACCATCAATTTGGAAGACAGTTTAACAGTTTCTTACAAAACTAAACATACTCTTACCATATTATCCAGCCATTGCACTTCTTGGTATATACCCAAAGGAGCTGAAAACTTACATCCACATAAAATGTAGCACATGAGCCAGTCACAGTGACATGTGCCATAACCCCAGCTACCCAGAGGCTGAGGCAGGAGGATCACTTGAGGCCAAGAGTTTGAGACTGTAGCTCTGATCACATCTGTGAATAGCCACTGCACACCAGCCTGGTCAACAAAATGAGATCCTGTCTCTAAAAATAAATAAATAAATAACACCTGCACATAGATGTTTATAGCAGCTTTAATTGTAATTGCCCAAACTTGGAAGCAACCAAGATGTTAATGGGTAAATGGACAAACAGTAGTACATCCAGACAATGGAATATTATTTTTCACTAAAAAGAAATGAGCCATCAAGCCAAGAAAAGACATGGAGGAAACTTAAATGCATATTACTAAGTGAAAGAAGCCAATCTGAAAAAACTTCCATGATTCCAGCGATATGACATTCTGGAAAAGTCCATATGGAGACAGTAAAAAGATTAGTGGTTTCCAGGGGTTGGGAGGATGTGGAGAGTTGGAGCAAGAGGCAGAGCACAGAGGATCTATAGGGCAGTGAAACAACTCTGTATGATACCATAATGGTGGATACATGCCATTGAACATTTGTCCAAACCTACAGAATGTACAACACTAAGAGTGAGCTAATTTAAGATAAACTATGTGGTGGCTCACGCCTTTAATCCCAGCACTTTGGGAGGCTGAGGTGGGTAGGTCACCTGAGGTCAGGAGTTCAAGACCAGCCTGACCAACATGGAGAAACTCCGTCTCTACTAAAAATACAAAATTAGCCATGCATGGTGGCACGTGCCTGTAATTCCAGCTACTTGGGAGGCTGAGGCAGGAGAATTGCTTGAACCCAGGAGACGGAGGTTGCAGTGAGCCAAGATTGCACCATTGCACACCAGTCTGGGCAACAAGAGCAAAACTCTGTTTCAAAAAAAAAAAATAAAGATAGACTATAGCCTTTGGGTGATAAGTATGTCAATATAGGTTCACCAATTATAAGAAAAAATGTACCATTCTGGGCTGGGCATGGTGGCTCATGCATGCCTGTAATCCCAGCACTTCAGGAAACCAAGGTAGGTGGATCACTTGAGGCTAGGAGTTTGAGACCAGCCTGACCAATATGGTGAAAACTTGTCTCTACTAAAAATACAAAAAAAAATTACTGGCATGGTGGTGCACGCTTGTAGTCTCAGCTGCTCAGGAAGCTGAGGCACAAGAATCACTTGAGCCCCAGAGGCAGAGGTTGCAGTGAGCTGAGATCTATCATGCCACTGGACTCCAGCCTAGGCAACACAGTGAGGCTGTCTCAAAAAAAAAAAAAAGTACCCCTCTGGTGTGGGATATTGATAATGGAGAAGGCTGTGCATGTGCAGGGGTAGGGGGCTTATGAGAAATCTCTATACTTTCCTCTCAATTTTGATGTGGGCCTTAAACTGCTCTACAAAAATAAAATCTTTTAAAATAGTTAAACTATGTATGTTTGAAATAATAAAGTGGCAAGCTGGGAGGAAACTATATGCAAGACATGTATTTCCTTAATTTATAAGCTTTTGTAATTTACAGAAAGTTTTCAAAGTTTCTTATAAAACTGAAAAGCAATCCAGTAGAAAAACAAGCTAAAAATAAGAGCAAGTAGATATAAGGGCTCTTAAGCACATAAAAATACTCAATATAATTTTACAGATGTAAAATTAAACATTAAGACCAAAATGTTATACCCATCTAATTTGCAAAACTCAAGTTTGATAGTGTGTATTGTTGATCAGAATGTAGATTATCTCACATGTGGCTGCTGAAATTGTAAGCTGGTACCCTTCTTTGGAGAAATATTTGATCAAAATTTAAAATGCACGTGCCTTTTAATTTGGCAATATATTGCTATAAATTTAACCCAAAATATATTTGCAAAAGGACAGTAAAATCTATTTATAATACTTCTTGCATTGTTCATACTACCAAAATTTGTCAGCAACCTAAAATGCCTCTCAAGAAGAGACTGTTAAATAAATTATAATTGATATATGCAATGGAATACTGTGTAGCCACTTCTTTTTTTTTTTAATAATGTTCTCACATATTTATTACTGAATCAAGCCTACCAGCACACACACACAACATATACACAGAGAAAAAAGAGAAAAACTATATTCCAAATAAAACATGTCCAACTGTCCAGATAGTGATGACATTTTCAGCTTGCTATGGTGAGACGGTCATGACCTTGACACAGCATAAATGAGTGCCCATCTCATGTGCAATTACTTATAGACTCAACTTGGTTCTTCTTCAATGTCTCCTTTTGGAGTTGTACCTGATTTTGTTACCAGTTTTCATCCAAATCCACAAGGAAATGAGATCATCTTGCTATTGTTACTTGGCCAGGAAATGCTGAATCCTGAAAGTCTTGTGAGAAGACATGACAAGAACCAGAGTCAAGCACACACCATGATGGTGGAAAAAGGAAGAGACAGCCATTTCTTAAATAATGTAGATCTGTGTAATATCTGTACAAATATAGTAAAAATAGCCAAAACAAGATTTTTAAGTTTAAAAAGCAAGGTGCATCTCCTTGAAGTTGGGGTATTTGGGGGGAAAAAAAGCAAGGTGTAGACCTTTGAGCCTAATATAATTTTTAAAATATTATATACTAGTATTATGCCCATTTTACAGATGAAGAAAACGAGGCACAGGGAACTTATCAATTTACCCAAGATCATGTACACATTATGTGGTGAAGCTAGTGTTTAAAACCAGGCTGTTTGTGGTTCAAACTGAGTTAGTGGTGGTGGGAATGGAGATGAGGAAATACATCTGAAAAATATTAGGGTACAGAATCTACAGGCCTGAATGTGAAGGATAAATAAGAGGAAAGGAACAGTGATAATTTTCAGATTTTTTTTTAAGTCTCATTAATAAGAAATTCTGGTTTTAGTAAACTTCCTCTACTTTTCCCCCAACTCCCTTATCTCAAGAAATTAGAAATATTAGTGGAAATATTTGTAACAACTTGGAAACTTCTTTAAACTTTGATGAAGATCAAATCAAAGGGGCAAGCCAACTAATTTCCAGAGCTCATATTGGGCCAGAGACTGTTCAAGCTCCTGCCAACCAGAATGCAAAAGACTTCTTGAATATATGCACCATTCTATAGAGACTGCAGAAGATTTATACTTTAGAATTGGGGCTAAAATAGCTATGAAGACTGTTCTAGATACTGATCCCCAAGAAGAGAGATCAAAATAATTTACTAAAGGATCAAACAGATCCACAATGAATTTCACTGCCTGCCCTAACAAAGCTCAACACTCTTTAAAAGAATATAACAAAATCTATCTATTCACAACATGATTCACAGCATCCATCATCCAAAAATAAATTAGTAGACTTACAAAGAAGCCAAAAAATGTAACCCATAATCATGAGTAAACTAGAGAATAGAAACAGACCCAGAAACGAGAGAGATGATAAATTTAGCAGCAAGAATATTAAAATATCCATTTAAATGTTTTATATACTTGAAGATATAAAGAATAATACAAACATAATGAGAAAAATGGAAGATATTTATAAAATAAACAAAAATTCTAGAAATAAAAATATAGTACATAAAATGATATTTTTATTGGATGGGATTAATAGTAGATTAGATATTGTAGAAGAAAAGATTCTGAACTTGAAGAGATAACAATGTAAAATTATCCAAACTAAAGCAGAGAGAACAAAGTTCAAGATACATGTGTAAATCCTAAAGCAATCACTTTTTTAAAAGCCAATAGTGAAGATAAAAACTGAATACTTTACTCACATTCACCACTGCTATTCAACATTGTATTGGGAGAGCTATCCAGTGCAACAAGAAAAGGAAATAAAATACTTTATTATCAGGCAAAATAATCATGTACAGAAGAAAAAAACTGTGATCAAGTAAATATGAAAATGAACTATCATTCATTAATAGATACTATGGAATTCTTTTCTGTTTATTATTATTTTTGTTGTTGTTGTTTTTGTTTTTGAGACAGTCTCACTCTGTTGCCCAGGCTAGAGTGCAGTGACACAATCTTGGCTCACTGCACCTCTGCCTCCTGGGCTCAAGCAATTCTCATGCCTCAGCATCCTAAGAAACTGGGATTACAGGTGTGCACCACCACGGGTTTCACTATGTTGGCCAGGCTGGTCTCAAACTCCTGACCTCAGATGATCCACTAGCCTCAGCCTCCCAAAGTGCTGGGATTACAGGTGTGTGCCACTGCATCTGGCTGGAATTCTTAATACTTTTAGGTTTGATAATGGTATTGTCGCTATACTTTAAGAGTCCTTACCTCCTTGTGATGTATACTAAAATACACACAAAAGATTATGGTATCTAGAATTTGCTACAAATTTTACATTTGTGGGAGTGGGGATGGGAAAAAGAGTAGGAAATGGGTTAATAATAAGATTGGCCTAAGTTGAAACTGGGTGATAGGAATATGTAGGTTTATTACGCTACTTTCCTCTATTTTTGTATGTGAATTTTTCCATAAAGACAACATAAGAGTGAAAAGGGCAAATTACTAAGTAGCAAAAGATACAACACAGGTAAGCAACAAAGAGACAGTGCCTAAAATATATAAAGCATTCCTATAAATCAATTAAAACAAAAAACAGACAACCCAATAGAAAAATAGGCAAGCCATTTAGATAGGAACTTCACCAAAAGAAAGGGTATTGAAATGGTCAGTAAACAGGTTCATTGAGAACCTATTTAAACTTTGATGAAGATCAAATCAAAGGGGCAAGCCAACTAATTCCCAGAGCTCACAAGGAAAAACAATGAAACCACAATGGTTATGACTACACATGCCTTAGAAACACTGAAATTAAAATAACTGGCAATACCAAATGTTGGAGAAGATGTGACCCAATGGGAATGCTCACACTTTTCTGGTGAGCATACGAACTGATACAGCAACTTTGGAAAACACATTGGCATTATCTACTACAGTTAGACATATGCATACCCTATGACACAGTAAATCTATTCCCATCAATATTCTTGTGGGAAATATATGATCATATGCAAATTATATGTTCATGTCCAAATCCTTGGACAAAAATGTTCACAGGCAGTGTCATTTATAATAACCCCAAACCAGAAAGAACCCAGTTATCTTTCAGTAGAAGAATGGATAAATCATAGTGTAATCATGCAATAGAACTCTACTTAGCAATGAAAATGAACAAACTACAGCTAATATAATATACATGAATCTCCTAAACATGATGTTAAACCCACAAAAGCCAGACATAAAGAAATCATACTGTATTATTTCATTTACATAAAGATCAAAAACGGGCAAAACAAATCTATGCTGATAAAAGTTGGGAAAGTGGCTGCTTGTGGAGAGGACAGAATAGGGAGTAATTGGGCAAGGGTGTGAAGGGGGCTTTGGGGTGCTGGTATTGTTTCATTTGTTGGCATGGGTGGTAGTTTGTTTATTTTTTTGAAATGGAATCTTGCTCTGTCACCCAGGCTGGAGAGCAGGTGGCACCATATCCACTCACTGCAATCTCCACCTCCTGGGTTCAAGCAATTCTCCTGCCTCAGCCTCCCAAGTAGCTGGGATTACAGGCTCATGCCACCAAGTCCGGATAATTTTTGTATTTTAGTAGAGATGGAGTTTCACCACAGGCTGGGCTTGAACCCTTGACCTCAAGTGATCTGCCCGCCTCTGCCTTCCAAAGTGCTGGGATTTCAGGTGTAAGCCACTGCGTCCACCCAGACATGGGTGGTAGTTAAATGTGTTCACTTTGTGAGAATTTTGTGCTGTTTACTTATAACTTGTGTGCTTTTCTCTGTGTGTGTCTACTTCATATTAAAGAGTTCAATACAAAGAGATAAGTTATTCATTCATTCACTGTTCTATCAATTCATTGATTCATTCAGTAAACCTTTGTTGAGGGTTGGTGTATTAGTCTATTCTTGAATTGCTATAAAGAAATACCTGAGACTGGATAACTGATAAGAAAAGAGGTTTAGTTGGCTCACGGTTCTGCAGCCTGTACAGGAAGTATGGTGGCATCTGCTTCTTGGGAAGCCTCATGGAGCTTTTACTCATGGCAGGAGACAAAACCGGAAGCAGGCGCTTCACATGGCGGGAGCAGGAGAGGAAGGTGGAAGGCGCGACACACTTTTAATCAACCAGATCTTGATAACTCACGCACTACCGATAGGACAGTGCCAAGGCGGATGGTGCCAAACCTTTCATGAGAAATCCGCCTTCACAATCCAATCACCTTGCACCAAGCCCCACCTCCGACACTGGAGATTACATTTCAGTATGAGATGGGGGGTGGGGACACATATCAAAATTGTGTCAGTGGCTGCAACATAATTGGAGCACTAGCTCTTACTGGGTTGCAGTGTTTCTCATTGGGGAAAAAAAAAGTTTTTGTGCACAGGGCTAGATTTTTAAACACCAAGTGTTTGGAACAATGTATTTACTCACTGAATTTGATTTAGTCCTAACCACAACTTGCTGGTTTAGTTTAGCCAAGCTGTTGTGCTTCTCTAGGCCTGTGATGATCTGTGGAGTAGGTGATCTTTCTTTTAGCTCTGAAAGTGGTAATTTATTAATTCAATCAACTGTAGCTGAGTGCATATTATCTGTGCCAGTGATTTGCTAAAGATAGGAGCCACAAAACTAGGAAAACAAACACACACACGGTCTCACTCTCCAGAAGCTTTTGGCTTTGCCAGTAACAAAGGGATCACTATGGTGGAGCAAAGTAAGTGCTTCGGTGGACCTGATGCCCAGGGTGCTAAGGGAGCACTTGGGAGCAGCTGCTAATCCTGCTCCCAAAGAAAGGCAGGCAGAAGTGGAGACCCCATCCCACTTCCCGATGTGTATTACATGCCACTCTACGGGATAGAGTGTTACCTGCATGGGGCCAGCTCGGCTTCTCTGAGGCCTGGAAGCAGGAGACAGCTTCTGCCAGACAGAAAAGCAGCAGAAAGAGCAGAGTGAACACAAAGAGTTTTTCACTTTTTATTTTTCAGCTTATGATGGAAAACAGAATGGTCTGTGTTGATAGGATGCTGGAAGGCAGTGTACGGAAGGGAGTGGGAGCCCAGGGCGTGGCAGGGCCGGAAAGGCCCTGATCGCCGGGATACAAATCCCAGCAGGAAGGAGCCAGCGCCTCCCCGCTCATAACTTCCGGCACCTGCTGCTGAGCAGGGCCAGGGAGAAGCGTCCCCTAGTGGCGAGTTTGGGAGCGCCCGGTTGCTTCTTCTGGCCTGAGAGTACAAATTCTAAGGGCTCCTCAAAACTCCGGAGGAATACAAGTCCACTTGTATTCCTCTGGAAATGCAGGTAATCAGCCATGCAAATGTGAGTTGAGTCACACAGAAGAAAGCACAATAAACAAACCAGTTATCTCACAAGAAGGTACCAGAAGACACCTTGGCTTAGAGAGCGACAGCACAGCATTGCCCCAGGGCAAGGATCTGCAGTTACTGACTGCCCGAAGGGTTGCTTTGCATGTGGCCTCAGCAGATGCGACCATTTGCGTGTAGGTAAATTTCCGCATATAAGGCCTCCATATCAAGCAGGACTTCAGAGCACTGAATGTTACAGGATTAAAATCTAAAACTCATTTAGCATTCACTGGTGCAACCAGCTAATAAGCATCAAGATTTACATCAGAGGAGCAAGATCTGTAGTTGGTTTAACGGTAAGAAATACTCTTAAAAATGGAGCTTAGAAAAAAATTCAGAGGCATTTATAGAGCCTCAGGGCTCCTCAGAGATTCCCCCTTTGGCGGCTCTGTCCTCTGTACAGGACGTGGGGTTTCCCAGGCCTACTTCCCTGGGGATCTGTCCACAGTGCTCTTCAGGGGTGCTCATGGCTGGCGTCATGATGCTGAGTACTCCCGGCTTTTCACGGTGGCAGGGCTGCTGGACACACCGCAAGGTGCAGGACAGTCCTGCCAAGTGAGGAACGGTCCCTTCTCCTGCCTGACTCTGGAATGATCCATTGAATTTTTATGTACATGAACAACCTGCAGATAAACTTCAGAACATAAAAGCTAATTCCATTTAATATGCAAACAAAGTATGTTTCACATGGTTTAATTCACACTGAATTTTTCAGCAATGCAAGTACCATGCAATAGGGGAAAAGACTTAGTTGTATTGAGAGCTTTGTTGGGAGTTGTTCACTATTTCAGAGAAACTTAAGGTTAACATGTGCAGCCATTCCATGTGTGGGGCTCTGGGGAGAGGACCCAGCATGTGCCTTCTTCCTGTTGGCTTCTAGCAAAATCGGGCCTCCATCTCTGTCTACTGAAATACATATTATGTTACTGTAAGTTACTACCTTTTTATTTCTTCTTTAGGGCATTGTGTTGATTTTTTGAAATTAGGCATATAGTTAGGTTATTATCTATGAATTTTATTTCAGCCTAGTAAAATAGGGAGGGAGGTGGTACAAAATATTTCCTTCCGTCCTTGCTTTCTTTCTCTCTCTTTCTCTCTTTCCTTCTCTCTCTCTCTTTCCTGCCTTCCTGCCTTCCTCCCTCCTTCCCTCCCTTCCTTCCTTCCTTCCTTCCTTCCTCCCTTCCTCCCTTCCTTCCTTCCTTCCTTTCTCTCTGAGTCTCATTCTCTCACCCAGGCTAGAGTGCAATGGCATGTTCATGGCTCACTGCAACCTTGACCTCCCAGCCTCAGGCAATCCTCCAGCCTGAAAACATTTGTTTTCTTTTTATTTTCTTGCCCTGTGTGTGTGTGTGTGTGTGTGTGTGTGTGTGTGTGTGGTGGGCATGGAGTTTCACACTTGTTGCCCAGATTGCAATGGTGCGATCTCAGCTCACTGCAACCTCCACCTCCCAGGTTCAAGCAATTCTCCTGCCTCAGCCTCATGAGTAGCTGGGACTACAGGTAAGCACCACCATGCCTGCCTAATTTTTTGTATTTTTTTTAGTGGAGATGGGGTTTCACTGTGTTAGCCAGGATGGTCTCGAACTCCTGACCTCATGATCCATCTGCCTTGGCCTTCCAATGTGCTGGGATTACAGGTGTGAGCCACTGCACCTGGCCAGGAGCCAAGTCCTAAAATTACAATCTAATATACTCTTTTCAGAATACCTCTAGGGCAAATAGTGCTGCTGTCCACCTGGAGAAGCACTGAGGGTGTGTGTGTGTATGTGAGGGGCACAACTTAGGTGCCAAGAACTTTCAAAGGAACTGAAACTGGTAGAGCTGGTTGAATCTCAGAGCCCCAGTGAGGCTGCAGTTGGATGCTCATGGTGTGAGGTCAACATCCAAGGCCAAGCCCTCAAGCCTCAGCCTGGTTCAGAGAGAGCAGGAAAGCACATTGAGGAGGCTGGTACTCCAGGGGACTCACGGGGCTCACAGGGACCTGGTCTGGGAAAACTGGCATGAGGTGGGCAGCAGAGTGCCCCCGTGGGCAGCCTTGAGATGCCTTGCTCATATGGGGACACAGAGTTCAGGGAATCAAATCTGAACCCATTGTTTTACTCTAAAATACAGCAATTGATACCGAAATAAAATCCCACCTTTTACCGCGTTCCTTGTGACACAATATCGCCACCTGCTGGCCAAAACATCACAGCGCAATTGTGTGCATCAATAGCTTGCTAGAATGTGTATTCATTGTTAACCTTTAAACTAAATACGGCTTACAACAATCTGTATTCCAATCCACAACTTAGCACGCTAATTCTAAACTTCACAAAGCCAAGTATCGAGGCCCAATTACACAGCTTTTCTCCAGAAATATGCTCCCTTTTAAAATCAGAAATTACAACATTAAATGTTTTATGTCCTTAATTTACTTTAGCTTTTACATTTAATAAACTGTGAAAAAAATATAATAATAGGTGTATTGTCTGACAGGAGGCAGAAAGCATAGTGTGTGCCAAAGAGACCTGATTGCATAATCTCGCTGTCCTACTTATTGGCTATGTAAATCTAAGCCTCAATTTCAGTAAAATGGAAATAATAATACACACCATAAAGCACAGACATGCAAAGTAAATAATACATTTGGTACCTAGTACATGTAGTTCAGGACATGCTGATTTAGTCTCCTTTCTTTTTTGAGTCTTGCACTGCTGCCCAGGAGAGAGTGCAGTGGTGCAATCTCAGCTCACTGCAACCTCCGCCTCCCGGGTACAAGCGATTCTCAGGCCTCAGCCTCCCAAGTAGCTGGGATTACAGGTGCCTGCCACCACACCCAACTAATTTTTTGTATGTTTAGTAGAGACGGGGTTTCACTGTGTTGGCCAGGCTGGTCTCAAACTCCTGACCTTATGATCCTCCTGCCTTATCCTCCCAAAGTGTTGGGATTACAGGTGTGAGCCATCGCGCCAGTCTAGTCTCCTTTTATTAAAGAAACAATCATTCTGTGAACTAAATATGCACAACCCCACCACATTTTCTCTAAAACTACTATAAGAGAAATGTGGTTGGAAAGCATAAATCTCATATAAGACTCTAAAAGCAAAAGCAGAACTCAGATGGTAGAATAGTTTATTTTGTGTTTGTTTATTACTTTTATGGTTCATTACAATAACTTTCACTGAATAACTTTTCAAAGAAAAGAATTTAGTGCAATACGATTCTGCTATTACAAACATATATTTCCTTTTTAAAGTGAATCCAAAACTTTTATGTGAGGAAGCAGAGGGCTAAAGAGAGCTGAGCTAATAACCTCTATGAGCTGTCAAAGCCAGCAAGCCTCCAAGGGGGTACTTCTGTGTGAGTTTTCAAACGAAAAATATTGCATTCAGAAAGCAGAGGTAACTTTGCCTGGTTATCTTTGTTTACCTGATATTCTGACATGAAGTGCCTCCTTCTCAAAGTATTATAATTGTTTTATTTTAATTTCATGGCTCAATATAGTTCTTTTTAACAGTGTACTGATGAAGAAGGTGGATTCTAAAGTCAGGTTCAATCTTGATCTTGAACAAACTACCTAAATTCCCTACACCTTACTTGTAAGTTTATTGCTAAGGTTTGACGAAGCAATGCATGCAATGGTGTGCAGGTGGAACAGTGTTGGGAATAAAGCAAGTGCTATATTCATATCAGATAGCATATATTTCAGAGCAAAGAATATTACCAAGGGCTGGGCGCGGTGGCTCACACCTGTAATCCCAACACTTGGGGAGGCCAAGGTGGGCAGATCACCTGAGGTCAGGAGTTCAAGACCAGTCTGACCAATATGGAGAAACCCCATCTCTAATAAAAATACAAAAATTAGCCAGGCGTGGTGGTGCATTCCTGTAATCCCAGTTACTCGGGAGGCTGAGGCAGGAGAATCACTTAAACCCAGAAGGAAGGAAGGAGGAACGGAAGGAAGGAAGGAAGGAAGGAAGGAAGGAAGGAAGGAAGGAAGGAAAGAAAGAATATTACCAGGAATTTCAACAAGTCATTTCTGGCCAGGCCTTGTGGTTCACACCTGTATTTCCTGGCACGTTGGGAGGTAGAAGGGTCTCTTGAGGCCAGGAGTTCGAGATCAGCCTGGGCAACGTAGAGAGGCTCCTGTCTCTACAAAATATAAACAAAAATAAAAAAAAAAAATAGCTGAACATGGTGGTGCAAACCTATAGTCCCAGCCACTCAGGAGGCTGAGACAGGAGGATTGCTTGAACCCAGGAGGTCAAGGAGGCAGTGAGTTATGATGGCGTCTCTGGATTCCATCCTGCATGACGGAGTGAGACCCTATCTCTAAAATAAAAAAAGAAAAAACAAGGTCATTTTTTAAGGATAAAGTGGTGCATTCACCTAGAGGACGTAACAATTCTAAACGTTGACATAGCTAATAACAATAGACATTTTATTGATTGGTTTCTTGGGTGTATACATATTTCAAATTTATTAAATCACATGCTTTAAATATGTGTAATTGTACATCAAGTGTACCTCAATAAAACTATTTTTAAAAAGTGACATAGGCCGGGCGCGGTGGCTCAAGCCTGTAATCCCAGCACTTTGGGAGGCCGAGGCGGGTGGATCAC
>NW_022436943.1:25673127-25757336 GCF_009761245.1 Sapajus apella | reverse complement strand
GGCAGGAGAATTGCCTGAACCCAGGAGGGGGAGGTGGCGGTGAGCCGCGAGCGCGCCCTATTCCACCCCCGCGGGGAAAAAAAGGGAAACCCTTTCTAAAAAAAAAAAAAAAAAAAAAAGTGACATAAGATAGGTGCCAGATGGCTGGAAATTTGACCACAAAGATAGCCTGATTTGAGAGGCATTAGGACACTTTTACTTCCCTATCCCAAAACACTACCATGTTGTTTTCATGAATGCCTGAAATTACCTCATCATAGTTTTGTTCTTTGTGAATAAAATCATTTTTCCTTTTAAAATGCAAAGAAGAATAACTCTTAATATGACATTGGTTGTTTTAGCACCTCAATCAAAGTGAGTTTTAAAAATTATTTCCATTTTTCTAAGGGCCGACTTGGATAAGGATGAAGGAGAGGGAGTGATCCTGACTGTAGGTGTAGCACACACCGGCTGTTTCCACCCACCCACTATCCATTCCACTTTCTTCTCATAATGAAATCCTAGTTTTCCTTTGAGGACAGTGCATCTCCCTGACCCTCGGTCCATTTGGTGGGGTTGACCCCACCCTTCCCCCCAATCATAGACATTGAACAAGAAATGGTTCAAGCCAAGTATTTTGATGAACCATCTTCATACCCAATGATCTTGGGCAGTATCCTCCCACACTGTTTCAGAGTTGGTCTGTGTGGCCAACACAATAATGTGGAAATGATGGCATGTACTACTCAAAGTCAGTGGGACTCAATTCCAGGAATTTTCTTGGAGACACAGGGAAAAAAAGAAGTCCCTTTCTTTTGGACTTGAAATGTAGAAGCCTGAAGCTTTTGAGATCCATATTCCTACACAGGGATAGCCTGTGAATGGAGGCAAACCAAGAAAGAGAAGAAAGCTCATAAAACTAGATATTGGGCCAGGTGTGATGGCTCACGCCTGTAAGCTTAGCACTTCGGGAGGCCGAGGAGGGTGTATCACAAGGCCAAGAGATTGAAACCATTCTGGCCAACATGGTGAAACCCCATCTCTACTAAAAATACAAAAATTAGCTGGGCATGGTGATGCACACCTGTGGTCCCAGCTACCCAGGAGGCTGAGGCAGGAGAATGGCTTGAACCTGGGAGGAGGAAGTTGCAGTGAGTGGAGATCGCACCATTGCACTCCAGCCTGATGACACAGCAAGACTCCATCTCAAAAAAAAAAAAAAACCCATTAGATAGGGTTATAGCATTTAGGCATTGCGTCTTCAACATGGCCCCAATCTTTGTCATCTGGTATTTACAATCTTGGGCAGTGTTGGAGTTCCGGGGTTCGAGGAGCTCTCAGCTTCCCTGAGAGGATGTTTCTCCAGATTCTTGGTCTATCACTCTCTCAAGAATAAGAGAGGAGACCATGGTGCAGTATGTTTGTGAAATAAATACCAGACCCCAAAAGTGTTTGTAGAAAGTGATTTATTTAGGCAGAGAGAGAGAAAAACGATAAGAGAGAAAACTTCCACGATGAGTGTGGAAGGGGACTCCAGAGGGGAAATTCAGGAGAGGAAAGAGAGCTCCCACCGTGTGGGAGGGCATTCCAGAGAGCTGGAGATCTGGTGTGGGTGAAGGAACAGGGGATTGATCCTGGGAGAAATTCCCACCTCCCCAAGTTCCCCTGGCCAATGAAAGGAGTTCCTTTAAACTTCCGCTGGGGTGATTGACTCTTAGTTTCTTCCCGAGCCTAGAAATGTAAACATAAACCATTAAATCTCTCCGATAGAGAGAGATGGGAGGGAAGCGTGGCGCTGGGAAGTTCTTGCCCTTAAAGCTGCGCCCCCTTGTGGACCCGGAAAGAGAACACATTCCCTCAGTAGTATCCTCCTACATTGTTTCAGAGCAGGTCTGTGTGATTAAAAGAACAACGCAGAAATGATGGTATGTGCCTTCCAAAGTTAGACCATCTAAAACAATGTGGTGTCTGCCCTACCCTCTTGGATCACTTACTCTGGAGAAAGCCAGTCTCATGTCAAGAGGAGGCTAGAGTCCTCTAAAGGGGCCCAGTTAGGGAGGAACCGAGGCTGTTCACCAACAGCTAACACTAACCGTGTGAGTGAGTCATCTTAGAAACAAATTTTTGGGCCCCAGCCAAGTCTTTGGATGAGATAGCCACAGCCTACATCCTGACTGCAACCTCATGAGAGAACCAAGATCTGCCCAGCTAAGCTGTTCCTAAGTTCCTCCCCCACGGAAATCATGAAAAAAATGAGTACTGCTTTTTTCAGCCACTCAGTTTTGGGATAACTTGTCATGCAGCAGTAACCAATACAAGCATCCCTGTCACTGCCATGCCTGGAATGTTCAAAGCCAGACCGTAGTCCAGGCGTAGTATGGCAAGAAAAAGCGCTGGCCTTCCTTCCCAAATTCTGCAAGCTTGTTCCTGCCTAAAGTTGTTTGTACTTGCTGTTTTCCCTGCCTGGAAAATATTTCCTCCAAGGCTTTCCATGGCTACCTGATCATTTCGGCCTCAGCCCTTGCGTCACATCCTCAGAGAGCCCTTCCCTCAATACTACATTGAAAAAAAAAGTCCCCTTTCCCAGTCACACTCTATCACATAGCCCTATTTGTCTCCCTAGAACTTGACACATTATGAAATTATCTTGGTCATGGATTTGTTTACTTGTTATTATGTGCCTTGCTCCAGCAGACCGTGAGTTTCACAAGAGAAGCAGCTGTGTCCGAACGGTTCACCATAGTACTCCCAGTGCCTAGAACATATTCAGTAATTGCTTTCCCCATTAAAAAGATGTGAGTTCCACTCTTTGATCATGTGTGACCTTGTCAAGTCATGCCCTCCCTGGCCAAGGTTGTTGTAAAGGTGAAATGGAATAACAAACATGAAATTACTTCATACACTTCTTGACATGGGACATCTTCAAATGTCTTAGCCTAAGTTCCCTAGAAAACAGGCTGAGACACTTTCCCAGCGCTATGGAAGGAAAACCATAGCGCTGGGAAAGTGAGGGGAAAGGAATGAAAGGCGGGAAAGAGGAAGAAGCCGATATAGATGAGTGTTACTGAGGGGCCACTGCTTCACAGATACAGTCAGCCACTTAGCCATGGAAGACATCTCCAGATAAGCTGTAAAAAAACACCACCCTTCAGAGCAGCCCCTTGCTGAGAGGAATACAATGGTATTTAGTCCATCTGTTTCCCCTGTAACATGCTTCGCATTGGTCAAAGTGTGCCCCAAGAGAAGTTAACTCCCTTCTACTTTGGGGATTCATCACGTACTCGCCAAGAAAGCAGGACTCCACACCCTGTGGTTTGGCACTTCATCTGAGGCCAAAAGTGATGTATGAATCCAGAGACTCTGGGCTCTAGTTCTCAAGGGTCTAGAAGATAGGTGAGGCTGAGGGAGTCTGAAGCAGGGCAGGTGTGTCTAATACACCAGCAAATGCCAGTGATTCCTGCATGTGGGCAAGAGCTGAGGCCAGGACCCAGTCCCGGGACTGGGTCACATAGGGGTCAGGAGTGAAGAAGAGTTTGACACAAGCTAAGAGGCTGCACATTAAAGCGAGGATGTCAAGAGTGTCCAAGAATCTGAGAGGAGGGCAGATCTGCTGCTTGGTCATCGTCTGTCCTCAAGGTCCTCATGGACCTGCAGGTCCAGTCATTAGTCTTCCCTGCTGGTGTCTCTGTGGCATGTGTTTTCCATCTGGTCCCTGGTCGTCTATCTTTCCCCACATCCTGCACCCCCCTTATCCCAAGCTCAAGGCCTTCAGGTTCTCTAGCCCTCTCCCATGGGCATCTGACACTTCCTTGGGGAATCCCAGAAATGTTTGGATATTTCTTTGTGCTCTCTTAGGAAATGAGAAATGCAAAGGCCTGTGATGTGGTTTGGCTCGGTGTCCCCACCCAAATCTCGTCTCAAATTGTAATCCCCACACACTGAAGGAGGGACCTGGTGGGAGCTGATTCGATTATGGGGGTGGTTTCCCCCATGCTTTTCTTGTGAAAGTGAGGGAGTTCTCATGAGATTTGATGGTTTAAAAGCGGCAGTTTCCCCTGCACTCTCCCTCTCCTGCTGCCTTGTGAAAAAGGTGCTTACTTCCCCTTCACCCTCCACCATGATTGCAAGTTTCCTTAGGCCTTCCCAGCCATGTGGAACTGTGAGTCAATTAAACCTCTCTCCTTCATAAATTACTCAGTATCAGGTATTCTTTATAGCCATGTGAGAATGAACTAATACAGCCTATTTCAGACCATTTCCTCCTGGACATACAGGCTACCATTTCTAGCTTGTTGTCCTACCGTGCTCTCAAAAGAGACTTATCCACAAGTCTCTCTTGGGAAGAGAGGTCCAGGTCTGCTCTGCCCCTGAATATTACCAAACCTACTCAGGGTTTTTAACATGCACACCCTGACCCCGGGTCTCAACCCAAGCCGACCCTTTTCGGAGATGCATGTCATTTTCTAATCCCACTATTCTTCTCTTTGACTTCTCTCTCTATTTCAGCGATCATTAGAACTCTTCACATATTTTATCTCTTGTTTATATTTATGAATATATATGTTTTGCTCTAGTTCTTTTTTTTCCCCCATTTATTTTATTGCATTTTAGGTTTTGAGGTATGGTTTCTGAGGCTCAAAGCCTTCTACTTGCAATTCCATATTTTTTTGTCTCCAAGATATGCTCATTACCAAATGTTTTGATAGTTTATTTTAAAACTCAGTTGACACTTTTTCTTTTCTCAGCACATTTGTTGGATTTTTTTTTCCCATGAGGCAAAAATTCCATTTGGTCTCCTACATTCCGCAGCACTTTGCAGTTAGGTGGGGCCATTTGACTAGTTCTGGCCATGAACTATGGGTAAAAACAGTAAGTGCCACATACCTGCATCCATGTACAAATTTTATGTGATTTCTTCTTCTGTGCCTGCCAAGAAGGACACGCGCTCAAAATGATACAGCTACAAGGTGATAGCACCTCCTTTAGCCTCAGTTCCTGAGTGACTCTATGGAGCAAAGTCCTTCACTGACCCACAATGAACATGTAGCATGAATGAGAAATAAACTACTGTGTGTTTAACCATTGAGAATTTTGCAGCTGTTTCTTATTGCAGCACAGTCTGGCCAATCCTGACTAATACCATAAATTGGAATGCTCTTACACATTGATTGAGAAAGTATCAAGAATACAATGAGATTCTTGAGGGAAAAAGAAAAGAAACAAAGAAACCCTGGTTGACACTATAAACTATTATCCCATTACAATTTTATAAGTCAGGGATGTTATTCAAAATATTGAACAACCTGTATAGCACGAGTCCAACTAATCAGAACAGTCACACAAACAAATCAGAAGCAATATCACCCAGTATAGTATGCAGGGATGTGTCATCTTAAGCTGAAGATCCTGTCATGTTGTCAGAGCAATGTAAACATTAAATATCTTGAACATGAAATAAAAGGATGAGCAATGAGGCTGATTATAACCTGAGTTCATGGCCTCTGCCTCTAAAATTTACTTAAAACAAAGAAGGTGAACCCCAGAACCTGGAAGATTAAATGGATGCATTTCCCTGGCTGTTCCTTCTGCTCCAACCTGAAAAATAAATAAATAAATAAAGCAACAGGATCTCAGCATCTGTATCTGCTTGTCTCTTTATGGCTAAATCATTTCTTATCTGTTAACATTTAGCTTGCTCAAAATGTGGTTGTTTTTATGCCAACACATTATTGACGTGTTTTCAAATGTACTTCTAACTGTCCAGAAATGTCAAATTCTTTCTGGGAAGCTCAAATAATTGACCAATTCCTCCCCCTATGGAAAATCAATAGTCTAGTGATGCCCTAAGCAACAAACTGAGAGACCAAGAAGACCTTCTGAACCATCAGAGAAAGATTCAATAATATTCTGAGTGGTCCTAAGGTTAAATACACACCACTGTGGAATATTTGTGCCCTCCAAAACTCATATTGAAACTTGAACACAAATGCATCAGGACTGAGAGGTGATTGGATCATGAGGACTCTGGCCCAGTGATTGGATAAATCCATTCAGAGATTAATTGATTAAAGGGTTAATGGATTAATGAGCTATCTTGGGAGAGAAATTGGTAGCTTTATAAGAAGAGGAAGGGAGACCTGAGCTAGTGCACAAACGCACTCAGCCCCATCACTAGCACATGTGATGCCCCGCCTGCCTCAGTAGGCTTCAGAGTCCCCACCAGCAGCAAGAAGGCCCTCACCAGATGCAGCCCCTTGACCTTGGACTTCTCAGCCTCTGTAAGTGTAAGAAATAGATTCTTTTTTCTTTATAAATTACCTAGTTTCAGGTATTCTCTTACAAGCAACAGAAAACAGACTAATGTAGTCATTACTGATGCCACTTTGGTCGCTTTCATTTAGCCAGAAGAAACAATTCACAAAGAACTCATTTCTCAACCATTGAAAGAAATAGAAGTTTTCCATAGTGTGACCAGTGCAAGCTTACACATTACAAGGGACTATGACCTGGAAATAACTGGATGGCTGAAATTATGTGCAAAAATTCTGTGTCTCTGTACTTGCATGCTTGGCATATTACACATGCATTTCTAGCTTTATACATGCCCCAAGAATATTTTTAGGAGATGAATAACCCCAAGTTAAAAAGACAATTTCCTTGCAAAAAAAAAAAAAAAAAAAAAAAAAAAAAAAAGACTTTGTCTGACTAATCCAAATGGCAAAATAAAAACAGGAGACAGAAAGATGAGTCTTTAAATCTTAAAAAGACTTGAATTGGAGTTAAAAGAAAATCAAAGCCTCAGATGGTAGAGTTTTGATGCATTTAGATGAAAATTGAAATGAAGAATGAAGAAAGCACTAAGTAACCCTTTTCTGGTTGAGTCAAAGGATTTGCTCCCTAAAATTCAAGTGATGATAGAAGGTGGGAGTATATGGCTTTGTGTCTGAGCTTGGGGAGGAGTGTGGCAGGAACGCTGTCCTGACAGCAAGGTTGGCAGGGGAAGAGAAAGCTTGCTTGGCAAGCTTGGTCAAAGCTTGTTTGTTGGATAATCAACGTAGGCAGAGAAGGAGAGATTTCTGGAACAGAGATTCCTTAACTTGGAGGAACGACAGCTGCCTCCAAAGATCCAACTGTCCCTTCATTTATTTTAGAAGAGATAAAGAATGACATACATTAAAGACTGAAGAGACTTGGCGGTGAATGAGAAGAGCTGGAGTCAGAGAATGCAGATACAAGAATTTTGTGGCTACTAGCTATTTATTTTATAGAAAGCTTTTAAATATTGGGAGCAACTTCCCTTTTTTCCCAACATAGAAAATTAAATAGAGAGGATAAAACTGGATTTTTTTTTTTTTTTTTTTTTTTTGCAACTTGTATTTCTCTATTTATTCCAAAGCTGCTAACAAGCCTGCCATAAATACCAGCTGGGCTGCAGCTGGAACAAATTCAGTCTATGGGTCATTCTCATGAGTATTTGACCAAGCAACCTTGCCACATGACTTTTCATAAGCATAAAATCTGGAATTGTAAAAGAAACTGAAATCAACCCTTATGGAGTGAGTCTAAAGGGCAGGCTTTGTAGACCGGAAGTCTAGGTCACATGTTGCTGCAAAGATTCCTCCCTCTTTGCTCCTGGCAACTGTCCCCACTCCTACTCCCGTGCCCCATCCTTGCTGTTCTCTCCTGGTCTTTCAAGGTCTCATCCTTCTCTCACTGTCTGCCCCAGATGTCTAAAGGGACTGAGAAAACTCCACTATTACGAAGAATGAGAGAAGGGAGATTGAGGAATAACTAGCCATCTGCCAATCACTTCATGCTCTTGTTAAATGTCTCATAGCTTGGTGCATAGTAGGTGCTTAGTAAATGCTTGCCAAATAAATGACTATCATGTAACAGAATCACAGAGCACAGACTTTTTAGTGTAAACTTTGTGTGGATAAAAATAAAATGCATTTTAAATGAGTAGAGCATTGAAGATACTCATTATTTGCATCCTATTCTAGTACTCAAAAGAAGATGACTTCTTATTTCTTTAAAACGGGGAAACCTTTACATTAAAACAATAGACAAGAGGCAGAAAATGAAGAGTAATAGGCCTGAAGTTAGGTGTAATCCCACCTTCTTAAGTTTTGATTTCAGCCTCCTGACTTACCCAAGAAGGCATCTGTCATCCCTGAAGCCTTAGAAGGAAGCTTATCCCTCCTTTAGAACCAGAAAATAATGGGCACATTGTCTGCTGGTCCCAGGCAAAGGGTGGCACTAATAGGGGAAAGGAGAGAGAGGTGATAATAAGGTTAATCTTAGACTTGTAATTTTCAGAAATATGGTATCAAAGAAAACACCATTGGTTTGCTAACAAAGAGTTTAAGTTGCCTTTAAAGCAATAGTGCAACACCAGCCTGCAATTCAGTCCTCTCCCAGGAGGTTTGGTAGCTTCCACCAAAAGCAGGTCTTGGAAAGGCTTCCTCCAGAGCTCTGCACCCCCCACCCCACCCGCCGGCTCTTGTAGTGTGCTTTCTTTTGCTCCTTCCAGACCCCCTAGTCCAACGGGAAGCACAGACAATTACAATTCAGAGTGGTGGACAGATGACACCCTGGAGTGTGGCCAAGGCATCCAGGGCTCACAGGGATGTGATGTGCAGAGCAGTTGGGTGGCTTCACAGAGCAGGCCAAGCTTCAGGATTTAGAGGGCAAGCGAGAGTTATCCAGGGAGGGAATGAGGAAAGGAGACCCAGACCTGAATGAAGACAAAAAGTCGGAGAGGGCATGGCATACCTGGGGAACTCCAGATGGCTCAGTGAGATCTGTGAGGAAGGTGCCACGTGGGGCAGGGGCTAGGCTCACCATGCCAAGGAGTTTGGATCTCATCTGTTGGTGACAGAGAGCCACTGACAGGCTTTAAGAGGAAGGATAACATCACTGGGTTGTGTCATAAAAAATTCTGGCGGTCATATGGGGCACAGAAGAGGGAAGACTAGGGACTAGAAGATGAGTGAAATTGTTCATTCAAGGGACACAAATGAGCATGTAGCCAGGGCAGGAGCATGTAGGAACAGAGTTGGGAGGACAGATTTGAGAGCTTAGAGGAAACCTGGCAGGCTTTGGACAATGATGATCTCTGAGGGAGGGAAAGGAGGCAAAGGTAGTTTTCAGGGCTTCTAGTAGGAGCCATCTGAAGCTCAGCGGTGCCATTACACCTTAGAGAAGCAGGACGGGGAACACAGAGACTTTACAGGTGACAAGCCTGATTGTGTTAGGTTGGAGTATCTGTGGGGTATCCAGGTAGAGGTGTCCAGTCAGCAGTGGGTTCTGAGATCTATAGCACAGGAGAGACCAGGCTGGCCAGGGACACCTGACATCTGTCTCAGGTCAGGGTCCCAGGAGTCAGGCCCCAAGGTGAGGATTCATGTACAAGTGGTTTAGCCCAGAAGTCCTCCCGGAGGAGACCAGAGAGGGAGTGAGGGGCAGGGGAGGGAAATGGAGGGAGCTCAGTATATCGGTTTCCAAGAGCTGCCATGACAAAGCAGTACAAATTGAGGAGCTTACACAAGAGTCATGTTGTCGGGAGTCCGAGATGATGGTGTCAGCGGGGTTGGTTCCTTCTGAGGGCTGCGAAGGAGAATTTGCACCCTGTCCCTCTCCAGGCTTCTGGTGGCTGCTAGCAGACTTCAGTATTCCCTGGTTGACGATCTCTGCCTTCATCTTCACAGTGTCCTCCCTGTGTATGTGTCTGTGTCCAAATGTCCTCTTTTGATAAAGACACCAGCCCTATTGGATTAGAGGTCCATCCACTCCAGTGTGACATCATCTTAATTTTAGTAATTATACCTGCAACAACCCTATTTCCAAATGAGTTCACATTCTAAGGTAGGAGAGATTAGGACTTAAACATGGAAATTTGGGGTAGACACAAGGCACCCCGTAACATGAAGCAAGGTGAGATCTAAGCAACAGGCTTGCTCGTGGAAGCTTCAGCCTCACTCCCCTGGGAAACTGTGGGTAAGAAATGCCTCAGAGTCATCCCAATCTGAACTGGGCTTTCATGCTCCTGAGCTGACAGTCAGCAGCTAATGATCTTGGGGCTGTGGAAGGAAAAATGGCACCTCTAGAACTGTGTGTATCTTTGTGTGGTTAAAAACACAGTAAAAGAATTTTTAGGCTGGGCATGGTGGCTCATGCCCTATAATCCCAGCACTTTGGGAGGCCAAGGCGGACGGATCACCTGAGGTCAGGAGTTTGAGACCCGCCTGACCAACATGGAGAAACCATGTCTCTACTAAAAATACAAAATTAGCCAGGCAAGGTGGTGCATGCCTGTAATCCCAGCTACTCGGGAGGCTGAGGCAGGAGAATCACTTGAACCCAGGAGGCAAATGTTGCAGTGAGCTGAGATTGCTCCATTGCACTCCAGCCTGGGCAACAAGAATGAAACTCTGTCTCAGTAAATAAATAAATAAGTAAATAAAATAAAGAATTTTTAAGAAACCCGGGGGATGGAGGAGAAGCGCTGACATCGCCCACTACAGTGGTCATTAAGATTGAAGGGTTAATTTACCATGAGAATGGCTGAAAGCCAAAGGCCCGTATTCCAGAGGCAGGAAGAACAACAGGAACTCGTGAAGGAGAAGGAGGTGGGCAGAGGAGCCAAGAATTCAGGTAATGAAGATATTAAACCAGGTGCCCTAGTTTTATAGTAACTTTGGATCTCAATCCAACTATCAAGACAGCTGACCAACCAGATATAGACGGAGACAAAGGGACACTTTTGAAATGAAGACTGAAAAACCTGGGTTGTGTGGCTATTATATCTGGGCTTAACGTGTACTGGAAACCTGGCTGATGGAGCCTCAGGACCAAGATGAAGAAGATGAAGGCTGCTATTCCAATCTGCTGATCTCATTCCATGATGGTCGGCCATGTTGGAACATTCACATTTCCCGAGGTCTGGATTCTGGCTCCTGGGGAGTTGAATAATAAACAGCACTGAGCACTCTGGTGGTGACTGCAACCAGAGTCATCTGAGAAAAATAATAAAGTAAAGCCACAAAGCTCTGATTTGAAACACATCATCTAAGACAAGAAACTTATTTGATGTCTAAACACACTCATCATCTCTGCAGGCCTGACCAGCCGACTTCCAATCAAACCACAATGTCTAACAAAATGTTTCTCTGTATTAAAATAAAAACAGAAACAAAAACAAAAAACCTCTTCAAAGACAGAACTATCCAGGAGATCAAAGTTGTGAGAACAAACATTATTTTTACATATTTCTTTTTAAAGGAGTCATACTTCTCAGGATGGTTTCCTAAATAAATATCCAAAGGGCACTGTCCTCACCCTGATGTTCTTTTTTAATTATTATTATTTTTTGCCTTTTTTTGAGACAGACTTGCTGGGTCACCCAGGCTGGGGTGCAATGGCGCAATCTTGGCTCACTGCAACCTCCGTCTCCTGGGTTCAAGCAATTCTCCTGCCTCAGCTTCCCAAGTAATTGGAATTACAGGTGCCCACCACGACACCCCACTAATTTTTTTTGTACTTTTAGTAGAGATGGGGTTTCACCATGTTAGCCAGGCTGGTTTTACACTCCTGACCTTAAGTGATCTGCCCGCCTTGGCCTCCCAAAGTGCTGGGATTACAGATGTGAGCTACTGTGCCTGGCCCACCCTAGCCTTCTGAGTCTGAGACTCAGAGGGGTCCCAAGGAAAATCAGGTAGCTGCTACCTCAAGAAAGGAATGCTGTACTGGCAGGAGTGACAGATGTCCAGACACAGGATTTGTGAGTGTCAACTTATCATGTCCAAGTATAGACCTCCCCGTGGAGATAAACTGAAAGGCCATGTGGGTCTGTCTAGATGAGCAAGCAGCCCCACAACCATCTCAAACAGTGACACCATTTACAAAGGGCTGCCTTCTTGGCTTTCATACCTAGTAAGAAAGACAAAGAACTGCAATGCTGCTGGCAGTTACTATTTAAGGATTTACTTGTCGAGTTGCTAAGGAAGTTGAAGAAACAGATGGACAATACCACTTAGGAGATGAAATCTTCAGAGTTCCTGGGGGTTATGGAGCCCCATTTCCATCCCTCCCTCATGCCATCTGGGCTTTGATGTGGGCTGTGACAAAAATACCACCACTTTACTGCAGAACTGCAGGATTTAAAATATGACAATTTCATGGAACTACATTGATAACATTCCTCAGTTAGTGTCTTAGCTATCATATCTGTCTGAGAACCTTGCCTTTTGATTCTTTCTGTGATACCTGGAAAGCAAATATTTATAACATTTAAGAGAAGAAAGTAAGAATTAGGAATATGCAATTGACATCGATATACACCATACTCTGGGCTAGACACTGCCATGTATAATTTAATTTGATCTTCATAGTTATCCTGAAATGCTGATCTGAGAGATATCTTTTTAAAAAAACTTAGTCTGTAGTTTGGGAGATAAAGCATACACAGAGAAATGTTAAATAATGAAAACAACAGGGGGAAATATTAGAAAGAATTCATTCATTCATTCATTCATCAATAAGCAACTACTGAGCACCTGACAGGCACTGTCCTGGGTACTGGATAAACCACGGTGAGGAGCTCACATTCTACTGAGGGAGATGGTCCATGAACAGCATCAACATAGAAAGCAGGTGAAAGTGGGAGGGTGGAAAGTGCTCTGGAGAACCCAAGGCTGCCAAGTGTGATGCCCAGTGAACTGCCATGAAGGGAGAGAGGAAGAGACGGGCTGAGCCTGGGCTGTCGAGGAGGATGCCCAAAGGAAGAGAACCCAACCTTGGACTTGATGGATGAGTAGGATTTGAATGAGAAGAGGACATTTGTTTGTTCACCACTTAGGCAATATTTAGTGAGCACTACTGTCTATTAGGAATTCCAATAATAATTAGGCTTAGCCCAGTAAATGATTATTACTGGAATGCCTGACAGACAGATAGTTGCTAAATAAGTTAACTTAGCTTATTTCATATGTGTGTATATGTATATATATAATCACATACACATGTATACACACACGCACACACACACAGAGCTTATTATTATCTATGTACCAGGCAAAGCTCCAAGTGCTTTATATACTTTACTTCATTTCACCCCCAATGTTCAAATGAAGAAATTGAATTATGGAGAGATTGGGTAACTCTAAGTCACAAAGCAACAGAGCTGGGATTTAAACCCAGGTAGTTTGGTTCCTGAGCAGCATTTTTAAGCAGGAGTCTGCAAAGTGTGGCCCATGGGCCAGCTCCATTGCACTACCTGTTTTTATAAATGCAGCTTCACTGGAATACAGCTAGACCTGTTCATACTGTCTGCAGCTGCCTTTGTGCTGTAAAGACAGAGAGACCGTATGGCCCACAAAGCCTAAAATATTTACTATCTGGCTCTTTACAGGAAAAGTCCGCAGACCCCTGCCTTTAACCATCACACCTCACTGCTTCCATGGAGGGGGTGGAGATGGTGATAAAGTCTGGACTGTGCCCTCAAAAACATCACAGCCTAGTGAAAATAAGAAGCCATTTCAGTGCATCCTGCTCTCACTATGTAACATAAGATAACAATTCATGAAGCAACAATGCGGCAATAATGACAGTAACAGTAATCATAGCAAGCATTAGTTGAAGGCTCACTGCACGCCACCTGTAGTCCCTAGTTCTTTATGCCTTATAAGTCACTGAATTCTCCCAACAACCCCATGAAATACATCCTATCACTGTCCCCGCTTCATACAGCAAGACACTGAAGCACAGAGCGTTTCACAGCATTATCCGTCACCCCCAGGAGCACACAGACCAGACCAGGCATTCTGGGAGGGTGGAAGAATTCAGGAAGACAGAAAAGGCAGACGGCAACTTAGGACAGTGTAGGATTCACTGTCCATAAAAATTGATTTGGACTTTTTTCTTTGGTCAATTATAATTAGAAATATGGAAGGTACATTTTACCGATCATTAGAAGAAATCCACTCTGCCAAAGTCTTTAGCAGTAAATCTCACCAGGAAGTACCCTACTTCATTGTCAAACCTCGATTTCTTATAAGGAAATCTAAAGAGAGTCTCGGGAGATAAAGAATCCGAACAGCCCTGAAATCGCTGCTGTTGGCAAAAATTTTGCTTTAGAACAGCACCTGCCATCAATGGGTACTCAACACACCCACTGAGTTTTATATTTTGTAATTGAGTTATGTATTTGTAATTGAGGTATATATTTCATGTGCAGTGCCTGAGTGATCTTCTGACTAATCATTTCTGGTACCATTTCAAATGACTCCGATGGCTCCTGTGCCATTTCACAACGAGGAGGAGTAAAGGAGCTGATCGCCATGCCAGTGCCAGGTGCTGGGCCATGAGCCTCAGGTACTCAGCATGTTTCCAGGTTTCGTACAAATGAAAAAATATTGGATTTCTACTTTCAGCTAGGGACGAGACATACCTTCCTATCTTAACCAGAGGAAAAAATGGACAAACTATATGAAACCGTGTTCTTCAGACATTAAAACCTGGCCATCCTGGACAGTGATCACTGAGAAAAGGAAAACAAACAAGATGTGTCCTATAAACAGCTTAGCTCAGGGCTTGGAGCAAGTTTACAGGCTACAAGGTAGGAAAGCTGGCCCCAAACAGAGCTTGGTGGACCCCTGAGTTGAAGAAACTCAATTCCTAGTAAAGACAGACAAAGATGACTAAAATTTGCAGGAAAAATACCAGTATGATATTGTGAGGTAGCAATAAATATATATATATATATTTGATCTCTGCCTCCAGCTCCTGGCATCGTCCTCCTGAAACGCTTGTAGACAGCAGTACTGGGAGAGACTTTTGTTCTAAAATTTGCCCTTTGACCCCAGTTCCTGACGTGGAGCTCCTGGGACCTTTGCAATTTCCTAAGCGATAAGAATGTCTGGCATAGAGCTCCTAAATCCCTTGGAATTTCCGGAGTGGTAGAAGCATCTTTTGCTCTGATTAGGCAATTCTTGGTGGGCTCCTGGATAGCCTGAGGGTGGAAGCTTGTTGCTAGGGAAACCAGCCATGTGAATAGAGGGTTGAAACTTTCAGTTCCATTCCACAACCTGTGGGGAGGGTGAAGGGGCTAGAGGTTGAGGTGATCACCAATGAGGGAATCAATCATGCCTATGTAGTGAAACCTCCACAAATACACAAAAGGAGGGAATTTGGAGAGCTTCTGGATTGCTGAACACATGGAGGTGCCTGGAGGGTGGCACTCCGCTTCCTCCACATGGTGTCCTGTGCATTTCTTCCATCTACTGTTTGTCTGTATCCTTTGTAATATTCTCTATAATAAATGTGCAAATGTAAGTGAAGTGCTTCTCTGAGTTCTGTGAGCCACTGTAGCAAATTAATTGA
The DNA here is from genome assembly GCF_009761245.1 of Sapajus apella. Taxonomy (NCBI): domain Eukaryota; kingdom Metazoa; phylum Chordata; class Mammalia; order Primates; family Cebidae; genus Sapajus; species Sapajus apella. Next base: position 25,741,976 of record NW_022436943.1, on the reverse strand, counting down.
ACCCAAAGAGGGGGTCATGGGAACGCTGATCTATAGCTAGTCAGTTGGAAGCACAGGTTACAACCTGGGGCTTGCTACTGGCATCTGAAGTGGGGGCAGGGAGCTGCAGTCTTATGGGACTAAGCTCTTCACCTGTGCGATTTGATACAATCTCCAGGTACACAGTGTCAGAATTGAATTGAATTATTGGACACTCAGTTGATGTATACTGGATAACTGCTTGGTGTATGGGGAGAAATCCCCATACATCTGATGTCAGAAATACTGTGTTAAGTGACTGTGCAAGAAAGTAGAAAGAAAAACAGGGCTTTCCTTCAAAAGAAGGAGAGAGGGAGAAAGAGAGAGCAAGAGAGAGAGAGAGAGAAACAGGCCAGAGTTCTTCAGAGAGATCCCTTGGTACGTATGATTGTGCTATACTGCTCTCCACATGTATATAAGGAGATCACTGGGAATGGGAAAAGAATCACTGAAAAGATGTAGGTGGAACAATTCCAACAGCCCACAAAGAGACTAGAATAGTTTATATGTACCAGCCTGAGTGGAAAAACCTCCAAATGCATAGAGCATTGTACCCATAAGAAGGGAATTGCTTCATAGTGGGATCAAATAAATCAAGAAGTCCTAGATTAAAGATTGTTCTGAACACCCCTTCTTAACAAAACTTAAAACCAAGCCTTGAAAGGATTAAACTATTTCCAAATAAATGCATTTCAGAACAGAGCCCAGCAATATATAAAGAATATTTTAAAAATACTGAGCATTTACCAATGTAAAATTCACATTGTCCAGCATCCAATCAAAAATTATCAGACATGAAAAGAAGCAGGAAAATAACAACCCATAGCCAGAAGGGAAAAAAAATCAAATGAAACAGACATAGAATTAAATTAGCATGCATGGATGTTAAATGAGGTATTATAAATATACTTCATGTGTTCAAAAAGTTAGAGGAAAATCTGAACATTATAAGGAGAGAAATGAAAGGACATATAAAGGACCCAAATGGAACTTCCATAGATGAAAAATACATTATCAGGAAAGAAAAAACACTGGCTTGGATTAACAGCAGATTAGACACTGGAGAAATAAATTCTAGGACTTTAAAGATAAAACAATACTAATTATACAAAATGACATGCAGAGAGAAATATTATCTTAAAAAGTATGTGACACCTTGGCATGGTGGCTCATGCCTGTAATCTCAGCACTTTGGGAGGCCAGGCAGGTGGGTCACTTGAGTCCAGGAGTTGAAAACCAGCCTGGGCAACATAGCAAAACCCTATCTCTTCAAAATATAAAACATAAAAATTAGTCGGGTATAGTTATGTGCACCTATAGTCCCAGCTACTTAGGAGGCTGAGGCAGGTGGATCGATTGAGGTTGGGAGGTCAAGGCTGCAATGAGCCCTGATTGGGCCACTGTGCTATAGCCTGGGCAACAGAACAAGGCACTGTCTCAAAAAACAAAAAAGAAGAAGAAGAACTGAGCATCAGTGATCTGTAAGACAATATGAAATGACCTTGTAACTACAATTACATTTACATGTAATAAACACATATACTTGGTTTACCAAGGAAGAGCAGAGAGGTATTAAATTCTTTGGTTAAATTTTATAAAATATGCATAAGACATACACTAAAAACCAAAAAACATTGCTGAGGGAAATTAAAGAAAGAGAGGTATGTCATGTTCATGGGTCAGAAAACTCAATATTGTTATCTGTCAGTTCTCCCCAAATTGACATATAGATTCAATATGGTTCCAATCAAAACTCTAGCAGGCTTTTTGTAGAAGCTGACAAGCGAAGTCTAGAATGTACGTGAAGATGCAAGGGACCTAGAACATGTACCGCAATTTTGAAAAAGAAGGTTAGTGTGGCATGAGTTATATTGTCTGATTTCAATACATGCAATGAAACTATTCAGCAATGGAGAGAGTGGTATTTGTGTAAAGACAATCATATAGGTCAATGGAACAGAGTCCAGAGATAGCCTCGCTCAAATGTGGTGAATTGAAAAGCCAAGATAATTAAGTAAGGAAAGGATAATCTTTTCAACAAATGGTCTTGGAACAGTTAGCTAACCATATGATCCATATGTAAGAAAATAAATCATGGCCCTTATCTCAGACCATACAGAAAGACTAACTCTGAATGAACCATAGAGCTAAGGGTAAGACATAACATTATACAACGTGCAGAAGAGAACACGAGAAAATCTCTGTGACTTAGGCTGGGGAAAAATTTCTCAAATAGAGCATAAGAAGCCTGAACTACAAAAGAAAAAATTAATAAATTGGGCTTCATCAAAATTAACTCTTTAGTTCTTCAAAACACACTGTTTAAAAACAGAAAGAGGCTGAGCAGGGTAGCTCATGCCTGTAATCCCAACACTTTAGGAGGCCAAGGCAGGAGAATCACTTGAGGCCAGGAGTTTGAGACCAGCCTGGGTAACATAGCAAGACCTCGTCTCTACAAAAACAAAAAGCTTTTTTAAAAAGTCTGCCAGATGTGGTGGCTCACACCTGTAAGCCTAGCTACTTGGGAGGCTGAAGCTGGAGGATCTTGCTGTTTTTCTTTTTTTTTTTTCTTCTCTTCTCTTTCCTTTTCTTTTCTTTCTTGTTTTTTTTTTTTTTTTTTTTTTTTTTAAGGGCTTTCTGGTGAATACTGGAAAATCTGCTAGACAAATTCTAAAAGATCTGTAACACTACATGGATTTTTTTCAATAAATATGTTGAAAAACCTTTTGTATATTTGTGATAATTTGAAAAATCTCAAAGATGAACTGTATAGCCTAGAAATATCAAAAAATTAAGAAAAAGCTAGGTATGTCATGAATGCACAAAATATATGTAGATACTAGTCTATTTTTGTCACTGACTACCATAAAATATATACAGATCTTTCATAAAAAGTTAAAAGTTAACAAAACTTACACACCAAAACACGGACTGTACATGGCACCATTCACAGTCAAAAGAAATGGAAACAAGCATAAAGATGCAGTATTAAATCAGAAATGCATAAAATTAACTGTAGTACATCCTGTGCTACTGTAATAACTTCATAGACACCTCCTGTTGTTATTGTGGTGAAGCTTACATTTTAAGAATATCTGCTTAACATGCCATGTAAGCTATTCATCTCCATGTGAGCAGTTCATCTCTTTAGTAAGTTGCACATCCAAATAAAAAGTATTCTCTGTTGGTTCTCAAGTATATTTCATTATGTTTATTGTAATACTGTAATCCTTGAATAACACCATGAGGCCAGTATGAAGTGCCACTAGTCATGCTGGAAGTGTCCCAAGAAGCAAGAAAAGTCATGTCAGTACAGGAAAAGATTGTGTTTCTTGATGTACTGTGAGAGATGGGAAAGTTCTTCAAAGTTGATATCTTAGACTGCATTATAAGGATTTACAATCTCTTGCTCTAAGGCCATTATCTGCTATTAGCATAAACATGTACCCATATACATATATTCTCTAAATCAGCTATGTCTTAAATCGGCTACCTTGACTCACTCCAGCATGTCTGAACAGAACTGGGCAAGCTCCAAACCCTGGTGCATGCTGTTCCTTATTTGGAAACACTCCTGACCTTCTCCTGACTAGCTTCCTCTTTTTTCTTGTCTTCTTTCTCATCTTCTTTACCCTCATCTATTCAGGAAATTTCCAAGTTTTTTAGCCAATTAGGTCAAGCATATAGAATGTGAGGCCCCGTTCTGGCCATTGGAAACTGGACATAGCAGTAGGGTGATTGTGTCATATGAAAGTTATAAAAGTCCCTGTCTCCTTGTTCAGGTGTGCTCTCGTGGCAAGACTGCCAGCAAGTTGCACCCTTCCCGCAGGAAGTAAACGAGCCCTGCTGAGTGATCCATTGTATCAACGTGGATTTTTCCCAACATTATCAACCTGTTTCCAACATGTACCATAGATTGAGGCTTGTAGCTGCAGTTGCCATTTTAGACAGAGGATTCATCTTGTAAACAAACAGTGGAAACTTACGGTATGGATACATACAGTGCAGTGCTGTACATGTGATTCTCTTAATAACACTTTCTGTTCTCTAGCTAGCTTTAAGAATGTATATAATATGCATAACATTCTAAATATGTGTCAATCAATTGTTTATGCTATCAGGAAGGCTTCCAGTTAACAGTAGGCTATTAGTTAAGTTTTGGGGGAGTCAAAAGTTATATGTGAATTTTCAGCTGCAGGAGTCGGGGGTGTTGGTGCCCCTAACCCCCATGTTGTTCAAGGATCAATCATATATAATAAATTTTTACCACTCGAAAGTATTAAGAAAATAAAATTAAGAAAATAAATCTTTTTTTATCAATTTAGATTAAAAAATGGCAAACTATTTGAAAAGACACCACACCAAAGAAGATATATGAATTGCTACTACCTACATAAAAAGTGTTAGCAGAAAAAAGTGAAAATTCAAACCACAATATTTTACCACTACACAGTCACTAGCATAGCTACAATTTTAAAAGACACATAATATCAAATGTTGGCGAGGATCTGGAGAAGTGGCACTCTCAGGCTGTTCTGGTGAGGATGTAAAATGGTGTAGCCATTTTGAAAAACAGATGGGTAGTTTTTTTTAAAAAAGGCTGCCATATGCCCCACACTTTGACTCCAAGGTATTTATCCAAAAGAAACTAAAATATTTGTCTGCCCAAAGACTTATGCACCAACACTCACATTAGCTTTATTTATAATAGGCAAAAACTGACACCAACTTAAATGTCCACCAGTGGATGAATAGAAAAACATATTGTAGCATACTCATAAAATAGAAAATTATTCAGCAAAAAAAGGGAGGAACTCAATAATAGCAACAACATGGGTGAATTTCAAAAGCATCAAGCAAAGTTTAAAAAAGGTTGGCATAAAGATTATAACAGCATGGTTCCATGTGTATGAAATTCTAGAAACAGCAAGATGATGGTAATGGAAAGCAGACCATTGGTTGCTAGGGGCCAGGAGTGGCAGAAAGGGATTGACTGCAAGGGACATAAGGACATTTTTTAGGGTGATTTAAAAATTTAATATCTTGGCCGGGTATGGTGGCTCATGCCTGTAATCCAGGCATTTTGGAGGCCAAGGTGGGTGGATCACCTGAGGTCAGGAGTTCAAGACCAGCCTGACCAACATGGTGAAACGCCATCTTTAAAAAAAAAAAATTAATATCTTTACTGTGGTAGTAGTTACACAACGACATACCTAGTTTCTAAAAATCACTTAATTGGGACATTTAAAATTGGTGAATTTTTATTGTATGTGAATTATACCTAAATAAAGCTGACCCCACCCCAAAATGAAGCATGGTCATCTCCAGTTCACAGATGAGAACACTGAGGCTTACAGAAGATTGGGAGTATGCTTACATCACAGAACTAGCAGACAGTGACTCCAGGATCCAAACCCAGGTGACTGAGCTCATCTTTCTTCTTCTACCTCTGGCTTCCTCCCTTGCTTATTCATTCCACAAAAAAGAATTAAAGGCTCATGTTTACAAAACCTAAAAACTAGCAGAATAAGTCATGCATTACGATGGTCCCTTGGGCAAGAATTTATGGTTTTGCCCACTTAGTTCCTACCTTGAAGTTCCTCCCTCATCAGGCCCTTCTTACAGACTATTGCCCTGCCAGGGGCATGAAGGTGCCATCTCTGAGCTATGCAAGGCTCTCCAAGGCCTGCCCTCAACCTGGAATGCCTGAGCCCCCTGCCCTGCCCTGCCTACCCTGCTCACCTCCCCCCGCCCACTTCCTTCTGCAAATCCAGGTCTTTTGCTTCCCTTATCTCCAGACTCAAATTCACCCCATCCCATCCTTGGACTTGATATTTACCAGCTCTCCATTATTTTGTTCTTTGACTCCCTTTGGCCTTTGTCACTTGCAGGCTGTGGACTCCCTAACTAGACCTTGAGCTCCATGGATTGCTACTCATTGAGGTTGTGTGTTTCCATAAAGCACCAGACAGTGTCTGTTACACACCTGGCACTTCCAAGTAGGCTCTTGAATCTTCTTCAGCCCCACTTAGTTCAACTGAGCAAACCCTCACTTGGCCCCTGCTCTGGCTCACATCATGCGTGGTGTTACAAATACACGAATGAGTAAGATGAGGTCTTGGTCTTCAGCAGCTTGCCACACAGTCGGGGAGAAAGGTCTATGAACAAGTAACTACCCAGCAGGGCAATGGACACAGAGACAGAAATATGAGCAGGTCCAGCGGTCACTCTCTTTGGGTTGGGCACGGGCATGGCTGGAGCCAGTGTGGACAGCAGGGGCAACTTCTCGGGGCAGGTGACCCCTATGCTGGGTTTCAAAGATGGAGAGGACATGTGAAAAGTCCCAGAAACACTGTGTGCAGACGCATTGACACATGCAGGACACAACATGTCTGGAAGCAGAGTTTGATGTTGTTGAGTATGGAGGGCAAGGTGGGAGGGCAGGACCTGAGGCCTAGGAGGTGGCAGGGTCAGGAAAGAAAGGGCTCTTGCTGCAAGAATTGGAGACTAAGCCAGCCGAGAGCCAGATGTGGTCCTAACAGAGGCCAACTTTGACCCAAGTAGAGGTCAAGACCAGGTGGTATACAAGCCTGGAATCTCCCCAGGAACCATGACTGGGCCTGATACAGACAGAGTACTCATTAATAAAGTGATGGAAATAGGACACACTGGGCTTCCAGCATGTGTTAGTGTTGGGCACTCTTCCAATCACCTTATATCACTTGATCCTTACAACCCGTTCGGGTAGTGAGTACCATTGCTATCCCCATTTTACAGATGAGGAAATTGAGGCCAAGAGAGGGTGAGTAATTTGCCCAAGGTCATTATGTTTTCAGGAAGTTTGACTTGAGAACCCAACTTTCATCACTTTGCTTCTCTTATCCCAGAAATACCAGAAGGATTTCAGTTTTTAAAAGGCCTCCAAATAGCACTAGGCCAATCATAAGGAATCAATACTGTGTAGGTAAAAATCTAAAATAAAGGAGAAAAAGCACACTCAAAATACCAAGAAGATACATAAGAGTATACCAAATTGTTCTGATTCTTGGAAGCTTTTCTTTGACCCTTACGTTATCGGGAAGGTTTCCAGTTAACGGTAGGCTATTAGTAAGCTTAGGGGGAGGCAAAAGTTATAGGTGGATTTCCAGCTGCAGGAGTAAGAGGGGAGTGTTGGTGCCCCAACCCCCATGTTGTTCAAGGATCAATCATACATAATACATTTTTACCACTCAAAAATATTAAAGAAAATAAACCACTCAATTTAGATAAAAAATTGGCAAAATAATTTGGGATAATCTCATCCGAAATTATTTTGAGATGAACACTCAAAATTACCAACAAAGGGCATTCCTCCTGGAGAAACAGCTGGAGGTTTACACACCTCTGAGCCTGTAGAATAGCAGGGCTATTGTCTGGATAAGGTTGTGACTAAGGTGGAATCCCCTGATGCTACCGTAAGGGGATGCTGTTTAGGTTATATCCCCTCAGTAGCCTTTCAAGCATGTTTGGTGGAACGTGGCATCTTGAACGGAATAGCTGCCTCTTCTTCCGAAGAAGGCACCAGTGATCTTCCCCTTGACTGTCCCCAGATTTTCTAGGACTCAGAGGGCATCCCCGTGACTCCCAGCAGCATAAGCCGTAGGCTCAGAACACATTTCTTTAGGCCTCTGGCATCTTGAAAGTTATAACTAACATCCTGTTGCTCACAGAACAAATTCCAAATTCCTTAGTTTGGCGTTTGAGGTCACCGACAACTACCTTCTCTACTCGTCTATCACCACTGCCCCTTATACACAGCTGCTCCAGCCCAAATGACCCACCATCCCTCAAACTTGACTTGCAGATTGCTAGGACTGGGATTTCACACTCAGAGTCGCTTTGGCCTGGCTGCACCTGCCTTGCCTCACTCCCAGCTGTCCCATCAAGAAAAATCCAACCCACCCCTCCAAGGCTCAACTCAAACACAGCCTGGTCAGCCCGATGAGAGGCAACCTCTCTAGGGTGTCTGGTGTCTCTCTGCGTCTTTCTCACTGCTCCTCCCATCCTCACCCCATCCTCCCAGAGAGGCAGGACCAGGTTGTATATAAGCCTGGATTCTCCCCAGGAACCATGACAGGGCCTGATACAGACCAGGTGTTCATTAAATACTTGCTGAATGCACACAGAAATCACTTCTTATATTCATTGCCTCCAATTCCTAAAAATCTCAGATACTTGAAATCTCAGGTAAGAACGTGTCCTATCTTGAAAAGAGTCACCAATAAAAAGGATATTTATACCTTTTCTCTATGGCTTGGTCTAGAACATAATAATTCACTACTGAGAAATTCTTCATGTTCGGTTTAGTTCCTCAAGCCAGATTGTAAGCCAATTTTCTTTGTTTTCACCTCTGTGCTTTGGAGAGCACGTGGTGCCCATATTTGGCATAACAGTTCTTGGTAGACCTTAGAACTCTTATACAGCATGACTGGCTGTCACTCAGGGCAGCATGTTTATCACAGGATATCATGGTATCTTCTGCACAGGACTCCATAAAGGGGAAGCCCCTATGGTGTAACTAGTCCACACATCTTTATTTTGCATTTTTGAGACAAAGTTTTGCTCTTGTTGCCCAGGCTGGAGTGCAATGGTGTGACCTCGGCTCATAGCAACCTCTGCCTCCAGGTTCAAGCGATTCTCCTGCCTCAGCCTCCTGAGTGCTGAGATTATAGGCATGAGCCACCATGCCCAGCTAATTTTATATTTTTAGTAGAGATGGGGTTTCTCCATGTTGGTCAGGCTGGTCTCGAACTCCCAACCTCAGGTAATCCGCCCTCCTCAGCCTCCCAAAGTGCTGAAATTACAGGCGTGAGCCACGGCACCCGGCTAGCCCACACATCTTTTAGTGGTAGGCCCACCGAATCAAGACCTGCTCTTCACTTGAAGATTTTATTCAATCAACTTTCTCCTCTCCAGGTTAAATAATCTCACCTCTTCCAGGGATTATTTTCTGGCCTTCACCAATATTTTCAAATTGAAATAGACTACATTATTTTTGCCAGGGTCAAAGAGAAGCTTCCAAATATATTAAATCTTGCATGTGTACATGCGTAGGGTGTGTGAGAGAGAGACACAGACAGACAGAGAGTATGAAGCTTTCATTCTAAAGATCAGGTTACAGTATAAAAATACCAAACCAGTCTAAACTTAATGAGCATAAAGTAAGCATTTGGAAGCCTACTTAAGTACTTGGAATAGCTCTTGTAACAGCTGGGACCTCTTGTCATTTTAGCTCCAGGAACTGATCAAAGACCACCAAACAGCCTTTTATGTGGCCACCTCAGTCCAGCTCCAGAGCAGCAGACATTGGGAGAGAGAGCAAGCAGTATCTCCCACTCAGTTTGCGTTGGACATTTTTTTACTTGTTGGAGTTATTTCAAGATTCTTAGGAGGTTTGACTTCTCTGGCCCTGAGAGTCTTCACTGCTTGGGTCAATCCTAAAAGGTGGTAGGATTTGGTTTTGCATTTGTGCTTTAGGTAAAATGTCAATCACTATCGCCGTTTACAGGCACTCATACATATGCACAAACAGACACACGCTCACACTCACACACACGATGGTGTACTATTGACTGTGTCCAGGAAGAAGCTTGCCAGCTTTCTGTTTGTTTTTGAGGCGGAGTCTTGCTCTGTCGCCAGGATGGAGTGCAGTGGTACGATCTCGGCTCACTGCAACCTCCACCTCCCGGGTTCAAGCGATTCTCCTGCCTCAGCCTCCCTAGTAGCTGGGACTACAGGCATCAGCCACCATGTCCAGCCAACTTTTGTATTTTTGGTAGAGACGGGGTTTCACCATCTTGGCCAAGATGGTCTTGATCTTTTGACCTCATGATCTGCCCGCCCCGGCCTCCCAAAATGCTGAGATTACAGGCGTGAGGCGCCGCCCCCCACCACCCGTGGCTCCTTTTCTAGGAGAGCCACTTTGAAGCAAGCCTCCCAGATCTTAAAGAAATAAACCCAGTTCTACATTTTGAGCAGCAGATGGCGCTGTGGACCGCCCTCTGCAGGGCGATCTAGCGTGATTTTTGAGGGACTTTACCAACCCCTTAACAGAAGGGTGCTCTGGAATTAGGGACAGAGCCTGGAGTTAGGGACAGTCTTCACTCTGACACACTCTCCTCTCATCTGCAATCTTGCAAACATTATTCATCCACCACAAACCTGTGAATGGATCATAAAATGTACAAAAACCACCTCTTAGTCATGTATCCACTGGCTCAGCCACGATTCAGACGGTACTTCCTCTGTGCCGCCTCAGTTCTGGGTACTGGGATATGGTGGCAAGCAACAGAGATGTTTCATTGGTGTCCCTGCCACGCAGAACTTTCTAATTGAGCAGTCAGACAACACAAACACACAAATAACTCTGTCATGTAATATCTGTTAGCAGAAAAAAGTGGGATCTTTGAAACTGGCTGGTTGGCGAAAGCCTTTTGGGGGAGGCCACGTGTGAGCAGAGGCCTAAATGATTCTAAACAGGTGGTTCCAACCTCCAGTGCATATTAGAATCACCTGGGGAACTTTTTTAATCCTGGTGTCCAAGGCCCACCCCAGGAATGCTGACCTAAGTGATCGGGGTGAGTTCCAGGCCCTGGGGGCTTTGAAATCTCCTGGTTGATCTGAATGTGAAGTCAGGGTTGAGAACCATTCACTCTAAGTATCTAAGCAGGAAATCATGCACTTGTTAGGAAATTATCCTCTAGCTGCATGAAAAGTGCTTTTGCTATTCAGAAGAGCAAAACAGTACCTGGGACTCTGTTGCTGATTGAAATATAGTCCAGCTGGGCAGCAGAGACCAGCCAGCAACCCAGAAACTATTCAACACTCTGCTAGTGTGCTAGGTTGGTGAATAGTTTTACTTCTCTGGAAAGTGGAGAGAAAAATTGCCACTTTCCTCTCTTAGACCCATTGGAATTTATTTCCAGGAACCCCCAAGGAGTGAGGGCTGTCCTACTATCTTGCCATGTTAGGGAAGGGAGCACCCTTGTTTTTCTCCCCATATAAATTCAGGTGACCGGCCCGGAGTTGCTAATCCCACACTACCACCTCTTCTGACCTTGAACCTGAACTTCCTGCCTCTCCCACTTCTGCTCTGAAATTTTTCAAGAATCTTAAAGAAGGAAAGAGAGGTCTTGGATTCTGAAGCTGATGGGGGAGTAGAGTGGTGATCTCAGAGCCCAATGGATTCCAGCCCTCGGCCTTCAGCTCCCAAGCCTTGTTCTGTTGTCTTTCTCGAGTCCCATGGGTCCCATCTCCCTGGGTGCCAAACTGAGAGGTGGTGACAGATGCAGCTCGGCTGTCCCCTCAGCATTTTCTTGTTTCTCTTTCAAGAAAGCTGGAGATGGTCTTCCCACATCTGAAAGGTTGACCAGGGCAGCTGGCCACATCATCTTCCTCAGGCAGTGCCATCAGGTCCGTTTGCTCTCAGACCCGGAAATGCTGAGGGAGGCCAGTCTAAGGATCTAGATTGAGGCGGACATGCTAAGAAGAGAGAACCCTGTCTAGTGAGATCTCCTTGGTACTTGTCCTGGTACCCAAGGCCATAGTTCTCTCTCTTCCTCTTTACTTTTAATTGTGAAAAACCTAAAACACACACAGAAGGAGAATGAATACTAAAGTAAAACCCACACACCTCATCGCCCAACTTCAAAATGTATCAACAGGCTGCCAATCTTATGTCATCTTTCTTCATCGCTTTGGGAAATAAGACTAGAACGTTTCAGACTTGTCATTGTACCCATAAATACATCAGAAGAATGTCTTTAGCTGATAAGGAATGTTTTATAACCACCGCGCCTTTCCCATCTCCACAGGGTGCAGTCAAACCACGCAGCCAAGTCCTCCCGAAATTCCTGATCTACAAAATTGCGAGGCAGAAGAAAGTGACTGTAGTGTTCATCCTTTAAATTTGGGGGTAGTCTGTTATGCAGCAATAGGTAAACAGAACAGAATTTGGTGACCGCCATGTGCATTGTGAGCTATTTTCTACAGGGTCTGAGGATAGAAATTTAGGAAGCACCTATCCACAAATCCCAATCAGTATCCCTATCACATAGTGCTGTTAAGACCTCAGCTCTTTAAATAGTGATAAACTATTGAGTTTAGTCATCTCTGTAGCATGGATTATTGAAATGGGAGTCACAGAATTGTTGGGGTCACAAAAGAAATAACAAGAGCTTTAAAGCATGAGAAAGCCAACCCAAATGTTGTAGCTAGCAATGGCAGTTATAGTCACAGTATTACGGGAGAAGTGCAATGGAAAACAGTCATTCTCTGCTTGGTTTAATATGGTCTCCAATTATGGATATTGATCATGGGTTTAAAGTCATCTGACTTTTCATCACAACTCATTTTCAACATTTAAGAAGAAAAATAAAACAAGGGAACATGAAAACAAATTATTTTTTCTCCCTGAGAGTTTGGGATCGAATGTGTTACTTGCTAATGTATTATGTAATTTGTGGATTATGTAATTTGTGGACAAATTTATTCTCTTCCTGTCCTGAGCTGACCCCCTTCTCTTGCCTGTCTCCTGTGATTCACATGCACTTTTATGTGTGCCCTCTCAACACAGTGTAATAAAAATCTACTTTATAGGCTATACTTGAGCCTGTGACTACTATTTAAAATCAACTGTCCTTCAGAAGGTTTGGTCAAGCCTAACACAGATAATGATTAAAGAGCTAGAATGGAAGAAATGCGCCTCTCCAGGGAAGAGAGGTCAGACAATCAAGGCATGAACTTGAGCCCAGAAAACAGCCAGCACATGCAAGCCTAGAGCGCTGCTTTTGAAGACATCTCTAGTTTAGTCTGCACGCAGCGAGATCTGCAAAAGATTAGAAGCTGGAATTCAAGGGCTGTCAGGAACCAGATCAACACAGTCTCTAAGACCCAAGGCCTTTGATTAGAATATACGGGAGTCTGTTCTCGAGTAACTGAGAAGGCATATACAAATGCACATTTCTCTCTTGTAGAGTAAGATTCTTGGGCCAAATTTTAAATTTTAAACATGAATTTGGAATTTCCATATGTTTTTGGCTTTGCTTTTTGTCGACTAGCCTACTCTAATCAAAACCAGATAAAAGGAATGGGTTCAAAAAACTACAAAGCAGGCCTGTCTTTGCTTAGCTTCCCTCTGGGACTGCCATGTTTGAGAAGGTTAGGAAAGATCAGTGGAGCCTGGAGCGGGAGCTTTTCCATGCCTGTGGTCTTCACCTTTTCATTTGACAGAGTCCCTGTAAATATGGGTAACCTGGCTCTTCTAAGATCAGGGCACCATCCTCCAAAGCCTACACCCCTTGTTTAAAAGGGAAGTGGCAACTCCCTGGATATTGATACTGAAGCCAAAGACCAGATCTCCAGTCCAGTCCCATGCTCTGGAGAGAAGGGGAAATGGCTGATACTGTGTGCCCTGATCAACATTTGCTTAGGCTGGGAAAGGAATGGAGGTGTTCCTTTTCCCAGCAAAGCTGAAATTTCTCAAGACTGAATTCACTGACATTCAGTCCGTGAAATTGCCAAGCCCCAGAACCAAGGTGGTGTGGTAGCCACAGAACACAGCAGGCAAGAGTGAGGTGCCCCAGAGGAGCCTCCAGGTGTTAACCTGCAAACCAGCACTGCACGGGGGAGGGCAGAGGCACTGGGGGTGAGGCGCAGATGAGGGGCCTCCCAAACTGAAGCCTGGGGGCAGGGCTGAAAGGGCAGCAGAGTGACCAAAAGGTAGGAATTTGCAGATAGTCAGGCTTGACTGTGCCATTCATGTGTGCCTTTGTCAAGTCCCCTGGCCTCCAGGCTGTAGCTTCCCCATGGGAGAAGGAGGATGTCACCTGCCTTGTGCTGGAGGTTGTTTAAGAATTCTTGTGAGAACATTTGCTGCAGGTCACTCTGATAGCACAGGGAGAAAGTAGGCAGGAAGGAGCTGCTGCAACTTAAGATTCCAGAAGCCACGGTCAGTCTGGGGCAGGCAGGGCTGAAGTTCAATGGGAAGTCATTCTCAGCTTGGCGGCGAGAAGTGGTGGTTCTGCACAAATACTTATGGCTGCAATCAAAATTGCTCTGGGATCTCAGGAGAGAGTGCAGAGAGTACCCCTAAGTCTCTCCATCATCATCAACCTCAGCTGTGCAGGCAAGGATGGCTGGGCTGGGGACACAAGGTCACACAGTTGACCTTGTGACACCCACCCAGGTGTCAAAAGATGTTGTGAATCCTACCTTTTTTGAGATGAGGTCTCATCTGTCACCAGGCTGGAGTGCAGTGGTGCAATCATGGCTCACTGCAGCCTCAAATTCCTGGGCTCAAGTGATCCTCTCACCTCTGCCTCCTGAGTAGCTGGAAACTACAGGCGCTCAGTACCATGCCTGGCTAATTTGTACATACCCTCAGTTCTTAACAAATGCTTCTATAAATCCCCCACAGTTCTGAATTCCAAATTATGTTGCTTTCCCAATCTTCATATTTCCATCTGGCAAGATTTTTCTCCTTAAAAACCAATCAAATTTGATGAAATTTGGGCTTCAGATGAATATTTAGAAAAAGGATTAAGTGATAGGTCTTTATTTCTCATTTCTTTTTGCAGCTGTTATTCCAAGTTACCAATTCCTAAAATAAACTTGCTTTTTTGCTTTGAACCAAGAATTTCACTTGACAGACAGATGATGTGTAAACAGTGACCTTTCTGGATTTGCAGAATTCGTTGAATACATTATTTATCAGCTCACAGGTGCTGCATATATAAGATAGCTGTCACGAAGACCAAAGAAGAAAACGCCAGATGAAATTCATTTCTGTTAATGAATGCGGTGCCTCGAGTTATTTTTCCATTAACCACATATCACATCGTGTGTGTATGTGTGTGTGTGTGTGTGTGTGTTGACTTCAGGAACACACACACATAGGGTGTCAAAAGATGTTGTGAATCCTACCTTTTTTGAGATGAGGTCTCATCTGTCACCAGGCTGGAGTGCAGTGGTGCAATCATGGCTCACTGCAGCCTCAAATTCCTCAGCTTGAGAGATCCTCCCACCTCTCTCTCCTGAGTAGCTGGAAACTACAGGGGCTCAGCACCATGCCTGGCTAATTTTTTTATTTTTGTAAAGATAGGGTCTCACCATGTTGCCCAGGCTGGTCTCGAACTGCTGGCCCCAAGTAATCCTCCTGCCTTGGCCTCCCAAAGTGCTGGGATTATAGGCATGAGGCACTGCACCTGGCTGTCAATCTTACCTTGGAGCCTCAGGCTTTGCAGTGGCCCTGTATGTTAGGGTAGACAAGCAAACAGCTCAGCTTCACTTTGCCTTAATGTTTTTAAGAAGTCTAGTTATTTGGGAAGGAAAAGGATGAATGACAATGAACTTTACCTTTGCATGATGCCTTTTTTCAAATACTTTACATTTGCTGTCTAATGAGCTGGCCATGGCCACCTGGAGAAGCAGCGGAAGTTAGAAAAGATGCCAGCATCAACACCTGTGGAAACCATCACAAAGTTGGCTAGGGCTGGCCTGAGAAGATGTCACAAGCTGATGGTGACAGAGGAAGGTCAGGGCCCGGGTCTCTCTCCTCTTTTCCTTCCTGATAAAACATTTTTAAAACAGCTTTTTTTTACTTGTATTATAAAGACAAAATGTACTCATGAAAAAATTAGAAAATAATGAAAAGTAGAGAACAAAAATCATCTTTTAGTTCTACCACTTAAACACAATCTTTTTTTTAGCATCAGTATATTGTTTTCCAGGTCAAAAGGGACATTTTTGAACCAGAAAACAAATGACTCATCTAAGCTCATCTTGTAGTGGGTAGCTGCACCCAGCAATCGTGCATTAATTGAGCTGTCATATGGATCCTGGATCCTGGCTGGATTTGTGGAGCCAGGTGTCTGCCCACACAATGTGAGCTGAGTGGCACCAAAAGAGAGCCATTTGTGCCCACTCCCTTCTTCTAGGGCCATTATTAGGTCACCTAGGATAAGTAATTCTGTCTCCAGAAGCCAGATCCCCATTATCTGCAGTTAGGCCTCATGGGACGAGTAACCCATTAGCATCCATTAACAGAGATGAGTTTCTCCAATTAACTGGCTCTAAACAAGGCTCTACGGAATGAGATATAGGGTGGGTGACTGTTGAAACTAGTGTGAGGAGTCTTTTCTAAACCATAATGGTGAAGGCAAGGGATGTCTCTGGTACATGTGGGAAGAACAGTTAAGGCTTATTCTGCAGCTGCTGCCATTATTGCCACTGATGCCACCATCCTATGAGGGGTAGACTGCACTTTCCAAAGATGGGGATTTCTATTTTGCCCCGTATGCTCTTCCTACAATGTGACTGGTGCTCACCGAGAAGTGGCATCTATTTTTCTTCCATGTGAATCTAGGGACAAGCCCATGGCTGCTCGAGTCACTGAAGAATGGTGGAAGTGACTGATGCTCTGTGACTTCAGAGGCTAGATCACAAAAAGGTTAGAGCCTCCATCCACTGCTTGCATTGCTTTCCACCTCTCCTCCCCCAGTCCAAGCCCTCCCGATGCTCACTTTTGGAATCCAGCCACCATGCACCAACCAAGTCCAAACCAGTCCAAGTGCAGAGGCCACATGGGGAGGGGCCGATGCCCTCAGTCAACAGCCAGCATCCACCACCAGACATGTGAACAGGCAAACCTTCAGAAGATTCTCGCCCGCAGTCTTCAGGGCCTTCAGCTGAGGTCCCAGACTCTGTGGAGCAGAGACAAGCCAGCCATTCTCTTGTCTCTGCTCCATAGAATTCCTCTGCCCTGATCAACTTCCTGACCGACAGAATCTATGAGTTTAATACATGGCTTTTTATGGCACTATGTTTGGGAGTGGGGACGGGGGTGGGTAACTGTTATGCAACCATAGTAACCAGAGCATAGGTAGCCATTGATACCTCACTGACGAAAGGCACCGAAACCAAGAAAATCCGATAATCATTTTGTAAAAACATATCGGTAGCTCTACTCTTGAGCTGTGAACTCCGTAGTCTAAAAGCCAAGCTAAACACCCTGCCCCAAAATTAGAAATTGCATAATTCCACACCTCATGTGTCTTTACTTGTCTAATTCTCCACTTCACTACCATCCCCCTAAAGCCAGGGGTGTTCTAGCCAAGGTTGTCCAAGGACCACATAGAGGCCTCCAGCTGTAACCATAAAATCAATCCTCTATTTCCTTCTTCCTAGATCTCATCAATGGAGACAACGGTAGGGGGTTTTCTGAAGCGTGGGAAGGTGGGCTATGAGCGCTAGCATAGTGGATATGAAGGTGCAGTCTTTAGACACGAACTCCCAAGAGTGTGTGCTGGCTGTCGTGTCTAACATTTCCAAGTCAGCTAAAATTAGTGCCTGTTTAAAAATGTTTAAAAAGTACCCCGCCCCATCCCCAGGAGTAAGCATAATTAACACTTGAGAGGGCAGTGGCACATTCATTTGGCACAAGGCCCAGAATGAGACTGCCTAGCTTTGAATCCCAACTTTGCCATCAACTAGCTATGTGACTGGCTCCAGTTCTCTCATCTGTCAAATTGGGATAACTTACCTCCCAGGTTTGCTGTGAGTTAAATGAGTTGCTATAGATAGAGCACTTACAGTGTCTGACACATACAAGGTCTCAGTGTGGGTTCGGCATGATTACTACTGCTGTGGCTGCTGCTACTGTCGCCATCCTCTTTATTACTGCTAGGACTTTCTGTAGCTTTGATGGGCTCAGGAAACGGCAAATGTTGGAAGAAATCTGACATTTCTTCCAGAGGTAGGGAGAGGACGCCCAGACCTGAGGGTGACACAGCTGGGTCCACTGACACTGTGGGATGGGAGGGCCCATATCACAGCTTTGCCTCAGGTTGGTCCTATCCATGCATTTAAGGGGGGCTTCTGGATTATTGAGCCCTTGGTGCATCTCTAGGTGTTAAAATCACATTTGGTAGCTTATTGCAGAAATGTGAGAACTAAACATGGTTCAAATATTTGATACAAGAAAAAAAATCAGCTGGGTGCAGTGGCTCATGCCTGTAATCCCAGCACTTTGGGAGGCTGAGGCAGGCAGATCAACTGAGGTCAGGAGTTCAAGACTAGCCTGGCCAACATGGTGAAACCCCATCTCTACTAAAAAATACAAAAATTTGTTGAGTGTGGTGGCGTGCGCCTGTAATCCCAGCTACTTGGGAGGCTGAGGCAGGAGAATTGCTCGAACCTGGGAGGCAGAGGTTGCAGCGAGCCAAGATTGCACCATGTACTCCAGCCTGGGTGACAAAAGCAAAACTACGTCTCAAAAAAAGAAAAGAAAAACAAAAGAAATCAACAAAACCTGGCACAATCCTAACAGCTTAGGAACTCTAATGAGTTGTGAGAAAAAAATGCATTTACCCAGTGCTTTTCAGGAAAATTCCTTCAGCTTTCATCTCTAGAACTCTATGAGGCTATCCTTAAACATACACCTAGTTCCTTCTGCTCATACTCACCATGCTCATTGGAGTTGAGGATTATTCACGCAGGCAATCCATAAATGCAATGGAGGGAATGTGCCTGCAGCCTCCCCCAACCCACCCTCAATAGCAGCCAAAGTGGAACGTCTACAGTTTGGTTTTCTCAGTAGGGTGACCCTTGGGGGCAGCCAGCCTATGCCCTCTGAATAGGTAAATTATCTGATCTTGTGAGCTGAGCATGGTTAATGACCCAGAAATTTTCTTTTTACATCAACTCAGATTATCTGGCTACAAACAGAAAAACCTGAATAAAAGTAGCTTGAATAATAAGAAAAACTAGTTATCTCACTTAACCAGAGAAGGAGGAAGTCCCAGGGTTGTTAGCTCTGGGATTCACAATGGTTTGAAGATCCCAAGAGCTTTTTCATGAAGAAAAATTTTCCAGTGTGCACTCCTCCCCCAGACTTTATCTTACATCTCATTGGCCAGAGTTGTGTCACATGAGCATGCCAAAACCAATCCCTGGCAAGGGATTACCATGATCGTCTTAGACTCATCAGCACTCACTTAAAGACTAGCCCAGTGTGGGGACCTGGGAGAAGAGGGAGGTCAGGTATGTTCCAGTTAAGGAATTGATTTATCTTTCTTATTCCAAAAAGGCATCTTTGGTGATACATGCTGTTGGATGGGCTAACATTTAATAGAATTAAATTATGATGAAGAAGCAAAGGAAAAACAAGTCTACATAAGATGAAGCCTGAAATATGATCAAGTATAAAAAATGCACCCCATGCATCCTCTAAGTTTGCTGAGGAGAGCCCACAAACCTGGCTTTAGCTGTCAATTCAGGAAGGTTTTTCCAGAGGTTGCAAATGTGTGGCTTGTGGGCCAAATTGCAGCCCCCAGATATATTCTGTTTCGGTGTTTGCAGTATTGTCTGGTTTTTATTAATTGGTTGTCAGCCTTAAAAAATTGGAATATTTTATATTTTTTAAAAAATTGTATTTCTGGCTTCATTTTTTGTGTGTGAGAGGGACTCTCACTCTTTTGCTCAGGCTGGACTGAAATGGTACAATCTCTGCTCACTGCACTCTCTTCTACCTGAATTCAAGAAAATTCTCCTGCCTCAGCCTCTCAAGTAGCTGGAATTACAGGCACACACCACCACACCCAGATAATTTTTTTGTATTTTTAGTAGAGACGGAGTTTCACCATGCTGGCCAGGCTGGTCTGGAACTCCTGACCTCAGGTGATCTGCCCATCCTGGCCTCCTGAAATGCTGGGATTACAGACAGCCACCGCTCCTGGCCATCTGGCTTCTCTTTTTTAGAAAATCAGAAGATGCAGCAGCACTGGACTTCTTTCCTAACTGACAGGTGAAATTAGCTGCCCCTCTAAACCACAACTATGTTCCCCACTTCTCCACATGCCTCACCTGTTACCTGCATTGTGCCCTGGACCTTTGAGAGTGTGTCCAGAGTTAGATAGTTTACAGGGTCCCCAGGATAGAAGCCAGCCAGTTCCTGACAAGCACAGATGAGACTCACCAAGTGACCACTGTGGACTGTAACACACACCCTCAGCTTCATCCTCCCTGCAGACCCCTAGAAGAGCGCCCAAGGATTGTCCTTTATTATGGCTTTCTACACAAACCGAGCGATGGGGATGTAGGGAGTGGACATGTGTCAGGTGAGAAAGGGGTAAAATGTAAGCGTGGAAATCACTTGCCACTCAGGGATGACTTTCCCAGAGAAAGCTTCCACAGTTCATTTTTATAAGGCTGGGTCTACTGCAGAAGAATAATCTGTCCCAGCACCCATGAGATTGAAGAGAATAAATAGGAAAGCATTCAGAATAAGACTAGGTTTGGAGAACGATTCTCACTGTGAGAACAACTTGACAATCTGCCACTATGCTGAACTCTGATTTCTACTCAACAGTTAAAGAGGCTTTGGATTTAAAGAGATGCTGCCTGCCTTCTGATTCAGCCCTTCTTGGCAGCCATATGTCTCCTGGTCCAAAAATGGCCACTGACTCCAGCAAGAGATTAAGAAATTCACATGAGAATTTTTGGTCACATTACTTTCAATGTGAAACATTTTCTCTAGAATCAGGTAAAGGGGTCCTGAGCGGATGTGTGCACAGATGGATGGGGCTTATCTGATTTCCTGTCCATCCACGCCCACACACTGCTGGCTGTCAGGAAAGGTTAGATGATGACAGTGACTCAGGAAGCCAAGAATGTGAATTATGTGAAATGAAGCCCGGATCCACCCATGTAAGGTTATGGCTCAACCCACCGCAGCAAGCCTGAAAAGCAGACGCCATCTTGCTAAAAAAAAATTAAGTGTGGGGGCGGGGCGGGATTTTGAAACACTCTGTGTTAGTGAAATAACATCCATCTGGTTTGCTGGACAGAGAAACAGAAAGAGGGAGAAATGAGACCCATCTAGCAAACTTGCTTGGACCCCCTGCAACATATACACCGGCGCACCCCGCGTGCCCACTGACCCACCAATCTTCACCCCACTGGTCTACATCAGAACAGGGAAAGGCCTCAATGGAACTGGAGCATGAAGCCACTTACCAAGATTTCAGTTAAAGCAGTTGGAAATCCACCGTCACATCCTATGCTTCACTGAGCTCTTCAACGGCAGAGCAGTGAGCACGGGTGCCGAGCCACAGTGCCGCAAGTGGGGACAGCTGCTGTCCTCCTAGGCCTTGAGCAAAGGATGGGAGAAAGAGCTGAACCGCTGCTGGCACTCAGTAGCTCAAGAAGAGGAAAGAGCAGGGGAGCTATAAGAAGAGCTGAGGCCAGGGCTGTCCACCTAAGGGCAGTCCTCCCACACACAGGCCCTAGAGTGGACCCCCAGGAAGCTCTGCCCCCTCCACCCACTCTCTTTGGTGCATGCAAGGTCCTTGGACGTATGTCTCTGAGGTTCATTTTAGCAAGATTTCACCAAAGCAGAGGTCCTTGAGGGAGAAGAAAAAAGGTCATGGTGTGGCAAGTTAGCAGAGTGAGGAAGAACCAGGGCTCTGGAGGGAGACAGCCTGGCTTTGAAAGTTGTCTCCACCCTGTGTTGTCTTGGATGATGTGTTGAACCTCGCTTTGCCTCAGTATTCCTACCTGTGAAATGGATATGATAATATCCTATTCGAGAGATAGCAAAGGATTGTTATGGAGACAAAATGAGATATTATGGGTAAATCCGGGCACAGCTCAGGGTACAGAGTGCTCAGTTACCGTGAGTTGCTTCCTGTTCCTAGCCTCCTCAGCCCTGAAATGGACTTGAATATGCAAGAAGCATGACTGAAATTAGCATAAAACAGAGCTTATCCCTGACTATAGTGAGTAAATGCAAGAAGTCAAGAAAGAGAATATCCCTGGCATATCTGGATAAAATTATAAAACACTATACAAATTTCAGAGTCCACTAATAAGTAATTTTACTAGTCTACTGAAGTAACTGCAAAGAGACCTGATATTAATATTTTTCAGCACAGAGAAAAAAATTCCAGCCAAAGTGTATTACATTCCTATCACATGCCTGTCACTACAAGGAGAAAAACATATAATAATAATTATTAAGTTATGCCTTTTGCATGCCAAGTACTGCCTGCAAATAACCTTTCTTCCTTATAATCCTTCAAGGTAGATTTTATCTCCATTTTAAAAGTGAAGAAATTAAGACACAGGTTAAGCAACTTGGCCAAGTTCACACAATCAATAAATGACTGAGCTGGGATTTGAACTTGAGTCTGTCTCATGACAATGGTAAAGATAATAGCATTGATTGTTTTCTAAATGCCAGACAGTGTGCTGACCTTTCACCTGCTTTGCTTCATTTCATCTTCACACCAATGCTATGTGGCAGGTACTATTATTATGCCCACTTTACAGATAAGGAATGATTAAGAAACCAGCCCAAAGTCTCATAGTCACATAGAGGAAGAGTCAGGCATCAAGTCCCTGGTCAGGGTGACTCCAAAGCCTAAGCACTTGCCCAGTCACCGCACTGTATCCAGTGCCAGATGCGGTGGCTCATGCCTGTAATCTCAGCACTTTGGGAGGCCAAGGCGGGTGGACCACTTGAAGTTGGGAGTTCAAGACCAGCCTGACCAACATGGAGAAGCCCCATCCCTACTAAAAATACAAAATTAGCTGGACGTGGTGGTGCATGCCTGTAATCCCAGCTACTTGGGAGGCTGAGGCAGGAGAATCGTTTAAATCCAGGAGGCGGAGGTTGTGGTGAACTGAGATTGCACCATTGCACTCCAGCCTGGGCAACAAGAGGGAAATTCTGTCTCAAAAAACAAACAAACAAAAACCACACTGCATTCTTTGTGTCCTAGCAGCAAGGAAGAGATGACTGACTGTTCTTAATGAGGAACTCCTCATAATTTCAAGAGTCCTAAGTACATGGGGACAGCTTGACTTCACTCTTTACGCAGAAAAGATTTTGATTTCTTTATACTACAAATGGTTCTTACGGAGCATATCCTCCTAGGAAAATGTGTTTAACATCCTCCAAAAGACTCTACTGTCAACCTCTCTTGGAAACCTAATCAACTCAAGGTCATGGAAAACATTGTCTCTGAGAACATATGGCTAAAAGAGAAACAAGAGGCACTCAGTGAGCTTGGATTTTGTAGGGTTTTACCAAGAGAACACTGAGTGATTTTATTTGAAGTAATTACAAGACCAGGGAGCCCTCTCCAGCTGAGCAGCCATGTGGGGAAGAGCTGGGATTCTGAGTCACTTGCTTGTGTTTGTGTCCTAGCTCTGACACTAACAGCTGTGTGACCTTTGACAAGTTACTAAAACTCTTGGTGTTTAACTTCCTCAATAGTAAAATAGGTAGAAAATAATCATATGTAGCCTATAGGTTTTTTCTAAGAATTAAATGAGTCGAAATTTGTAAGGTGCTTAAAATAATACCCAGCAACATAGTAAGCATTACTTAAGTGACAATTAGCATAAAGCCTCGGCTTTCAGGCCCTGGATTGGATCAACGTGAGTTTGGGGATTTGTGGCCACAGAGGGAAAACCAGGACCTAGCTCTATAATGGTCCCAGGTACTAAGCGGACAGCTGCTGCTTTGGTAGTAAGTCTTTCGGGTAGGAATTCTGGGAGATGATAATTCAGGGTGACTTTAAGTTGAATGGGAGCAAACTTGGATCCTGCCTGAAAGTCAGGCTAGAAAAATGAGGAAGGTCATTGCAGGCAGAGGTAACTCTCCTTGGTCTGCTTGAGACTTCAGCCTCGGCTATGGAGGCTAAGACCCTACAGTGCAGCACCCACCTCAAGATACACCGAGCATCCCTCTGATTTCTGCCTTTAGGGCCTCTTACAAGCCAGGCCTGCAAGTTGTGGGAGGTTATATCCAGAGGCATTTCTCAGCGAAAGGGGTTAGGAATGGCAGATAACCACTCCAGCCTCTAATTATTTGGAGGCATTGTGTCTGCTTCTGAGGGCTTGGTGGAATTCCTCACCCTGCCTTCCAGCAGTGACTGTGCACACGCAGATTGGCTGTTCCTCCTACCTGTCTCACACTCCCCACTCTCTCATACCTGCCTCTAGTATCACCTCCTAAATGAACTGTTTGCATCCAAATCCTTGTCATAGCTCCGCTTCCGTGAGAGTCCAAATTAAGACAAGTAACAGTTGTAAAGATAGAAAGTCAAGGGCCTGTGTACTTTGGAATGAGAGCATGGAAGATGCTAGAGACCAGCTTGTTTTTCTGGTGTGGAGAGGTACCAGTAGTTTGTTGAGAGTCCAGAGTGGTAGCCAAGGGTCGGATCACAGGGCCACTGTGGGCCAGGCAGAGATCTTAGCTCTGTCCTGTAGGCTGTTGGGAGCCACCGAGAACCCAAGGGAGTCAGACAGCCATGAAAATAAGTGGCCTGCTTAGAGTGCCTTCTCCAAAGATGGTTCTGCTAGCTACTTGGAGGGCAAATTTGAGGGAGTAAGGCTGAGGGCATCAAGATATATTAGGAGGCCATTGCGGTGGTCCAGGTAAGTGCCAAGAGGAACCCGAACTAGCAAGGCAGCCTGCAGATGGAGGGGGTGGAGTCAAGAAATGGAGGTGAAGTGCATCTGCGGTGACTAACTCATCACTTATGCACTGAAAGTCCCACATTCTGGGAAATTCCTCAGTTTCAGGAAAACTGGGATAATTGGTTACTCTAAATTCCATAGACTTGTTTGACTAAATGATGGCAAGGGGTGAAGGGAAAGGGAGGAATCAAGAAGGGCCAGGTGTGATGGCTCACATCTATAATTCCAGCACTTTGGGTGGTGGAGGTGGGAAGGTTCCTTGAGCCCAGGAGTTTGATACCAGCATGGGCAACATAGCAAGACCCCATCTCTGTTAATTAATTAATTCTCTATTTCAGGCTTAAGTAATTGGGGGAAGGACATCGTGAAGATAAGACTATGCAGTCGGTTTGGGACAGTAGAATTGGAAGTATCTTTGGGACTTATAGATAGTCGTGAACAGCAGCATTTTGGATTTATCAACGGTGGTAGAAGGAACTGTGAGAGTGGTCGACATCAGTCCTGGAAAGTGTTAGAATAATGTTCTGTGACCAGGAATTCCTTTTCCTTAATGAGTGAACCACCTATTTTCCTGGAATACTGATTTTAAAAATTATGACCATCCCCTGAGATGGTTATGAGTGCTGCTATGATAGAAAACAGTATCCCATGAATGTTCAGAGTTTGTTTATCAAAGCAGCTATGTGTCATCTAGCAGGGCACAGGGCCCTGAAGACAGGGAAGGTTTGATGGCAACTCCCAGTAAAGTTGCAAATACAAGTCTCCATGCCTGGGGGAGCTGTCCCCATGGAATAGGAGGGTTATACTCACTGTCAGGGAATGTGATGTGAGCAGATCCCTGGGAGGTGGGAGGAAGGCACCGAAAGCTGGGGAACTTGAAGGAAATGAATGGAAAGTGTTTGACGCCAGCTTAGCAGGCACATCAGGGACCTTACCACTTAAGTCCTTCGTTGATTCACCTGTGACAGGTTCCAGTGGTTCTGGTTTAAACCCCAATTTACCTTATTAAATCTTCTCTCTAGTAGCTGCTCACATTCTATAACAACCCTGAGATTCTTTCTTTGGCTTTCTGGGGACCCATAAGCCAGCCAAGGTAATAAACACAATTATAATGGTTAATATAATTGATTACTTTCTACTTGACACTCTTCTAAACACTTTACACATATTAACTTGTTTAATCCTTATAGTAACCTGCCAGATAAGTACTTTCATTGCCATCTTCATTTTTACAAATGAAGAAATTGAAGCATAAAAAGATTAGGCAGCTTGCCAAAGTCACTTAGCCGGTGCATGACAGAGCTGGTGCATGACTGACACAGCCTCGCTGAGTACGGAGTGGGATACACACGGTGGGCTTGAGATCCCGCACGCCCCAGCTCCAGTGCCTCTCCACTCACAGTCCCCGGCCCCCGCCCCCTCTGCCATCGCAGTCCAGCCTGGAAAGCAGCCTGCACTCAGGTAGGGCAGGAATTCCTCCTTCCCGCAAGCACCAGCCTCTGTCCTTCCATGCCTCTAGCTGATGTCCAGGTGACCTTGACTTCTTCAGCTGCTTTTCAAGAACTCCCTGGCCCCCTCCTTATTCCTTCATTTTTAAACTAATAAGTGAGTATATGGATATCCTTTGCTCTTCTGCAGAAAGCATGTTAGTCCCTTTCAGAGAGTTCTATGCTCTGCCGATCTGGACTGGGAGTCGTGGGACCTCGGTTTGACACACAGCATTGTCTTTTACTCTGTTTCTAGCTGCCTCTCTTCTTTGGGTCTCTCTGGCTTTCCACGTCTGAAAAATTAAGTTAACTTTATTGGTAATTTTCAATTTAAAAAGGAGCATAAAGAAGCGGGTATCAGAGCTGTGGGAGGCAGAGAGGGCAGGACTTCCCATTGTGTGCTCCTGGCTATTCCTAACCACTTTTGTCACAATGTACCTGTCCTATGTCCCCTTCCCCAAGGGCTCTGCCTTCTAGATGACAGAAACCAAACCTGACAGTTACCACCAAGACCCGTGAAATTCCCCTTCTACCATGGTAGAAGGCTTTTCCTGCTGATAGGAAGATGGCTCGCCCCTTTAGGGTGTTGCATGGGGGAAAGGAGGATTGTGGATCACTCACCGTTCCAGATGATCTTTGAGATCCAAGGCAATGCTTAGGCTCTGTGAGACTATGATTTCTGAACAATACCAGTGTGGACAGCTGCCACCTCCCTATCACTTATGGGAGCAAAGGGAGAGATAATTAGCCTTTAAAACGTGGAAGAAACAGGGGAGGATTGAGGATGGGTGGAATGTGCTGGTAGTGGGTCATGCCATGAGCCACATAAATATGTTCCACAATAGAGTCATCTGGAACACTCCATGTGCCTGCTGCCCTGGACTGTCTGAGAAAGGAGGTAGGTGTCACTTTCCCAGCCCCATCTTAAGACTTATGATGTCCCACAGCTCTCTCCTGCCCAGATAGATCTCCCCAGAGGGGGCTTCCCTGTACCCTACTTCTTTCAAAACACTGATGTAATCTGTCTCTCCGGTTCTCTATTGCTGTGGGTTACCAACTAGTCAGGTCAAGTCAACACAAGCATTTATGGAGCATCCACTGGGCCTACAATCGGGACCCGATGGGGAGCAGGGGAAGAGGGGAAAAAGAACAAGTAAGTTTCAGCCCTGCTCTCAGGAAGCTAACAGTCCAGCCCACATACTCACCCGACACAACTTTGTTTAACTTTTATTTTAGGTTCACGGGGTACCTGTGCAGATTTGTTGCATGGGCATATTACATGATGCTGAGGCTTGGGATATGAATGATTCCATCACCAGGTACTGAGCTTAGTACCCAATAGCTGTTTTTTCAACCTTTGCCCCCCTCCCTCCCTTCTCCGTCTAGTCATCCCAGTGTCTATTATTGCCATCTTTATATCCACAAGTGCCCAATTTTCAGTTCACACTTATAAGTAAGAGTATGTGATATTCCTAAGTAAGTTCGCTTAGGATAATGGCCTCCGGCTGCACGCACGTTCCTGCAAAGGATGTGATTTCATTCTTTTTCATGGCCGTATGGAATTCCATGATGTATATGTGCCACATTTTCTTTATTCAGTCCACGGTTGGTGGGATCCCATGTCTTTGTTATTGTGAATAGTGCTGTGATGTACATGTGAGTGCTGGTGTCCTTTTGGTTAGAATGATTTATTTTCCTCTCAGTAGATACCCAGTAATGGGACGGCTGGGTCGAATGGTAATTCTATTTTTAGTTCTTTGAGTAATCTCCAAACTGCTTTCCACAGTGGCTGAACTAATTTACATTTCCACCAACAATATAAAAGTGTTCTCTTTTCTCCACAGCCCTGCCAGCATCTGTTATTTTTTGACTTTTCAATGAAAGCCATACTGACTGGTATGAGCTAGCCTCTTATTGCCATTTTGATTTGCATTTCTCTGATGATTATCTATGATGAGCATTTTTTTTCATGTTTGTTAGACACTTACACATCTTCTTTTGAGAAGTGTTTGTCCACAGCCTTTGCCCACATTTTTTTTTTTTTTTTTTTTGAGACGGAGTTTCACTCATGTTACCCAGGCTGGAGTGCAATGGCACGATCTCGGCTCACCGCAACCTCCGCCTCCTGGGTTCAGGCAATTCTCCTGCCTCAGCCTCCTGAGTAGCTGGGATTACAGGCATGCACCACCATGCCCAGCTAATTTTTTGTAGTTTTAGTAGAGACGGGGTTTCACCGTGTTGACCAAGATGGTCTCGATCTCTTGACCTCTTGATCCACCCGCCTCAGCCTCCCAAAGTGCTGGGATTACAGGCTTGAGCCACCGCGCCCGGCCTTTTGCCCACTTTTTAAGGGGGTAATTTGTTTTTTCTTTGTTGATTTGTTTATGTTCCTTATAGATTGTGGATATCAGACCTTTGTTAGATGCATAGTTTGTGAATATTTTCTTCCATTCTGTAAGTTGGTTGTTTACTCTGTTATTAGTTTCTTTCGTTGTACAGAAGCTCTTAAGGGTAATTAGATCCCACTTTCAACACAACTCTTAAAGGAGAAAAGAGAACGTAGAGAATGAACAGAAAACAAAGCCATGTGTTCATTTATTCACTTGGAAGATTTCTCAGTTCAGAGGTGATAAGCACACCTGGATTCTGACCCAGTACTGAAGGGAGTGAGAGCTGGGACTATTTGTCCCCTGCTCCCCACAAAGACATTTCTGATTCACCCAGGGCTGGCAGTCCATCCTCACCCAGTGTCCCAGGCAATGACCCATTTCCAGGTGGCTTGGACAGTTGCGGGTAGACCAGAACTCCTCTGGACTCCCTTGGAAACTCAGAACACAGGCTTCTATCCCCATTAAAAGATAAACACACCAGTTTCACGCTTCTGCCTAAACTCTCTCTGTAAAAAATTGTTAGCATGACAGGGTTTTTCTATTACCATAGTAACTGCTGCATGTGAACAGCAGACTCCAAGGCAAAGAGGATGAAAACGCAGAGAAACCCAAGCTACAGAATGGCATATTGCAAGAGGGAAGCAGGCAGGTGGGGCTGGCAGGCTGTAGGCCTGACCCTGCTGGGATGGCCTGGGCTCTCCACCCAGACTGTTCTGGCCACAGAGTGAGCTAGTGTGTGATTTCTTTGCTGCAGTCTTTGTCTATAGAACTGTAGCATCCAAAGGTCCAAAGACAGTGACATTGCCCTAGTTTTCACTGGGTTAACATGAGGACTTTCTACCTATTTCTTCCTTTTCTTTCTTTTTCAAGAGATCTGGGGGAAGATACTTTTGTTTTTGGATGGTGTCATGATGTGGTATAGTTTGGAAGAGGCAGGATACAAACAAAGAGGAATACGATAGGCAGATGAAATCAAAGAACTGGCAAGGAATAGCTGCAAGGCCCCGAAGCTGTAAGCACTCTGTCCCCCTTGGCCAATGCAGACAGTTCTTTGCTCTGTGTCCCTTCCAGGTCACAAGTCCAAGGGTACAAAGAGCCTCCATTCAGGCTTCAAAAATAACAACAAGGCTGGGCATGATGGCTCATGCCTGTAATCCCAACACTTTGGGAGGCCAAGATGGAAGGATCGCTTAGGGCCAGGAGTCCCAGGCCAGCGTGGGCAAAATAATGAGATCCTGTCTCTACCAAACCAAACAAACAAACAAACAAAAACAAGAAGAGCAACAAACAAACAAAAACCCTGGTCAGTCGGTTGCCAAGTGACGCAGAAAGGGCTGCTACCTAATCGGTCTTCCTGTCAAACATTCTGTGTCTACATGGAAATGAAACTGCATGCAGATGAGTTATGGGAAATGGATAAAGATAATAACACGTCTGACATATGCAATAATGTGCTTACCACAGTGCCTGGATCTTCAACTAAAAGGTTTGCTACTTGGAAAAATGCAGTGGAAGTATTGTTCTCAGAGGTGCCTGCACCAAAGAAACAGTGGGCTTCTTGCTATCAGTCGCAGTCTGTAAAATAGGTTCTGATTCCTAAGACTGGAGGTGTCATTGAACTGTTGGAGAGTGTTGCCTTCAAGTAACTGTGTTTCACTCTGTGTTTGTGTATGTGTGTGTTTGCCTGTCTCGCTCACATTTACATACAAACTTTCAAAACCCTTATTTCTCTAAGTGATACAGATGGTGACACTTTATATATTTAAACTCCTACATCCGTTCCTCTAGACATCAGGGCAGGGAACACATAAGAGGCTTCACTTCCAGCCATAGCAAATTGCAGAGCCCTGGGAACGCCCCGTTTCTCACTCCCCCTTCCCAGAGCACCTTCCCACTTTCTCTTGTCAATTCCGGTGCCTTCATCAGTGTTGCTCTGAAACATCCTCTCACCCTAGAAGCTTCTCTGGTGTCCCAGGCATGGTTGAGAGCCTCTCCTAAAAGAAGGCTTCTTAGAAGATGTGGCATTTCTTGCCTGGCTGATGGAAGTACCTCTACTGGAATGGGGCAGACAGTGTCGAGCAGGAGAGCACCAGCTGCAAATGCAACACGACGGCAGTGTCCATGTCACACGCTTCCTTTGGGTAGGTGCTTTACTATCCACGGAGGAATTTAATATCTCATTCGAATCCGCCCAGAGGTAGGTGTCCACACCTCCAACTTACAGATAAGGAAACAGAGGCCTGGAAAGGGTAAAACAGCTCCCTGAGTGAAACACCTATCAAATGGCAAAGCAGTGTTTAAACACAAGACTTGGGTGAAAGCCCATCCTTTTACCGTGGTGCTAAGTGACTTACCTTGTAGGTCCACCAGGCTTTCAGGGTGTTTTCTCAGTCCACTCAAGTTGACAAAGATTCTAAAACAAAGCAGTGTGGCCACTTTATGCCAGCCACTTCCTGCCTCCTTTGTTAGCCTTGGCCACAATCTTGGCAGCGGATCGAGAGCTCGATTCTGAAGACCCTATGCCAGGCCGCCACTGGACCATGCAAAGGCCTGGGAGATGGCCCAGGGAAGGTGTGTGCTTTTCTTAGAGCCGGTAGGTGTTGCTACGTCATGCTCCACTGATTCCTATCCAAAATTTCTACAAGTCCTAAATGCTAGAAGCTCCACTTCAGGGTTAACCCACACACAGTCTTTTCTTTCTGACTTCTGAGGTTTAAAATTATTCTTTGATTCAAAGTTGTGGTTCTAATGAAGATGACTGAAAGCTGATTTGAAAATATTAGGCATCATGCACTGTGAAGAGAGAGTCAAAGGGGGCTGGCTGATGCACCAGACACGGATAGTTTCAGAAGACAGTGGTTTCCTATTTAATGCAGTGGAGGAACGTCATTCTGAGAGGTGGCATTGTTGTTCACTCCACATCCTGCCCACCCCAAGTTGAAGTGAGAGCCAGAGGCAAGATGGGCAGCAGTGAAGAGCAGAGCCTTTGGACAAACCTGTCTTCTCTGTAGTTACCTTTGTGAGCCTAAGTGAGTCCATTTTGAATCTCAGATTCCTCATCTGTAAAATGGGACCACCAGTGCTCTCTCATACAGATGTCCAAGAAATTAAATAAAATGGTGTACTTAAAGCATTTAGCAGCACTGGTCACAACATAGTGAATCCTATGTTTTAGAAAACAAATCGGGTGGACTTCAGATTAGCTTAAGAGGGAGGCTCAGTTCTGTTCGAATTCTTTTGATTCAGTTCAAATTCCCTTTTGACAATAAAATTCCCATTCTAAATATGACTTACATTTTCCTAGAGGTAAGAAGTACCTAGAGACTAAATTCCAAAGGGTTTGGAGAGCAGACGGGAGAGAAGGGGTACAGGAGAGAGTGGGAGGGTGGTCAGGATCAAGAATGGCTCCAAGATTCCCATCTCCCCTGACTCCCCCGACTTCCCTGACTCCCCTGACTCCGCTGCTCACCCGCTTCCTGTGCACATGCCCCCTGTCATCCCCTCCCCTGGTATGAGTGGGACTTGGGACTATGTCAGGAGAGTAACTCCTGGGGTTACTTTATGTCATACATGACTCCATCTTAGCCCACTGGAGGGAGGGATTTGTCCTGATGGCCTCAAACAAGGGAGCACACTGTCACATTGTGAACTGCCTGTGGGGGACACAGGCTCAGACTGGAGGGAGGCCTCTAGGAGCTGACAGCCACTCCGCTGACCTTTGGCCACTCCACTGCCCTTCCTCTGCCTTTTGGTTCTATTGGGGGCCTCAATGGCTTGGATGGTGCCTGCCCACACTGATGAAGGTGGAGCTTCTTCACTTAGTCTGCTGATTCGAATGATCATCCCTTTCAGAAAAACCCTCACAGATGTATTCAGAAGTCATGCTTCCTCAGCTATTGGGGCTTCCCCTAGCCCAGTCAGGTTAACATGTAACATTAATTATCACACTCAGATATCCATGTCAACTCCCTCTCCCCACTCAGGCCTTTACTCAATGCCATCATTACAGTGAGGCCCCCCCAACTGCCCAATTTAAAATTGCCATGCCCCACCCAACACTCCCTACTTCTCTTCCCTGCTTTATTTTCTCCACGGCACTTAGCGAACATATTAATAGTATATAATTTAGGTACATAATTCATTCATTTGTTTCCACCACTCTCCCTGTGGTTGATAAGCACCCTAAAGGCTGTTTTGTTCTCTGCTATAAACTGGGGCCTAGAACACATAATAGTTGCTCAAAAAAATTGAAAATTAATTGACTGATTGATTGCATGAGTGGATCTTTGCATCCCAAGCACGATGCCTGGCCCATGGCAAAAGATCGATAAATGTGTTAAACTGATGAACAAATGACCAGCTGAGCTGGGAAGTACAGACCGGAAAGAATGGTTGCACTGAGCAAAGGCTGTTAAGAAGCTAGTGCAACAACAGCTCATCAGGAAAGCAGGTGTCACAGCAATCTGAGTAGGGTGTGGGGCAGGAGAGCACTGGGGAAGGGAAGTGAGCAGGAGAGCTGCGACATTCAGGCCATTCATTCCACCCAGGATTAATTTTAATTAACCCCCAAAAGCAACTCAATTCTATTTTCTCTTTCATCCTTCAAGTTCAAGCATGGATCTTGATTTAGAGGGTAGCGGGGAGCCCCTTTCGTACAAATGGAGGAAGAACACAAGAATCAGAAGCTCTACTGACTTTGCAGGGTGGGCAGCGGAACAAAGGTCTGGTTGTGCTAATGGAAGCCTGGCCAAAGATAAAGTGGGGAGGAAAAGAAAGATCCTGGTGCTGTGCCCAAAATCTGGTTGCCTCTGTAATGCAAGCTGTGTTTATGACCCATTTTCACTGTGGTTGGTTGTGTGTAATAGAGTTGAATCTGGGCAAATCCAGTAGCTGTTTCTGAAACGCAATTCAACCCAGTTACATTTTGTACAGGTTATGCTCTGGTGTGCATTTTTCCCAGTAAGCAGTTTAATTACTGCAAACCTGGACTCCCATTCTACCTGCTCAAAGTCAGGACATGTAACACCAGCGAGATGCAAGGGAAGATGTGAATATACTTGTAAAACATGACCATGTACACTTTATGAGTGTCTGAATATTTATGAAAGTAAGTTTCATACATGTGTCCAAAGTGGGAAGAAACTTGAACTCCTGGACGCTTGGTCATGAATGGTCCTAGACTTGGCAGCTGGTAATTTACAATTTTCAAGGTTAAAAAAAGCAAACATGGCTGGGCGTGGTGGCTCACTCCTGTAATCCTAGCACTTTGGGAGGCCGAGGTGGGTGGATCACCAGAGGTCAGAATTTCAAGACCAGCCTGGCCATCATGGTGAAACCCCATCTTAAAAAAAAAACAAATAAATAAAAAGATGGGTCCTCTTTAAAAAAAAAAAAAAAGCAAACATGTGTCTAAGGTGGGGACTCACTGTGAAGTATTAGCTTCCATAACATTTATTATGGTTCTGAGTTTTCATTCTGTTTTTAAAAACAATCACCTGTAGAGAGAATGCAAATCTCTCTCTCTCTGTCTCTCTCTCTCTCTCACTTTCTTTGAGACAGAGTCCCACTCTGTTGCCCCGGCTGGAGTGCAATGGTGGATCTCAGCTTACTGCAACTTCCTTCTTCTTGGTTCAAGTGTTTCTCCTGCCTCAGCCTCCCGAGTACCTGGGATTGCAGGTGTGTACCACCAAGCCCGGATAATTTTTGTATTTTTAGTAGACATAGGGTTTCACCACGTTGGCCAGGCTGGTCTTGAACTCCTGACCTCAGGTGATCCACCCTTTTCAGCCTCCCCAAGTGCTGGGATTACAGATGTGAGCCACTGCGCCCGGCCACAAATCTCATTTTTAGAAAGGTATCATGTGACACTATGTATTTCCCTTTCCTTCAAATCTGTGAAACATTTATTCAATCTTAAAAGTGGTTTCTTGCAAAACACTCTAAGACAAACAGGGAGGTTCATTTTATTGATGTTGTAAAATAGGCAACTTCTTAGGCTTATGTTTGAAGACAGATTCTTCTGAGAGCAGCAAAAAACAAGAGAGAACCAGAATAACAGAAGCATATCTTTATAGCTGTATAATTATCTTTTACAAGCAATATAGAAATATAATAAAATTGTACTGTAATTAGGTTTTTATTAATTTTTAAACCAATAAGAAATGATATAACTACCGTGCTGCCCATGTTTCTGGAGTGTAGCTTAATAAATTTAACAATACAATTTCGCTTTTTCTGATGCTCATAAAATAAAGTTCTTGGCATGTTAGTATTGCCAGCTTTTCTTCTTAGAATACCTCTGGCGGTGAAGAATTTACAGTTTCTTTCTTAGAAATTCCAGACATTTGCCTGACCTGCATGTTTGTTAAATCCTTCTGGAACTTCCTTGAAAGGAAACCAGGAAAAAACTGAAAATTAGGATGTGATTTCTTTTCAAAGCTTTTGGAAATGGATTATGACTGCAAATCAAAGATCAGTTTTTCAAATTGGAATAGTTGACTACTAATTTTCTAATCTGAGATTTTTTAAAAGCTATAATGAATGATCAGAATTCTACAGCTCTTGTAATAGTATTAATTCTGCCAAATTTCCTAGAAGGCTGGTCAAGTAATCAATTACTATTGAGCCCAATATCAATATTCTCAAAAGAATTAATAAAAATTATTCAGAAATCACTTTAATCTTCCTGAAGGAACAAGAGTATGTGAATTAAAAAAAAAGATAGGAACCATGACTAAACACAACATAGTATCGTTAACACAACCACAATTGTCCCAAACTTTCTGGGAAAACCCGATTCAAGTAATTTTATTTTTCCCACTGATGGCAATTGGTTAAATGTATAACTGGATGAGACGCAATTTTTATTAACTTTGTTTTTCATAATCAAATTCAAAAATTAGAAAAATGGCCAGGTTGCAGTGGCTCACGCCTGTAATCTCAGCACTATAGGAGGCTGAGGCTGGCGGATCACCTGAGGTCAGGAGTTCGAGACCAGCCTGGCCAATATGGTGAAAGCCTGTCTCTACTAAAAATACAAAAAACTTAGCCAGGCATTGTGGTGGGTGCCTGTAATCCCAGCTACCCAGGAGGCCGAGGCAGGAGAATCACTTGAACCTGGGAGGCAGAGGTTGGAGTGAGCTGAGATGGCACAATTGCATTCCAGCCTGGGCAACAAGAGCAAAACTCTGCCTGAAAAAAAAAATTAGAAAGAATTCTTGGTCAGACCATATGTCTGATTTTTTAGTTTGGAAAATATTTTCACTGTAACCATCAACTTTTTATTGAAAACTATGCTACTAGAGTCAATGGGATTGTTTTAATTTATTCCAATTTCTCTGAGAGAAAGACCAAGTAAAAAGGGTATGCAAACTCTTCTTCCCAATGAGATAGCAAATGACCTTCAGCATGACCACACTCCCAAGTCGTGGGGTTAGGCAATGGGGAGAGGGGAACCCCAGGTCTCAGAGCACATGGCACCAGGCTCAGCAAACGCTTCCGGCTAACAAGTGAGCTGCCCAAAGTCCCTGTTTGCTCACTTTGCAAAATGGGCCAGATAACACCTTCCTCCTTGTTGGATTTTTGCAGAGTCATACGAGATATCTGTAAAACTGCCTTAGAAAACATAAAGGGTTTGAGTCAAGGTGGGAGTAAGCAGCACTGGACCGGGCCCATGGGCCTGAGGAAACTGTGTTGCTGAGCGGGACTCAGAGGCGATAGCTGAAGAGCCTTGGCCCCAGACGGCTGCAGCCTGCAGGATAGAGCAGGTCGGAGACACCAAGGAACTCCCAGCATGAAGGTCTGCTGCCACTAATCAGATCTGACTTTATCAAGTAGGCCATGTGTGTCCCTTGACCTAGAAGCTCGACCCTGGAGGTCTTGGAAGAGGTTTGTGGGACTCCCGGAAACAGCACCCAGAGCTATCAGCTCTAAAGTACTAAGATGTCCCCTCCTTCTCTTTCATAAATCCACTTACCTAAACAAAAAATAAATCAGATTCACCCTCCCTTCCCACCCTCCCCCTTCCTTGTCCCCTCCTTTAAAAGCCCACTTCTCCTACAGAAGGGGAGTTCTTTCTGCTGATTTGGGAGAGACCGTGTTAAACATTGCAAAGGAGATCCAACATTCCTTGTTATAACCCTGAGTTCTGATTATTCAAATGAAAATGTATCTCAAGATCAGACCCAGATTCAGCTTGTCACCTGCACACACCTGTATAACCCATATACAATGTGAGCCTCCTCCTGCCGAACCAACTGTAGATCCATATGTACATGTAGCTTGGGCAGCTGTCTGAACACAGGGTAACCTTGGATACCGAGAAACCCAACTTCCTCGGTCTCGTTGCTAAGACAACAGGACAGAGGTGGGTACGGAGGAGCCCAGCATAGCTATCTACAGGCTGTGCTGTTGGCAGGGAGACATGGGGAGGGGAGAATGGGAGGGCTTTGAGCTGCCCACCTCTCCAAGCCTTCACTCCAAAGGCTCCAGGGACAGTGCGATATTCTTGTGTCACCAAAGGCCAAGGAAGCTCTAAGTGTGACCCTATGATGCCCTCCTAGAGCAATGTAGGCCAGACAGAACAAACTGGAGGTGGGGGTGGGGGAGCAGATGTGGACAGACATAAGGTGAAGGAGAGGGGTGCTTGAAGGTTGAGGAGCGTGGGTTGCAGGAGACAGCAGCTACCTGCAGAGATGAAGGTCAAATCCAGAATATTCTGGCTCCAACCACACAATTCACCCCAATGCATTATTCATGTAAGCCTGGCGAGTTCTGTAATAATCCACCCATGAATGGTTGGAAATAAAGCTGAAGGTTTCAGAATATTCTAAAAATCAGAAGACAGAAAAGGAGACAGAGGTATTAAAACCAGAAAGTGCCTGCTCCCACCCCATCACCAGTCTAATCAGAGTTCTGGTGTTTACACTGTTTTCATCAAATCTGACCTGCAGAGAGGACCCAATGCCCTCTCCATGCTGAGGAAGCCAACATCTTTTGCTCTCCTCCAGGTCCCAGAGGGGGAAGAGGCTCCCTACTCCTTGCTGGGCCTGGGGGGGAAATCGCTCTCATGGGCCCTCAATCCAGGCAGGCCTTTGTGACCCCGAACCACCCTGCACCACCTGTGTTCGCCCAATTCATGAGTCACTTATAACTTTTTAGTTTTCTTTTTAAGATTTATAAGTTTTCGAAGATCCAAGGAAGTTTGCAAAGACACCGAGGCAATGGACTATTAAAATAATCACCCCCTGAAAATTTCATAAAATTGCAGATGAAAGGGAAGGCCAGTCAAGGACTGGACTAGAGTGCTTGTACTGGGAAAATCTAGGCTAAAGCTAGTTGCTAAAATTAAGCTGAAAATTTAGAGCTGAGCTTTATGGCAACCATTTTCTAAACCAGCACCTCAATGAGTTTCAGTGGTCTTGTAGGCACTAGCAACGAGGGTCACCATGCCCATGTCCACTGGGCCTGCAGAGGAAGCTGCCTGTGCCCATGGCCTCTCTTGCCCATCTCAGCCTGCCCTTACCTATGCCAGCAGCTGGCTCGATGAACACAATCCATCCAAAAACAGGCTATCCATTGTGCGGCAAATGTCTTTTGAGAACTGACAATTTGCCAAGCCCTGTGACAAGTATGAGGGATACAATGCTGAACAAAAGAGTCATAGTCTCTTCCCATTGGAAGTTCATGTTCAAAAAGGAAGAAAAACCCTAAGCAAATCACTCCCCTTTGGCCTAGAAAGATGAGATGAACTGGACCAATCAGATTCTTCTCTCAGAGAATTGGGGCAGTGAGTAGGAGAGCCGGGGAGCTGGGAGGTCATAGGGAATGAGAAGGCGACTGGGCTGTGGGAACACAGGTGAGACTGCACAGGGGGCTGGTCTGCAGAGAGGGGAGCCTGGAGCAGAGGCTCTGGGAGGCCCCAGGCCAGGTGGAATTAGGAAGAAGGTGGCCTTGTTGCCAAAAGCTTTCTGGATTCCATGACACCTGCAATAAATATCCCCTTTCCCTGAATAGGTTTGAGTGGGTCTATGTTGCTGGCAATCAAAGGAATGTTGGTGATAACCCCCTCCGTTCTTCACAGCTGCGACCATTCGGAAGTCTGCGGAGCCTGCCTTCATTCTGGTCTTTCCCCTTCTGCTCTAGCAGACCAGACACCACAGTCCTGGCCAACACCCTGGCACGGCCTGCTCATGCTGTGCCCTTCAACTCACCTCTGTCTATCCCCACCTGCCACGCTCACTGGTAGGTTCGCCCCTTCCTGCAGCTCTCTCTGCTCCTCTCTGTATGGCCTCTCCCTTACTGAGCTCAGGCATGGCTGCCCAGCCACACCATCATCACGGTTTGTTAATCTGGTTTTCCTAACTGCCCAGCAGCTATCAGCCCTCAGTAAGTGTTTTGGTTTGTTTTTCTGTTTTTGTTTTTTTTAAAGGTAAATGATGAAGTTAAGGACTCTATCATTTATTTTCTGTGGGTTCTACTAACACCCAAGTGGATTACCTACAACAGCTGAGGTGGCAGAAGTCAGGGAAGTGAACAGCAGGCACTGGGCTGCAGCTGGAAGCAGAGGCGGAAGGGAACAGGCAGGCTGCAGTGAGGAGGGGTGGCCCCTGTAAATAGAGAAGAGGGGAGCAGCCGGATATCCCACAGAGTGAAGCCAAGGAAAGAGGATGAGAAGACCGGGAACTAGAAAAGAAATATGGGGGACCGGGCGCGGTGGCTCAAGCCTGTAATCCCAGCACTTTGGGAGGCCGAGGCGGGTGGATCACGAGGTCAAGGGATCGAGACCATCCTGGTCAACATGGTGAAACCCCGTCTCTACTAAAAATACAAAAAAAAATTAGCTGGGCATGGTGGTGCGTGCCTGTAATCCCAGCTACTCAGAAGGCTGAGGCAGGAGAATTGCCTGAACCCAGGAGGCGGAGGTTGCGGTGAGCCGAGATCGCGCCATTGCACTCCAGCCTGGGTAACAAGAGCGAAACTCCGTCTCGGAAAAAAAAAAAAAAAGAAAGAAAGAAAAGAAATATGGGAAAGAGGTAAATATTTCTGATTTGATTTCAGAAATAAATCATGTCTAAATGATTTCTGATTTGAA
Organism: Sapajus apella; assembly: GCF_009761245.1. Classification (NCBI taxonomy): domain Eukaryota; kingdom Metazoa; phylum Chordata; class Mammalia; order Primates; family Cebidae; genus Sapajus; species Sapajus apella. The sequence continues at coordinate 25,702,467 of NW_022436943.1, read as the reverse complement.
CCAGACTGGTTCAAAGATGGTATATATGATATATATACATATACACGCACACATATATATGTATTTATATATATATGTATTTCTCCTGGATTATGAAAGTAATAATTATTTGTAGTAGAAATGTAGAAATTTTGGTGTTTATCAGAAAGAAATACAAGATTTAAATAACAAAATAACTGAAAATGCCAATACTCAGCTAAAACTATTGGTATCGTATCAGTCTCTATCCATCTAGCTTCCCCTACTCGATGCGTGCATCCGTGCGTGCGTGTGTGTGACTGATGTACATGCTGGTATCATTACACAATTGCGAATGCACTGATTTGCAATACATATTTTCCCATAGTACTAGGACTTCTGAAACACTTTCCTGTCTACTATTTATCTATTATGTGGCTGTTCATAATAAATCAATTGTGATTTGTGTACTCAATCCCCAGTGTTGGACATTGCGTTATTTCCATTTTTTGCTGTTCTAAAAATGCTAAGACGACATCTTTGCAGATGAATCTTCGTGCTAATCTGATTATTTGCTTAAAATAAATTTCTAGAAATAAAAAGTAAGTAAAATTGTGACACTTTTGATAGGCTTGCCAAGTCCCCCTCATTTTTCTACCCACCAGCATGTGGCATTGCCTGCTACCCCATCCTGGACAGACCCACCCAGCAGACCGTGTTCCTGCTCACTTTAGCTGTCTGATATCTAAGAACCTCCTAGTGCCTGACATGAGGTCCATGTAGGACTCGATAAGTCCTTGTTGCTGTTCTTGTTTGACATTGGGTCTCCCTCTGTCATCCAGGCTGGAGTGCAGTGGCATGACCCCTGCTCACTGCAGCCCCAACCTCCTGGGCTCAGCCTCCTGAGTAGCTGGGACTACAGGGGCGCACCACCATGCCAGCTAATTTTTAAAATTTGTAGTAGAGACAAGGTCTCACTATGTTGTCCAGGCTGGTCTTGAACTCCTGAGCTCCAGTGATCCTCCCACTTTTTGGCCTCCCAAAATGCTGGGATTCCAGGCATGAGCCACACTGCTCCTAGCAATAAATCCTTGTGTATTAACTGAATCCTCCCTTGCAGCCTTGATTCTCCTAACCTTATAAACACCCTGGAGATCTCAGTCTGCCACCTCTTGTTTCCAATAACCTATTCTTTACCTCTTCTTTAGTTTGAGCTTTGGAGGCGATGTGGGGAAACAGTAGAAGAACTGGACAGTTAGCTTTCAAAGAGGTAGTCAAAATGTCTAGATGGTCTCATCAAAGTCTAAAGCATCAAAGCTTCATATAGAACGTGTATATTTGTATTTGGGTCTGTTGGAAAGAAGCTGTGCTATGTTCCATCATTTCTGAGTTTCTTTCCATCTTTAGCCTCCTCTTAGACATTTATGCACAAACTTAAGACACCCAAGCTAATCCCCACTGAGAGACCTGAGGTCACTCTTTACACCGCTCTGCCTTTACACGTGCTCGTCTCTCAGCCTTGAATGACTTCCCCTCTCGTCCTCACCTTCCTTTCCACACATTTTTTTTTCTTTTTAAAGATTCCACGTAACTACCTCATCTTTTGTATAAAAGGAACCCATTCCCCATCCCAGATAGAGTTGACATCTGGTACACACTTCTACAATAAATCTTTTTTATTTTAGTCACCTGTTTTCATGCCTGTCTTTCCCTGTAGTCTGTGAGGTTCTAGAAAGCAGTCACATGTTCATTCAACTTGGCAATTTCAGCCCTGAGTACACATAGGAGCAGCCAATAAATGTTTACTCGATATGCATTTGTGAAGCTCATAAATGATCCTTGATGATCATTTTTATGGATGACTCTATTGACATGTATTGACTCAAAATTGCTGAAGTTCCCACTTCAAATAAGGCAATGCTGATGGTGCCCCCAGCCTTGCAGAGCAAGGAAAGGAAGCAGGGCCACAAACCTACCAGCCTCTACCTCCTGACTCCTTCTTAATAATTTAAAAAGAAAGAGGAAATACCCAGAAAAGGCAAGTTCAAATATCTCAGAGGGAAGTCTTGGAGTCAAGGTGTCTCCTGGGTAACAGCTAATATCAAGGTATCACATAGTGACTGTTTCACAGTTTCTAAGTGGTGTGTGTATAGGGAGTCAGCGAAACCTCACAACAATCCTAAGAGGTAAACACTTTCATCATTTCCATTTGTCAGGGAAGAAAACTGAGGCACCATGAGGTTAATAGAACTTGTCACTCAGGCCAGGCATGGGGGCTCATGCCTGTAATCCCACCACTTTGGGAGGCCAAAGCAGCAGGATTGTTTGAGGCCACAAGTTCAAGTGCAGCCTGGGCAACATAGCAAGTCCCTGTCTCTTCAGATGAACAAATAACTTGTCACTCAGTCAACAAGGCCATAGCCAGGATTTAAACACAAGTAATCTAGCTGCAGCATGAGCCTGTATCCTCTATACTAAATGACCTCTCAAGTCTAGTATAGTGGAGATCTCTCACGTGTGCTTTCCAGCAGCCATTAATCTGTTTCTGATAACTAAATAGCATAGATTTTCCCCTTACCCTTGTGTTGTGGTTGAAGTGCTGGACCTAGGATGGGACCAATCAGAGCCACCCATTTCCTAAGCCCAGTGATTGGACCCAATCAGAGCCAATGAGATTCAACTTGACCACTGCAGGGAGTGCCAGGAAAGAGACCACTCTATCTGCTGGACTTGGAGTTGAAGACTGTGAGGAGCAGCGGTAGCCATCTTGCTGTGCTGTGGCACTGAGCATGAAGCCAGTAGGCCCAGAAGTGAGCTGAAAGATGAAAACTAGAGGCCAGGCGGGGTGGCTCACATTTTTAATCCCAGCACTTGGGAGGCTGAGGCGGGTGGCTCACGAGGTCAGGAGTTCGAGACCAACCTGGCCAACATGGTAAAAACCTATCTTTACTAAAAATACAAAAATTAGCCAGGCACGGTGTCACATGCCTGTAATCCCAGCTACTCAGGAGGCTGAGGCAGAATAATTGCTTGAACCCGGGAGGTGGAGGTTGCAGTGAGCTGAGATCGCGCCACTGCACTCCAGGCTGCACAACGGAGAGAGACTTCGAAAAAGAAAAAAGAAGACTAAAAGAGGATCAGAACCCTGATCCTAGTGACCTTCTCAAGCTGTGCCTAAAACCAAACGTCTCTTGAACTTTTCAGTGATATGATCCAATAAATTCAATTTGTGTTCAAGCTAGGCTTTGTTTTAAAATGTCTCTTTTTGTTTTTTTGAGATGGAGTTCGGCTCTTGTCGCCCAGGCTGCAGTGCAATGGCACCATCCTGGCTCACTGCAACCTCCACCTTCCTGGTTCAAGCAATTCGCCTGCCTCAGCCTCCTGAGTAGCTGGGATTACAGGTATGAGTCACCACACCTGGCCTAAAATGTCATTTTCTTTGTTTGGTGCCACGGGAAAGTGAAATAGTCCTGACCAAAATGATATACCCTACCTGAGGTTGGGATGAGGCATAGAAGTGGGAAGAAAAAGTCCACAGTCAAGTGCATGGGCTGCGCATATAAGGAGAGCAGGACTGAATGCTGAGGGGGCTGGAGGGAGAGGCACAAGTTACTCGCATGTAGTGGTGATGAGCCTAAGTGAGGCAGACCGAAGTGCTCAGGGTTTTCTCTGTTTTTGTTTTCCATGTGACTAAAAGTTCTGTGATTTTTGTATGCTATTGCAGAAATACAGAATCAGGTCTTTTATTTCATAATTTACTGACACTGGCTTAATTGCACAGTTCTACCCTATTTCCAAAAAGCTAAAGAGAGGAATGCACTAGGCCACCCTCTGGCCACACCATGTCATAGTGTCTTTTGGGCACACTTTATATTCCCATCCATGACAAGCAGCCAGGCCAGAAGAGCTCTCTACATATGTGCCAACTTGTCTCCAAAATCTGCTGTCCACTTTGGACAGACTGGCCCATCACTGACCACTGTGCTCCCCTCTGTCTTCAATTCCTGATGACAACAGAAGGAGAGATTCTCTGACTGTTGAATCGAGGATGTCATTCCCAGCCTTACCTCCACATTTGATTTTATAGAACAACCAGTAAATGTGGTTTCACCTTCCCTGAGTTTATAACTGTTTTCCAAAGTGTATTCAGAAGAACATGAGTCCTGTGAGATGTTTCTTACAGACAGAGCTTGAAAGCCAATTTGGAAAATATGGCATGCCATAACTCCCTTTGGAGATTTGCAGTGCACACTTTCATTTCGAAGGCTTGGAGAGCCTTTTCTCACATTTTGTGGGCAAGGAATGATTTTTAATGTTGTGTTAACATTCTTCAGAGCAGGTATTCCATAGAGTATGCTTTGAGAGATACTGATATAAAAGGGTAGTTTGTGATCCGTAAATTATAAGCAAATATTTTATTAATTCTACTATTATAAGAGTGTCACTTTAAATAATTTGAAACGGACTAGGAATGTGCTTTTGCTGTCTGCTTCAATGAAAGTAGGTGTTTGTTACGTGCAAATGAATGTGAATCCATCATTCTCCCTCTTTTTCTGAAATCCTGCCACTCTAAGTGTTCATTCAGTCACCATGCAGGAGGCCAGGTGAGATGAGGACTAAGAAATGACCCTGGATTTGCTGTAAGGAAATATGTATAGTATCAGCAGGAATAGGGATAATGGTTGAAAATACGCAACTGAGGACAGAATGTATCTAGGAGGCAGTGACTGACTCTCCAGCAATGCTGCTGAGGCTGCTATGTGCTCCCCCATGGTTGCTCTTGTCTCCCAGAGGACAGAGGCAGGCAGAGTCAAGGGAGTGGAAAGAAGACATAGTAGTTCCAATATCCAAGACAAGGGGCACGATGGATGTATCTTCCCTTGTTCTCAGTGCAGAGCCACTCACAATGGCCATGTTTGAAGACTATGTGCCAGGCGCAGGGCTAAGAGTTTAATATCGTTATCTCATCGAGTCCCCACAATGGTTTTGAGAATATCATTTATCACCATTTTGCAGATGAGGAAACTGAAGTTTAGAAGCTGATCCACAGCCATAAATCCACTAAACCGGCAGGGTTCCCATGTCCCCAGGTCTCACATCGCCTGGGCAGTGTCCCACCAGCACAACTTGCCTTGTCCCACAGGAGTGACATGGGAGTGTGGTGGGTGTGTTCAAAGCCACAGAGCCCACAGCCCAATCGGGCTGATCTTGTGTTGACTGACAGCCTTGGAACTTGGGCACCTGAGCCCCAGTCTGGGAGGAGACAGGAGGCCAGCTGGTAGTTGAGGAAGACTTATGAGCAAGTTTCAAAGTATCCTAATAGATGCTAGAAAGAGAGAAAACTATTTGTCTCTGGTGAATTTGACTCACGTTTTGAATTTTTAGTAGCATAAAAATGGATTATTTTTATAATTAGATGTGGGTTTTTTGGTATTTGGAATAAAAACAAGGGGCAAAAAGGAGAAAAATTGGTCTTTATTTACAAACAACTATGTAATAATTGACTACTATCAAGAATAAAGTAGTAATCTTAATATCTTTTCAGTTTTTATAAACTAAAGAATTTTGATGGGGATGAGGTGATGAACACCATCTCCAGCCCTTCCTTTAGTGAGGAATGCTTGTGATAAGCTGGGTATGTATATATAGAGGGGAGAAAGGAAATTGAGGGGTAACATCTTGAGATATCATTGTTTCTTGGTTACGTATTTCTTCACCTTCAGCTGCTATCATGGAGCTGGGACTGAGTCATCCTAGAAAGGGCATACATTTACCCTCCGTATCCATTGATTTAAAGTATCTATTATCTAATTTTGCCTGGTAGTATTGTTAACTATGTACATATCTGACACCCTCACTATTTCATATTTCCACATTTCAACTTAAACCAGTAATGATAAGTGTGAGAATCTGAAATCTGACCTGAGTTCAAATGCTGATTTTGCATATGACCTTGGATAAATTAGTTCAATTCTATGAGCCTCAGTTTTCTCATCTGTAAAATGGGGATCGTAACAGTTCATTCTTCAAAGTGTTGTTATGAAGTTTAATAAGCATGACATAATTCCTAGTGCAATGCCTGGCACATAGGAAGCACTCAAATGATACTTGTTCCATTCTTAAGGAAAAGGCTCTGCTTTGTAATGAAGGAAAGGTTAACTATTTGTAAAACAGTTTTATGCAAATTATCTTTATCCTAATACAGAGCTCTGCGACTAGAAGGCAAGTTGCTTGGGAAAACTTGGCATTCTGTTACAATGATAGTGGAATAGTTATTGAGAAATATTTTAGGAAGGCAATGTGGTAACAGGAAACAAAGATATAACTTTTAACCCTGCAAGACATGTACACAAAGATGTATATAACAGTTCATCATAATTGTGTTCATAATATTGAAATTTTGGAAACAACCTAAATGCTCAACAGTATGAGATTAGTTTATAAATGTGGGTACATCCACACAGCAACTTCTAGTTGCAAGTTACAGTATCATATTGGATGTAGTTTAAGGCACAAAAGGGAATTATTGACTTAATCAAGAGAGGTAGACCTAGCTCAGATGCCCTTGCTCTGTAAACCCTTCTCTGAACCACCTGGCAGGATGAATTGCTCCTCTCTTTGTGCTTCCGGAGCATGACCTTTACGGATCTTTGTATCCTCAATGCCTATGCCTAGAACAGTGCCCAGTTCAAGCTAAGAGCTTAGCAAATGAATGAATGAATCAGCCAATTAATCAATGACTTTATGTGAGGAGCCAGAAGGAAGCAATGTGGTCTAGTAGAAACAGTTGTGGAGGCAGGTAGTCCTCAGTGCAGAACCTACCTTTACTGCTTACTAGCTGTGGTTATCTTAGGCAAGTCACTCAACTAGCCTGAGCCTCAGGTTCTGCTTCATAAAAGGATAGTCATGGTAGCCACCTGTTCCAATAACTGCAGAGGATTGAAGAAACCATTTATCTTTAATTTTAAAAATATTGGTATATCTTTCTAATTATCAAAGTAATAATTAAATAGCATCTTTTGATGCCTCTTTTGCAACTTGCAGATTTTAGCCTGCTTTTACTCCCCATATTTCTCCATTACTCACTTCCAGATCTGTATGAATATAAGCAAGGTTTCTAGATATTTCTTAAGGTAGCATTCAGTCATTCATTCCTTCAACCCATATTTATCCCCTATACCAACCAGGCACTATACACGTTCTGAGAGCTCACAAAAATGGACAGATAAATATAAAGAACAAGACTATTTGAAAAGTGCTTCAAAGAGATGTGGCTTAAAAGCATACTATAGAAACTGAGAGGAAGGAGCTGCAGCTCCAGGGAAGATGGAGGAGGTCAGTTCTTCTCAGTAATCACTGATACATGAAGCTTGAAGTTGCTAAAGAAGACATGGGGTTTTTCTTAAGTAGCAGGATCATGCAGGGATGCTTGGCTTCTAGTTACAGCATGCAGTGGTAACAACGGCAGAGAAAAGATTCCTTTGAAGGAATGTCCACACTTCTGGTTTCTTCCTATAAGGGAGGAGTGACAGGACTGTCCCCTTGTACTGGGGAAGCCCTCTGGGGCGCTGGAATATCATGAAAGATGGGCTAGTGAGATAAAGTGTGGACTTCCTGCTAATGGAAACATGAGGAGCCTCAGGTGCTGGATCTTAAGACACCACTCAGGGAGGTCGTTGTACCCAACCGGGAAGAGTAAGAGTCCTTGGTTACATTAGAAAACTACTCTTGGCTGGGCATGGTGGCTCACACCTGTGATCCCAGCATTTTGGGAGGCCAAGACGGGCAGCTCACCTGAGGTCAGGAGTTCAAGACCATCCTGGCCAACTTGGGGAAACCCCATCTCTATTAAAAATACAAAAATTAACTGGGCGTGGTGGCAGGTGCCTGTAATCCCAGATACTCAGGAGGCTGAGGCAGGAGAATTGCTTGAACCTGAGGCAGAGGTTGCAGTGAACCAAGATGGCGCCATTGCACTCCAGCCTGGGTGACAAGAGCAAAACTCAGATTCCTTAAAAAAAAAAAAAAAAAAAAAAAAAAAAAAACTACTCTTGTCCTATAGGGGTGAACTGTCACATCAATTTCCCTCAATTCTGTCTCAGGGTCAAATTGCAAGCAAGGGTGAAGGCAGTGCTGGTGTGTGAGGCATCCACTCCAGTTCCATTATTTCGAGCTTGGATGCCTGTTGTCTTCTAGTATCTTCAAGTTTCAAAGTCCCAGACTCCTTAAGCCTCAGGGTTATCTGTCTTGGTAGCCAACACATGAGCATTCTGGCTCCCATCACCTGTCCAGGTAGGGTAGGGAAGCAACCAGGCTTCAAACATACGACACCTGGGTCTGGGGGCCCATCCCGATGTCCCTGTATACTTCTTATTTTCTGGTTTCCTCATTGTCTTGGATCTACAGCTAATTCTTTATTTAGGCTGCTAACACCCTTCCGTCTGTTATTCTATGAGCTTCCATTCAGAATGATAAGAACCTCAACTTGCCTCACTGATGTACGGCCCACGAATGAAGGGAGAAGGAGGTGCATTTTGAGCTGCCAATTTCTACCAACTTACTCCAGAACTCTTCCTGTCAACTGAGCTCTGTCCGCCATTCCACCTCAGCCTGGCAGCCTTTCACCATGTGGGCAAACAGAACAAGCAAAGATGAATTTTTGGACATCTTGGGATTCTCTATATTATCTCTTGTGGGATCCTCTGAGAACACAGCTTGTGCAGAAACAAAACCAGAAAACACTCCAGAGGAACATGCAGTGGGCACACGGGAAGTACTTCCCCAAGATGCTAATAATGGCAGCTTCGCTCTACAAAGCTTGTTAGCAAAAGCATTTGTAATTCCTGACATGCTGTTTAAACATTTAAAAATCCATATATTGAAATTTAAAAGCAATAGAAACTTGAAGAATATGCACATTCTCCATAATTTTTAAGACGTTATATTTTAAGTCTTTGTTACTGAAAGAGAACAGAAGAAAGAAAAGATCTTGGTTTTATTCCTCTTCTTGACTCCTGTTTTTATAAGTTTCATTTTTTCCAAACCACCTGTCTTTTGTTTCTAAATCTTCCTTCTATTTAGCTTTTCTCTTTACTACCACTACTTATGTAAGATTTCAGTTCACTGTCAAAATGAGGAGGCAGCCAAGCTGGAAGTCAAGTGCAGGCGGCTGATGCCACATTCAGGTGGGTCATCACCTGAGCCAACTTGTGGAAGTATGTATCTATTGACTTCCTTCTGCATTGCAACAAAATACTGTCCAAGAGAGGTAGATGGCGCTACAATTATAGCTAATCATTTGCTATTCAAAGGATAATGTTTTGGCAAATGGCAGTAGGTCAGATTTGTGCTTCAGGAAGATCATCCTGTCAGCAATGTGGGAATGGCTTTAAAACATGCACAGCCTCCACAGTTAGAGGCTGCTGCAGTGACCTGGGAGAGACATGGTGTGGTCAATTGTTATCATAATGGCTCCCAGTGAACTGTGCCTTCCTGTGTTTACATTCTTTTGCCATGTATTAGTCTATTTTTGTTGACATAACAAAATACCTAAGACTGGGTAACTTATAAAAACAGAAATTCATTTCTCACAGCTCTGGAGGCTGGGAAGTCCTAGGTCTAGGCACTGGAGTGTGGGGTCTGGTGAGGGCCTTCTTGCTGCATCTTCACATGACAGAAGGGGTGATATGGTTTGTATCTGTGTCCCTACCCAAATCTCATGTTGAAATGCAATCCCCAGTGTTGGAGGTGGGGCCTGGTGGGAGGTGATTAAATCATGGGGATGACTTCTCATGAATGGTTTAGTGCCATCCTCTTAGTGCTGTCCTCATTCTAGTGAATGAGTTCTTGTGAGATCTGGTTGTTTTAAGGTGTGCGGCACCTTCCCCGTCTCTCTCTTGCTCCTGCTTTCACCGTGTGAAATGCCTCCTCTCCCTTTGCCTTCTGCCATAACTGTAGCTTTCCCAAGGCTTCCCCAGAAGCTGAGCAGATGCCTCTATGCTTCCTGAACGGCCTGCAGAACCATGAGTGAATTAAGCTTCTTTTCTTTATAAATAACTCAGTCTCAGGTATTCCAAAAGAATGGCCTAATACAAGGGGCAAAAAGGACAAAAGGGATGAATGCTATGCTCTCACATGGCAGAAGAGTGGGAAGGAAAGAGGGGTGTACCCACTCCCTCAAGCCCATTTAAGGGGGCTAATCCCATGCATGAGAAACAAGCCCTCATGACACAATTACCTCCCAGAGGCCCCACCTTCCAGTACAATCACCTTGGTGATTAGGCTTCAGAAACATACAAACTTTGGAGGGTCATACAGATGCCAAGGGCAAACTTCCCATTACTATCTGAAAGTTCACTGAAAGTCACTGACAAGAGAAGAATTAATAGGAGAAAAGGCATACACATGTATTTGATCATAGTTTTGCTTGAAACGGAAACCTTCAGAATGAAGACCTAAAGATGCAGGAGAACACTGTCCATTTTATGCTTAGCTTCAACAAAGTATGAACAGCTGTGTAGAAACGTGATTGGACAGAAAGGGAATGACCTGATGCTAACAGACTGAGTGGGGAAGCCCAGCAAGGCCTGTTTAGACTCTTCCTGGCCTCTCTGTCCAGCATTCCTTCCTGCTGGGTATGGGGCGGGGACTCTCTGGAATGGGAGTCTTATGACCTACAGTCAAATAAGGTAGGTCAGATAATTTTTTATGGCCAGTTTTTACAGAGAAAGGTAAAGGACTGGGATTAAAGTAATAGATTTAGTCTTTATGGCTGGATTTGGGGAAAAGGGGTTCTGGTTTCTAAGACCCACCTTGAGGGAGAGGGCTTCTAGTTTCTATGGATAGCTTTGGGAAGAATCAGGGGCCAGAGACAGGAGTTCAGGAGATCAGAAAGAAACTTTTGCTTCTGGGTTCCTGATGAGGCTTTATTTTGGGCGTCATTTTCTGAGCCCTACAGCCGCATACATTTAAGCCATGTGTGGCACTGCCACTCCTCCTTTCAAGAGGTTGAGTCTATTTCTTCACACCTTTGAGTCTTCCCTAGCCTGTGACATAATTTTATCACAGAAGATGAGATGCTCTAATTTCCAAAACTAGGCCTTAAGAGACCGTACACCTTTCACATTCTGCCTCTTGGAACTCTGAGACCACCTCAGTGTGAAGAAGTCAGTCATGGTAAGAGGCGGCACCAAGGAGAGCTGAGGCCCCCCAGCTCAGCTAGACATTCCAGCCGCTCTCTGACTGCAGCCATGTAAGTGAGCCCAGGCAAAGCCAGCCCAAGAACCACCCAGCAGAAATAACAAATTTCTGCTGTTTTGAGTCACTAAGTTTAGGGGAGGTTTGTCTTGCAGCACAGATAATGGATATAATAGATCTAGGATGTTGGTAGTATTCATTCATTCAACAAACACTTTCGAGCACCTGTTATGTGTCAGGGTCTATTCTAGACACTGGGAATATGGCAGTGAACAAGACAGGCTAACATCCCTGCCCTCATGGCTCATATTCTAGTGAGGGAATGGACTGGAGAAACAGGATGAATTTGAGAAAGATTTAGAAGATGTACTTGGAAGGGCCTCCTGATTGATTGGACATGGAGGGTGGTGGAGAGAGGAAGAAAGAATGGATTCTCAGGCTTTAAGTGCAGGAGGCTAGGGCCATCCAGAAACAGGCAGACCGGACTGGGAGTCGGTCAGTTTTGGACTCGTGAGTACCTAGGGAGCAAGAGGTGGCAGGTGTATGTAGGCGTCTGACACTCAGAAGGGAAGTTCAATATAAATATTTTGAAGCAATTCTGTCCTGTACAGTTCAGCAAATATTTATGGAATCACAATCACATACTAATCATTCTGAGACATCCAGGAAATACAATGACAAACAAGACATATATGATCGATCCTCTCATGAAACTTCTAGTGTTGTGGAGGAGACAAAACATTCATGTGGCAAGTTGTTAAGTAAAAAAAAAAAAAAAAAAAAAAAAAAAATGCAGGGCTCTGCCTGACACCAGCTTGGAGAAGTTGAATATAGGTGGTGATTGAAACCATGACACCAAATAAGGTTATCCTTGAAATGTACAAAGAGAGAAGTTGGTGGACCAAGGACAAAAGCCTGGGAGAAATTCAATGGGGTGCTTAACAGTAAGGGGATAAGCATAGAAGAAAGGTTAGAGATGCTGGGGAGGGAGGAGAGGGACGTGAAAAAAAGAGAGCAGGGGAGAGGAAGTGAAGATGAGTTGCCTTGTATATTTGACCAGGGATTACAGGGGCAGGAGACTGGTGAGGCGGTAGCAGGCTAACCATGTTCAAGTTGATTTGGAGTTGAAATAGTCTAGGCTGCTTAGGCAATGTCTGTCTTGCCCTAAGAGGTGTTGCGGACTCCCAGGCAGTCTACAGAGGGTGCTTGAAGGCTGCTCTGGGGAAAATCTGCCTCCCAGAGCACACAGGAGGGATATCCTTTCAGCAAGTCCCTAAGGAGCTCTGCTTCCCAGGGCTACTAGAATGCCTGGTGCTTTGTTTTCTCAAGCACAACACTGGATTTCCTTTAAGCTGGCTGATTTATATTAATTTTGCCCTTATTCTTTGCTTTTTAGAAATGATGGAGCCATCTCACTTGAGGCCCAATGTTTCAGTAAGCTCTCCCTAGCTAGAGCCTCAGGTTCCACACAGGTAGTGCTTTTGTAGGTTAATGAAAGCAGGACACAGAGAGGTGAGTCTACTGCCGGCTCTCAGGACCTGCCCTAGGGAGGAAACACTGCCCCACATAATCCTGTATAGGTTCAATTGTGCCCCCTCTCCCCACTTGCCCCCAAAAAGATATGTTGGGTTTTTAACCCTCTAATTTGGAGAGAGGGTCTTTACAGAGGTAATCAAGTTAAAATGGAGTCATCAGGGTGGATTCTAACTAAATGTAACTGGTGTCCTTATTTTAAAAAAGGAAATGTGGACACAGAGACAGACACACACACAGAGAACACAAGTGAAGACTGGAGTTACATTGCCACAAGCCAAGGCTCGGAGCTAGGAGAAAGATCTGGAACAGACCTTTTCCTGGAGGCTTCAGAGAGATATGGCCATAATGACATCTTGATCTTGGCCTTTTAGCCTCCAAGACCATGAGAAAATAAATTTCTGTTGTTTAGGTCACTCTATTTGTGGTACTTTATGATAACTGCAGAAAACTAATACAAATTGCACATTTGAATATCCCAGAATCATTTGATTAAATCTTTGAAATGTATCAGAATAGATTTTTTTATTGATTGAGATTCAACTGAACCTAGAATTATGATGAATTCAGAAGAACACTGCATAAATTATTGTCACTGTATTATCTTTGTGATTCCTGAATAAATCACATATGAAACAAAGCAGTCAGGTGTAGTTGCTCGGGCCTGTAATCCCAGCATTTTGGGAGGCCAAGGTAGGAGGATCTCTTTAGGTCAGGAGTTTGAGACCAGCCTGTGTTACATAGTGAGACTTCATGCCCACGAATGTTAAAACAAAAACAAAAACAAAAAACAGCTATGTGGCACATGGCTGTGGTCCCAGCTACTCTGGAGGCTGAGGTGGGAAAGTCACTTGAGCCCAAAAGTTTGAGGCTGCAGTGCAGTGGCACAATCTCAACTCACTGCAACCTCTGCCTCCTGGGTTCAAGCAATCCTCCTGCCTCAGCCTCCCTAGTAGCTAGGATTACAGGCATGTGCTACCACACCCACCTAATTTTTGTATTTTTAGTAGAGAGAGGGTTTCTCCATGTTGGCCAGGCTTGTCTTGAACTCCTGCCCTCAAGTGATCCACTCACCTCCGCCTTTCAGAGTGCTGGGGTTACAGGCGTGAGCCACTGTGCCCAGCCAGAGAAAGCATAAACTACTTAAGAGGACACATTGCTTTCAGATTCTCATTTGGTTTAGAAGTACTCATTATATGCAGTTAAAAGTAGTTCTTATTTACTTATTCAGGTGAGCCCCCCGGGAATTCCCCAGCTTCTGATGCTGCTTGGACTTAAACATAATCTAGTCTCTGGTGCAGGCTTCTCTCTGGCTTAGAGTGATGAGTCGTCTCTTTAGTTATTTGGAACAGGTGAGACTGTAATGCTAGTTCTGCTGGGTAGTTCCTGCTGGCCTCTTCTGTTCTATGCTGAGCCTGGGGACGTTGACCCACGTGGACTACAAAAATAGATTTCCTGCTTCTTGGGTTCAGCTGGAAGGAGGTACTGGCAGAAATTGAGGGAGGGAGGGAGGGAGGAGGAGCGTTTATTCCCTGGGGTATGAGACTCTCTGCTGCAGATCACTGTGAGCTTGCTGCATTCTTCCAGGAAGACAACAGCTCCTGTGGGAGTGGCCGCTCCACACAGCTCTCCTTCCTGGCCTTTCTTGGCTCTCTGCATTGCTACTGTCAATAGCTCACAGCACTGCAATATCCCTTGTCCGCAACCCTTAAAACTTAAACCCTGCCCAAACCTTTGTAAACACCAGTAGACATTTAGTAAACCTTCCCCAGACTACCCAGTTTGAATTGCTGTCTGGCTTCTGCAAAAGCCCAGGAGCAAGGTGTAGGACTACCATGGTAAATTTCGTTTCCCATATGACCAAAACTGTGCTAAGGACTCACGTGCATTAGCTCATTGAATGCTAATAACAACTCTATGAGATAAGTAGAATTTCTCTTCCTACTTTAAAGATGGAAAGACAGATCCTGCAAGGTTCATTTGAGGAAACAGCAAATAGCTGAGCTGTCACACACACCCTCTTACTCTGGAGCCGAGACACCCCGATCTCACCACTTTAGTGTCTTGCTGTATAAAAGGCTTTAAACAGGACAAACTCACCTTGACATTATATTTTACTCAGGCTAATATTAAAAGCTACTGGCGGCTGGGCATGGTGGCTCCTGCCTATAATCCCAGCACTTTGGGAGGCTGAGGTGGGCAGATCACTTGAGGTCAGGAGTACAAGATGAGCCTGGCCAACACAGCAAAACCTCAGTGCTATTAAAAACACAAAAATTAGCCAGGTGTGGTGGTGAAAACCTGTGGTCCCAGCTACTCGAGAGGCTGTGGTGGGAGAATCACTTGAACCCAGGAGGAGGAGGTTGCAGTGAGCCAAGATCATGCCACTGCACTCCAGCCTGGGTGATGGAGTGAGAAGCTGTCTCAAAAAAAAAAAAAAAAAAAAAGCAGTGTTGACAGATACCAGGAGACTTTGGAATCAGCTGGGGCACAGGAGATATCACACGGGAATTAAATATTTGCTATGAAGATGAAAGGAAGAGACATTCAACTATGGATGACCAAAATGCACCTTTCATAAAAACAAAGAGTTGACTCTCTAAACAAGGAGGCCATAATTGGAGTGAGGAGAGCAGAGAGAATGAGACATCTGGGCAGATGCCATTCCGTGAAGTGCAAATATTTCCTTGCAGCCAGGTAACAGCGTGTAGCTTAGTGTGCACTCTATTACCCGTGCCCTCTGCCTTTTAATGCATTAGTAGTTCTTTATAAATTTGATGCCCTAGATGGCCTCATGAATATTTATTTACCCATTCATCATTCTCTACCCAGGGTTTAAGGAGTGAGCCATCAATTTGGTGCCGTCAGGAGTTTTATGTGCAAGACTCCCAGTGAGAAGTAATTGGATGGGCTCACCTCCGATAGCATCCTGAAATTCTTAAAGCATCAATATTTGTTTGGGGGATTTTAATAATAATACCGTATTTTTAAATTTTGTTAGATTCTTCTTTAAATCATAAGCTAAAAAGTCTCCCTATCCTGCTCCTTGGCTTTTAAGGGTTGCAAAGCCTGCATCCTTGGAGGTTTGCTAAGGCAGAAACACTCATGCTTTAAAGCAGAAAAGCATGCACACATACATACATACACACAGACACACACACACACACATACACACAGACACACACACATACACACACACACACACACACACACACACACACGCAAGCCCATGCACTATTTTCAGTCCATGGATCTGCAGGTGGACAGAATTGCAAAAGCCACATCCACTCTGGCTCCACTTAAGGCTAATATCCTGAAATTGAAGCCTCATGTCCTTTCTGAAACAGTTGGAAAAACAGGCTTTCACAATCCCTGATCCTACAGGACTAATGCCCCAGATCTTCTCTACCTAAGTACAAAGAAGCCTTTTTTGATAAGCAAATGCTCTCTGCTGCTTCATGTTCTTGCTGCTGAAGTTAATGGTGTTGACACAAGATGTTGTCTTATAGGACAGTTCTGTCACTAGATAGCTTGTTCTCTCTAATGAATTTAAGCTACACATAGGAATATAAACAATTCCTATATGGGAAAAATAGATCAGAGAGTTAAAGATCTTCAGAGCTAAGCACACCTTACATAAAATTCCTGTTTTTACTGGAGACAAATGGCTAAGTGATTTGCCCAAGACCCTGTAGCTGGTTCATGGCAGAAGGGAAACTAGATGACTTCGAGCTCAGTGCCCTTTTCACAACATTCCCTATACAAATGATATACTTGGGGAGTCCATTGAAATATGTCACTAGAAGCCCCAGGGTCAGCTCTTTCATTCTTGCAGTTTATTCATATCTATCTCTGACTGTCCATTTAATCTACATGACTCTATAGCAAAAAGTTTGGCCAGAAAAAAAAAAAAACATAATTTTTAGGAGTGTGATGATTGAGCCAGACATACAAATTGAATGGATTTAATGCAATAAGAAACACACTTTTGTAGCTCAGATAGTTTGTTCTTGTTGTTATTAATGTTTAGCTGTAATGTACAAAGTCACAAGGGCAGGGAATATATTAATTTTATCATGTTTCCCTTGGTGTCAAAATGCTTAGGATATAGTTAGCACTCAACAAATATCTATTGACTATGAGATTATTATAAATATTGGCACAAAAATTAGAAGTGAATAACTTACATTAACCAAAGAATTCTGGGATATTCCTGGAATGACATCATGATTGTCAGATGTTGCTTCATCTTCAAATGCCTTTGTATCTCATTGCTTACAGAAGTTATTTATGCCAGACTTTATTATTGTTTTTACACTGTGTTACAAGTCCCAAAATGTTATTTACTTCCATGTGATTTGCTTCTGTATGCGCATGGCTGAGCCCAAGGCTTAGTACATAGAAAGTACTCCATAAATACAGGTTGTTGCATTTCACTTTTACAAACCAGTAAGAGCATTTGCCACCTTGCCATTTAGTGATTATCAGCACAATTTGTGGCTCTTACCAAAGAACACTGGCTGGTTTCAAGACTTTGTAGCTAGCTTTAACTTAGACAGCAATGAAATACAAGCTTCCTAACTCTGGACCAAATAAGCTCTTAGCATTTATAAATACAGCTATAATCAAAGTGCCAATGAACATACCAGACAGCTTAGCTCTGGGACCGAACAAATAAGAGTTCTATAAGCACTCTGCTGGGCGCAGTGGCTCTTTCTTATTGTTTTTACACTGTGTAAATCCCAGCACTTTGGGAGACCAACGCAGGTGGGTCATGAGGTCAAGAGATCAAGATCATCCTGGCCAACATGGTGAAACCCCATCTCTACTAAAAATACAAAAATTAGCTGGGTGTGGTGGCATGTGCCTGTAGTCCCAGCTACTCAGGAGGCTGAGGCAGGAGAATCACTTGAACCCAGGAGGCGGAGTTTGCACTGAGCTGAGATAGTGCCATTGCACTCCAGCCTGGTGACAAAGTAAGACTACGTCTCAAAACAATAATAATAATAATAATAATAATAGTAAGAGCTCTATAAGCACTCAAAGAATCAATAAGCCTCATTCTTACTAATATAAAAAATTACTTTGGCAGCTCTCTCGTGAACTCTATTTTCTCATCTGTGCAGAAAGCATTTTCTGAAGTATTTGTTCTTTTGAGAGCTTACAGATGGCAATGACTTACAAGCCTGTTTAATTCTAGCAGCACACTTCATGATCCTAACCAAATTCCAAATGGCATCAGTTGACTAGACTTGAAAACTTGGATGCTCACAAAAATTGCGTTCTAAATGGTTGTCAATTACATTCTGAAATAGTAGGCAGAGATGTGGATGGAAAAGGCCTTGAGATACAAAGATGACATGGAGGAAAGGACAGTGATAGGAAGGAACACAGATTGCTTGGATGGCATTAAATAGATTAGTATAAATAAAGCAAAGTTTGTGAAGAAGAGATAATATATGATATATGGATTGGGCTCTTACATTTCTACTCAAAAGCCTTGAATTCCATGATTAGTTAGATATTGCTATATAACAAACTGCAATAAAACTCAGTGGCTTAAAACCAAAAGCATTTATTATTGCCCACAGTGATGTATTATTTCCCACAATATAGAAGTTCTTTGGTCCTGGCTAGGCTCACTCATATTTCTGCAGTCGGGTAGGCCATTCTGCTGTTCCCTCTTACATGTTTGGTGATGTCTGGCTGTAGGCTTTTATAGGAAAGAGTTTAATATCATAGGTCTGATGATGTTGCTCCTCCAAAGGACCTGCTTATAGAACTGACCTGTGGCTGGTATCTAGGACCTTTGTTTTTGGAATGTTTCCTCTGTTACTATTTGTATTAGTTTTCTGTTGCTGATGTAATGAATTACTATAAACTTAGTAGCTTAAAACAACACAAATGTATTATATATTAAGGCTATGGAGATTCGAAGTCTAAAATGGATCAGAAGGACTGCGTTCCTTTTGGAGGCACTAGAGAATAATTCATTTTCTTCCTTTTTCAAAGGTCAAAGGGCCATCTGCATTCCCTGGCCCACGACACACTATGGTTTGCATGTTGGGCCCCTCCAAACCTCATGTTGAATTTGATCCCCGATGTTGGAGGTGGGGCCTGTTGGGAGGTGTCTGGAGGATCAGATCCCTCATGAAAGGATTGGTGCACGATTTGAAGTACAGGGTGAATTCTCACACTATGAGTTCCTGAAAGAGGTAGTTGTTGAAAAGAGCCTGGCACCTTCCTTCCCTCTTTCTCTTGCCTCCTGTCTTGCCATGCAAGATCCTCTTTGCCTTTAGACATGAGTGGAAGCAGTTTGAGGTCTTCATCAGAAGCAGATGTTGGTGCCATGCTTCATGTACAGCCAGGAGAACTGTGAGCCAAATCAACCCCTTTTCTTTGCAAATCACCCAGACTCAGCTATTCCTTTATGACAACATAAAAGGACTAAGACATGACCATTTCTTCTAACTTCAAAACCAGCAGCAAAGCATTTTCAAATCTCTCCCTCCTTCAGTAGTTCTTTGCCCTCTACTTCCTTTATCTTGCCCTTGCTGACTTTAATCCTGAAAAATTCAGGAAAATCTTCCCATTTCAAGATCTTTAATTTAATCATGTGTGCAAAGTCCCTTTTGTTATGTAAGGTAGCATATGAACATGTCCTGGGTATAGGAAGAGAGCCATCTTCAGAGGGCCTTTATTCTGTCCTTCTCTCTACCATCTAACTGATAAGGCTGTTTGGCATAGCTACGGCACTGAATCCTACTTGTACCAGCTTGCCTAGAATGTTTCTGCAAACAGTGTGATTTGCACTGGACTGGAATTTCAGTAATTGTGGCTGGGCACATAGGCATCCTCTGTCTATTTCTCCAATAAAATCCCTGGACTCTGAGCCTCAAGTCAGCTTCCCTAGTCAGAAATATTGTGTATGTGTTACTAAAGTTTATTGCTGGAAGAAAAAGTGTGTTCTGTGTAATCCCCCTCCTGCACCGGACACAAAACTTTGGAGGCCTGCACTTAGGCTCCTCCAGACTGACATGACTTTTTCCCTTGTTGATGCTGTCTTGTGTCCTTTGATCACCTATAACTGTGAGCACAACTGCCTCTGAGTCCTGGGAGTCCTTCTAGTGAGTCATCAAACATGTGGGTGGCCATAAGACTCCTCCCCTAGTAGTCGGCCAATGCTGAGGCAGCCTGCCATTGCCAAGGCAACCCGCCATTGCTGAGGCAGCCCGCCGTTGCCAAGGCAACCCACCACAGCAGAGAGACTCCGCCTCAACAGAGGCGGGCCACCATTGCCAAAGCAGTTCTAACTGCACCCATATAAACAGGACTGCAGGGAAGTTCACTCGGCAGCGGGGCAGAGCCCACAGCAGTTCAGCAAAGCCTTTATAGGCCGACAGTGACTAGGCTGCCTCCTTGCTGGGCAGGGCAGGTCTGAAGGAAAAAAAAAAAAGGCGGCAGCATAATGGAAACTCATAAATAAAGCCCTAAATCCCTGGGACAGAGCACCTGGGAACAAAAAGCAGTTTATGAGTTCTGCTGCAGCTGACCTAAATGTTCCTGCCCAGCAGCTCTGAATGAACAACAACAGAGCTCACAGCTCACCATTTGAGCTCCTATAAAGAAGAGACCGTCTCCTCAAGCAGCTCCCTGATCCCTATATATCCAAAGAGACACCTCATAAAGGAGAGATCAGATTGACACTAGGCGGGTATCCTTCTGGGACAAAGATAGCAGAAGAGGAAAACTGGCAACAACCCTTACTGTTCAGCAGCTGCTGCAGGTGAACCCCAGGCAAGCAGGGCCTGGAGTGAACCTCAGCAGACCTACAGCAGAGGGGCCAGACTGTCAGAAGGAAAACCAAGAAACAGAAATAACCTCATCATCAACAAACAGAACATCAATCTGAAAGATTTGAGACCCAATCTGAAAGCCAGCAACTACAAAGACGACAGGTGGATAAATCCTTAAAGATGGGAAGAAGCCAGCGCAAAAAGGATGAAAACACGTGAAACCAGAACACCTCTCCTCCTGCAAGGGATCACAACTCCTCACCAGCAAGGGAACAAGGTTGGAGGGAGAATGAGTGTGATGAAATGACAGAATCAGACTTCAGAAGGTGGGTAGTAAGAAACTTCTGTGAACTTAAAGAACATGTTCTAACCAAATGCAAAGAAACTAAGAACATTGAAAAAAGATTTGACGAAATGCTAACAAGAATGGACAAAATAGAAAGGAATATAAGTGAATTGATGGAGCTGAAAAACGCAACACGAGAACTTCGTGAAGCATGCACAAGTATCAACAGCCGAATGGACCAAGCAGAAGAAAGGATATCAGAGGTCGAAGATCAACTCAATGAAATAAAATGGGAAGGCAAGACTGGAGAAAAAAGGGTAAAAAGGAATAAACAAAGTCTCCAAGAAATGTGCGACTATGTGAAAAGACCTAATCTACGTTTGATAGGCGTACCTGAATGAGACGAAGAGAATGAATCCAAGCTGGAAAATACTCTTCAGGTTATTATCCAGGAAAACTTCCCCAACCTAGCAAGGCAGGCAAACATTCAAGTCCAGGAAATACAGAGAACACCACAAAGATATTCGTCAAGAAGAGCAACCCCAAGGCACATAATCGTCAGATTCACCAGGGTCGAAATGAAGGAGAAAATACTAAGGGCAGCCAGAGAGAAAGGTTGGGTTACCCATAAAGGGAAGCCCATCAGACTCACAGCAGATCTCTCAGCAGAAACCCTACAAGCCAGAAGAGAGTGGGGGCCAATATTTAACATCCTTAAAGAAAAGAACTTTCAACCCAGAATATCCTATCCAGCCAAACTAAGCTTCATAAGTGAAGGAAAAATAAAATCCTTTGGGAACGTGCAAGTACTCAGAGATTTCGTCACTACCAGGCCCCTCTACAAGAGCTCCTGAAAGAGGCTCTACACATATAAAGGAACAACAAGTACCAGCTCAACTAAAGGGCAAAACACCCAACTAGCACCAAAATGGCAGTATCAAATTCACACATAACAATATTAACCCTAAATGTAAATGGACTAAATGCCCCAATCAAAAGACACAGACTGGCAAATTGGATAAAAAGACAAAACCCATCAGTGTGCTGTATCCAGGAAACCATTCTCACATGCAAGGATACACAAAGGCTCAAAATAAAAGGATGGAGGAAGATTTACCAAGCAAATGGAGAGCAAAAAAAAGCAGGAGTTGCAATTCTCATCTCTGATAAATTAGACTTTAAAGCAACAAAGATCATAAGAGACAAAGAGGGACATTACATAATGGTAAAAGGATCAATGCAACAAGAAGAGCTAACGATCCTAAATATATACGCACCCAATACAGGAGCACCCAGATACATAAGGCAAGCTCTTAATGACTTACAAAGAGACTTAGACTCCCACACAATAATAGTGGGAGACTTTAACACCCCATTGTCAACATTAGACAGATCAACCAGACAGAAAATTAACAAGGATATCCAGGACTTGAACTCAGACCTGGACCAAGCAAACCTAATAGACATTTACAGAACTCTCCACCCCAAATCCACAGAATATACATTCTTCTCATCACCACATCACACCTACTCTAAAATTGACCACATAATTGGGAGTAAATCACTCCTCAGCAAATGCAAAAGAACGGAAATCGTAACAAACAGTCTCTCAGACCACAGTGCAATCAAGTTAGAACTCAGAATTCAAAAACTAACCCAGAACCGCACAGCTTCATGGAAACTGAACAACTTGCTCTTGAATGTTGACTGGATAAACAATGAAATGAAGACAGAAATAAAGACGTTCTTCGAAACCAACGAGAATGAAGACAAAACATACCAGAATCTCTGGGACACATTTAAAGCAGTCTCTAGAGGAAAATATATAGCAATAAGTGCCCACATGAGAAGCAAGGAGAGATCAAAAATTGACACCCTATCGTCAAAACTGAGAGAGCTAGAGGAGCAAGATTAAAAAAACTCAAAGTCTAGCAGAAGACAAAAAATAGCTAAGATCAGAGCAGAACTGAAGGAGATAGAGACACAAAAAACCCTTCAAAAAATCAATCAATCCAGGAGCTGGTTTTTTGAAAAGATCAACAAAATAGACAGGCCACTAGCCAGATTAATAAAAAAAAAAAAAAGACAGAATAACCAAATTGATCCAATAAAAAACGATAAAGGGGATATCACCACAGATTCCACAGAAATTCAAACCATCATCAGAGATTATTACAAACAACTCTATGCACACAAACTAATAAACCTGGAAGAAATGGATAAATTCCTGGACACTTGCCTCCTCCCAAGCCTAAACCAGGAAGAAGCCGAAACCCTGAACAGACCCATAACAAGGTCTGAAGTTGAGGCAGCAATTAAGAGCTTACCACCCAAAAACAGCCCAGGTCCAGATGGGTTCACAGCTGAATTCTACCAGACATACAAAGAGGAGCTGGTACCATTCCTTCTGAAACTATTCCAAACAATACAAAAAGAGGGAACTCTTCCCAAATCATTTTATGACACCAACATCATCCTGATTCCAAAACCCGGCAGAGACTCAACAAGAAAAGAAAACTTCAGGCCAATATCCATGATGAACATAGACGCAAAAATCTTCAATAAAATACTGACAAGCCGATTGCAACAGCACATCAAATAGCTTATCCACCATGATCAAGTAGGCTTCATCCCGGGGATGCAAGACTGGTTCAACATACGCAAGTCTATAAACGTAATTCACCACATAAACAGAACCAAAGACAAAAACCACATGATTACCTCAATTGATGCAGAGAAGGCCTTTGACAAAATTCAACAGCCCTTTATGCTAAAAACCCTCAATAAGCTAGGTATCAATGGAACGTATCTCAAAATAATAAAAGCTATTTATGACAAACCAACAGCCAATATCATACTAAATGAGCAAAAACTGGAAGCATTCCCCTTGAAATGTGACAACAGACAAGGATGCCCTCTCTCACCACTGCTATTCAATATAGTACTGGAAGTTCTAGCCAGAGCAATCAGGCAAGAAAAAGAAATAAAGGGCATTCAAATAGGAAAGGAGGAAGTCAAATTGTCTCTATTTGCAGACGACATGATTGTATATCTAGAAGACCCCATCGTCTCAGCCCCAAACCTCCTGAAACTGATAAGCAAGTTCAGCAAAGTCTCAGGATACAAAATCAATGTACAAAAATCACATGCATTCCTATACACCAATAACAGACTTAAAGAGAGCCAAGTCAAGAAAAAACTTCCATTCACAATTGCCACAAAGAGAATAAAATACCTAGGAATACAACTAACAAGGAACGTAAAAGACCTCTTCAAGGAGAACTACAAGCCACTGCTCAACGAAATAAGAGAGGACACAAACAGATGGAGAAACATTCCATGTTCATGGTTAGGAAGAATCAATATCGTGAAAATGGCCATACTGCCCATAGTAATTTACAGATTGAATGCTATCCCCATCAAGCTACCAATGACCTTCTTCACAGAACTGGAAAAAACCACCTTAAACTTCATATGGAACCAAAAGAGCCTGCATAGCCAAGTCAATTCTAAGCAAAAAGAACAAAGCGGGGGGCATCACACTACCGGACTTTAAACTATACTACAAGGCTACAGTAATCAAAACAGCATGGTACTGGTACCAAAACAGAGATATAGACCAATGGAACAGAACAGAGGTCTCGGACGCAACACAACGTATCTACAACCATCTGATCTTTGACAAACCAGACAAAAACAAGCAATGGGGAAAGGATTCCCTGTTCAATAAATGGTGTTGGGAAAGCTGGCTAGCCAAGTGCAGAAAGCAGAAACTGGACCCCTTTCTGACACCTTACACTAAAATTAACTCCAGATGGATTAAAGACTTAAACATAAGACCTAACACCATAAAAACCCTAGAAGAAAATCTAGGCAAAACCATTCAGGACGTAGGTGTAGGCAAGGACTTCATGACCAAAACACCAAAAGCATTGACAACAAAAGCCAAAATAGACAAATGGGACCTAATCAAACTCCACAGCTTCTGCACAGCAAAAGAAACAGTCGTTAGAGTGAATCGGCAACCAACAGAATGGGAAAAAATTTTTGCAGTTTACCCATCTGACAAAGGGCTGATATCCAGAATTTACAAAGAACTAAAATAGATTTACAAGAAAAAAACTAACAAGCCCATTCAAAAGTGGGCAAAGGATATGAACAGACACTTTACAAGAGAAGATATACATGAGGCCAACAAACATATGAAAAAATGCTCATCATCACTGGTCATCAGAGAAATGCAAATCAAAACAACATTGAGATACCATCTCATGCCAGTTAGAATGGCGATCATTAAAAAATCTGGAGACAACAGATGCTGGAGAGGATGTGGAGAAATAGAAACACTTTTACACTGTTGGTGGGAGTGTAAATTAGTTCAACCATTGTGGAAGACAGTGTGGCGATTCCTCAAGGACCTAGAAAAAGAAATTCCATTTGACCCAGCAATCCCATTACTGGGTATATATCCAAAGGACTACAAATCATTCTACTATAAGGACACATGCACACGAATGTTCATTGCAGCACTGTTTACAATAGCAAAGACCTGGAACCAACCCAAATGCCCATCGACGATAGACTGGATAGGGGAAATGTGGCACATATACACCATGGAATATTATGCAGCCATCAAAAACGATGAGTTTGGGTCCTCTGTAGGGACATGGATGAACCTGGAAACCATCATTCTCAGCAAGCTGACAGAAGAGCAGAAGATCAAACACCGCATGTTCTCACTCATAGGCGGGTGTTGAACAATGAGAACACATGGACACAGGGAGGGGAGCACTACACACTGGGGTCAGTTGGGGGGAAATAGGGGAGGGACGGTGGGGGGTGGGGAGCTGGGGAGAGATAGCAAGGGGAGAAATGCCAGATGTAGGTGATGGGGAGGAAGGCAGCAAATCACACTGCCACATGTGTACCTATGCAACAATTTTGCATGTTCTTCACATGTACCCCAAAACCTAAAATGCAATAAAATAAATAAATGGGGGAAAAAAAAGACTCCTCCCCCTCCCCTAGACAAGGCTGATCTAAGATGAGCCTCAGTTGGGACAATGAGTCTCCCCTCCTCATGATCTCTCATCCTCCAGCAGGCTAGTTGAGTCTTGTATTCTCATGACAGTGTTCTGAAACAGAGTGGCAGCTGCAAGGCCGCTTGATAAACAAGGCAAACTGATATTCAGGGGAGGAATAAATAGACTCTACCTTTTGATGAGAGATTTTCAAAAATCTCACTGCAGTGGGCATGGATACAGTGAGTGTTTAGCTGGGGACATCAATTCAGTCCATCTACTATATCCTATGAAGATCCTGGATACTCTTCAATAGTAATGGGGAATGAGAATTACTGTTTTTATAACAGGAGGATAAGATAACAAAAGCAGTGCTTCTGGTTCATTAACTGATGGTGGAGAGTGAGATGAATTAACAAGCAGGAAGTCCTAGAGACAAAGCAGTTAGAAAGCCGCTGGAATGCAATCATCAGTGATTGCAACACCAGCCAGAAAACCAAGTTATCTATTTGAAAATGGAAGAAAACTATGCTAATCAAGACCCGTTTGGGTAGAGCTTGTAATATTCATAGTTTTTCTCTCAAATATTTACTGAGTGTGTACTATATGCTGGCGCTACAACAATGAATGAAATAGACATGTTTCTTTTACCATGGGGCTTACCTTCTAGCTAGGTATTTCTAAAAAGGGAACATTTTAGCTGAGCCCCCCAAGCTTACAAGGAGGCAGCCCTACTGAAATGAGGGAGTTCAGAGAGGTAATGGCATACATGAAGAACTGGCATTGGAAAGTATGTTATTTTCTGTAAGTGCAACCAAAAGTCCAGTGGGCTAGAGTGTAGAGAATGAGGGGAAGGGTGCACCTAATGAGGCGAGGAAGATAAACAGATGCCAGCCCATGCAGTGCAGCTTTTCTGGCCACAATAAAAAGTCTAGATTTCATTCTAAGCATAACTAGAAATCACTGAGAGGTGATGTGACTTTACAATGATAACTCCAGTGTTGAAGGGCAAGAGTGGAGGTGGGAAGATTAGTGAGAGCCTTGCTACTCAGTGTGGTCCACAGACCAGCAGCATCAAATCACATGGGAGCTTGCCATAAATGCAGAACCTTGAGCCCCTCCACAAACCTAGAATCAGAATCTGAATTTTAACAAGATCCTCAGGTGACTCATTTGCACTGTTTAGTCTGAGAAGCACTAAGTTGAAAGACGCTGCTAGCTCTGCCAAAGGTAATGGCTGAGGAGATGGAAATGTAGAAAGAACGAATATCTTAAATACAGTCGCAGGCATGGGAGTTAGAGTTAAAAGCTGGTATCAGAAGGACAGTGTTCAAGACATATGAAGATAGTGATTGAATGCATGCATGGAACACTAGTCTCCAGGATCAGAGATTATTTCAAAAAGAAGTCCAGGACCCTGGAGAGCTCCTATAAATCAATGGTTGTTTCAGGATGAAAATCTAAGAATCTACAGAAAGGCCGGGCACAGTGGCTCATGCCTGTAATCCCAGCACTTTGGGAGGCCGAGGAGGGTGGATCACCTGAGGTCAGGAGTTCAAGACCAGCCTGACCAACATGGTGAAACCCTATCTCTACTAAAATACAAAAATGAGCTGGGTGTGGTGGCAGGCCACATAATCTCAGCTACTTGGGAGACTGAGGCAGAAGAATCACTTTAACCCAGGAGGTGGAGGTTGCAGTGAGCCAAGATAGTGCCATTGCACTCCAGCCTGGGCAATAAGCACAAAACTCAGTCTCAAAAAAACAAAAAAAAAAAAGAAACGGAATCTACAGAGAGATGCCACTTAACCTCAAACCCTTAAAGTCATCCTCCTGGGAAAGCTCTGATGAGCACTGGATTAAGTTCTATGATTTCTGTGAATCGTTTTCATTACTCAGATAGTTTTCTGGTCCACACAATAGAAGCACCATGATGTCTGCTATGATTTGCTTACTCTAGTGAAATTATAATCCTAAAGGGGGCCCAGAAAGCAAAGATGAAGTGGAGGGGAGAGGGAGGCCCCTTTCTTGATGCCATTTGCTTTGTCTCCTGGAACAGGGGCTGAAGTTGGACCCGGGTTCAGGGATTCAACTCCAAATAGAAACTGCCAAAGCATTAACTAAAGTAAAATTCTGAAAGTGAAAAAGTGTTAGAATTAGGGGATATTGTGAAGAAAAAAAGTAGAGCTTGGTGAAGGATGGGGGGAAGGGAGAGAGTGAAGTACCAGAATCCCTAATTGCTTCCAGGGTCCCCCTATTGCTCTCATCTGTCCTGGCTAGAATTGTGAGTAGCAAATATAGAAATTCCATTAAAATTCCCATGACCCTATGAGGTACCAACCATGTCACTCCCACTAAAATGATTAAAATAAAAGACAAGTGTAAGTGATAATGTGAAACAATTAGAACTTCATACATTGTTGGTGAGAATGTAAAATTGTACAACCATTATGGAAAAATTCTGACAGTCTTGTATGAAGTTAAATATACACCTACCATATGACCCAATAATTTTACTCCAGAATGAATCCCCAGGAAAAGACTTGACCAGATGCAATGGCTCACACCTGTAATCCCGCACGTTGAGAAGCCAAAGCGGGTGGATCACCTGCGGTCAGGAGTTCGAGACCAGCCTGGCCAACATGGTGAAACCCTGTCTCTATCAAAAATACAAAAAATTAGCTGGGTGTGGTAGCAGGTGCCTGTAATCCCAGCTACTAGGGAGGCTGAGTCAGGAGAATCACCTGAACCTGGGAGGCGGAGGTTCCAGTGAGCTGAGATCACACCATTGCACTCTAGCCTGGTGACAAGAGCAAGACTCCGTCTCAAAAAAAAAGGGAGGCCTTTTTCAGGACTCTTTATAATAGCTTTATTCGTAGTAAACAAAACTAGAAACAACTCAAATGTTTCTCAACAAGAAAATAGATAAATTGTGGTATATATGTATAGTAGGCTATTGCTCAGTAATAAAAAAGAACAAACAAATATACACACACAAAGATAAATCTCAAAAATATTGTGGATAAACAAACTGTGGTGTATTTACATAATGAAATGTTATTCAGTAATTAAAAAATAGTGAACAATGGATACATGCAGCAACAAGGATAAATCTCAAAAACAAGAATTCAGATACAAAAAATAGAAAAATAAGAGTACATATCATATGATTCCGTTTGTAAGAAATTCTAAGACAAGGCAAAAATAATCTATGGTAATGGAAGACTAGGCTATTATTGCCTATTGGCTGGGGCAGGAACTGAAAGAAAGAAGAGAGAAAGTAACTTCCTGGAGTGACAGAAATGTTCTACATTTCAATTGAGGAGATGCTTACTCAGGTGCATACATTTGAAATAATCCAATTATACAACTACAATCTATGGTTATTAGAAAAGAAAGAAAAGGAAAGAAAGAAAGAAAGAGAGAGAGAGAGAGAGAGAGAGAGAAAGAAAGAGAAAAAGAAAAAGAAGAAGGAAAGAAGAAAGAAAAAGAAAGAAAGAAGAAAGAAAGAAAGAAAGAAAGAAAAAGAAAGAAAGAAAGAAAGAAAGAA
>NW_022436943.1:25640305-25673027 GCF_009761245.1 Sapajus apella | reverse complement strand
AGAAACAAAGAAAGAAAGAAAGAGAAGAAAGAAAAGAAAGAAAGGAAGGAAAGAAAGGATCTGTGAGGGATATTCAATAATCCTGATTTGGAAAGAATGTGGCAGAGGGACTGGCAGTTTGCCCAAGTGGTTGGTGCAAAGCTTGAAGCAGCTGGGTTTAACAAAAGCTTTCATGCAAGCTTAAAACAATGCCAGTAACGTGTGACCATGAAATTGTGACATCCCTGCTGGAGCCTGTGTGTCACTGGAAATCTTATTTAGAGTGAGCTTGCATCTCCTTCTAAGCCACAGAGCCTGATGAATTGCTCAGCTGCTCTTTCAAGCAATTCCGGTTTCAATGGCAACAGGGGAAGGAAAAAAAAAAACAGGTTTTCAGTGTTGTGAAAAACCAGTTCAGTATAAAAGGACCTAAAAGAGGAGCCAGTGAACAGGACTATGGAATAATGAGGCCACATGCTCCTCTTTTTTCCCATTGCCAGTGTAGTCCCAGTTCTAGTTGAGCTTTGTAACAACTCCCTCCCAAGTAGGTTAGTTCAACCAACACGTTGTAAGTATTTACTGTGACACAAGTATTATGACATGTACATGGAATGCAGATCAAACACAGATCCTGATCCTTGGGAAAGTTAGACTAGTGGATATTAGGCTGCTGTCACATCCGTTATCTTATTTGGTCCTTACAACCTCTCTGTAAGGTAAGCAAAGCAGGAGTAATTATAACTCCCATTTCACAAATGAGGAAACTGAGACTCAAGAGAAATTTAAAAAGTTGCTCAAGGCCACATAGCAGGTAGTAGAGCTGAGATTTGAATTCAGGATCCTTATACTAGGTCCTATTTTCTTTCTAATTAATGATGAAAATGCATATAAACTAGGTATGATTCTTTATCCACTATAAATTCATGAAAGCCTTATATCTGAAGAACATTGGGAACTCATAAGCACAGAACTAATGGAAAGGAGTAAGAATCAGGACAGGCTGAGCCTAGCCCTCAGGAAGGCAACTGGGCTATCGCTTGTACACTGTCTGAATAGTCATAGAGATTACTGGCTTGACTCAGACAAGTGGTCCATATCCACAAGGAGGTAAGCAGGTGGACAGATGATAAGTGTTACGTAGGTGTCTTAGTCCATTTGGTGCTGCTATAACAGAATACACAGACTGGGTAATTCAATAAGAACAGAAATTTATTTTGTTCTGGAGGTTGTAAGTTCAAGATCAAGGTGCTGGCATCTGGTGAGGATCTTCTTACTGCATCCTCACATGACAGAAAATGGAAGGGCAAGTGGAAGATGGACAAGCACTGTGTCTTCACATGGCAGAAGAGTAGAAGAAGGCAAGTACACTCCTCCAAGTCCTTTTTATAGCAGCATTCATCCATTCATGGGGGCCTCATCACCTAACCACTTCCCACTAGGACACAGCTCCCAACATTGTCACATTGGAGATTAAGTTTCTGACACATTAATTCAGGCGGACAGTCAACTCATAGCATCGGGGAAAGTTAGTCAACTTAATTAATTCCATTCATTGTTCATTAACAATGTCATTCAAAGGTCCCAGATCTATAGGTGAAAGGCACAGGAAGCACACACAGCATGGCAGGGAGAGCATCGGTGTCCCAGCAAGAGAGGACTTACAGTAGGTTTCCATGTCTCTATCAGAGTTTTTGGTGGAAAGCAAGAGAATCAGACTGTAGCTTCCTTAAGCAAAAAATAATTTTTTAAGAATACAGGTGGCTCCCAAATCTAAGGAAAAATTGAGGGACTTCAGAAGGGGCAGGAACCAGGGAAATTCTCAGGATTCTGGTAGCAAGAATAAATGGAAAAATCTCTTCCCAGCATCAACTTCAACAGTATTCTGTACTTTCTTTTTTTCACCCAAGATCAATTTCCAATGGAGGAGAGAGCCTGATTTGCTGAGCTTGACCCACCTGTCTTCACTTTAGCAGGTGATGGAGACAGCACCTTGAATAATAGAAACCTGAAAACTGCGTGCACAGAAACCATAGTCATGAACTTCTTATGTTCTGTTACACTCATATATATTGATCTGTCTTTCACTTTGATCTTTTATACATGCATAATTTTGTAAAGTAAACCATTGGTCATTTGGAAAATACTGGTTCACTGAATTATGCAGAACTTCCAAATATTGACACTTTCATTATATAATGTCAAAACAACCATATTCACTAATATCACCACTGATACTATTAGAAAAATCTAAATATTGGGAAGCTGTTAACAAAATATGGAAATCTATCAAGCTCACAATAGTGGATACACATTTTCCGAAATTCTAATTTTGCTCAAATACTTGAACTTTTTCACTGGCGTCAAATACCGTCAACTGGTTTCCCCAAAAGGGCTCCCTTTATCCAAGTTTGAAATAATGTCTATAAATACTTAAGTCTAAGTAAACATAGATTGTCAATCATTCTTTCAAGTTTAAAAAAAAGAGCTAATTTAGCTTGCAAACCAGACAATCACTTAAGTGCTTTCTTTTGAGATAACAATCATACTTCAATGTAACAGAAGGTTACTTGTATTTTTTCATACAGAATATTTAAAAGATAATATATACTCAAAGGTCAAAGGTTAATTAAATTTAAAATATTTACTTTTTCATTAAGGACATCAAGTGAAACCAGTTTTCTTCTCTTTTTCTGCAAGTGCATGGTGGAGTACAAAAACACAGCTACTATTATTATCTTGCATACGGTGTGTGGCACCAGCAGTTTTACCCACCAGTGGTTTTGTACCATCAGTGCAATATTACCTACAGTGAAAAGGAAAAATAACACTTTAGTATTATTTAAAAAGCAGTTTAGATCTCACAGAATTCATGAAAGGGTCTAGGAAACCTTCAAGGGTTTTATGAACGGCACTCTGAGAACAGCAGGCTTACACTAATTAAGATCTAAAGCCTAGGGTAGGGTTACTTTACCCTGAATCATGTGGGTGAAAAAATGAATATCCAAGCAAAACTAGGATTAGTTTAGGAAAAAATAAGGAGTAAGAGATTCTGGTGGGCAACCAGTAGTGCCCACTACACATGGGCACAATATATGGAACCATAGCATAGTTACTATGGTTAGCTGCCATGGAATAACCAATAGGTATAAACACCTTCCTAAGTGTTGCCAAGACAGCTGATGTTCACATGCAAAATAATGAAGTCAGACCCTCCAACTCACACTACACACAAAAATTAACCCAAACTAGATCAAAGGCCCAAATGCAAGAGCTAAAACTATAGAACTGTCAGAAGAAAATATAGTAGTACATTTTCAGGACCTTGGATTTGGCAATGATTTCTTATTTAGGACATCAAAAACACAAGCAACAAAAGAACAAATAAATAAGCGAGACTTCATCAAAATTAAAAACTTTCATATGTCAAGGGATACTAACAAGTAAGTGAAAAAACAGCCCGCAAAGTGGGGAAAATGTATGTAAATTATATATCTGATAAGGATCTAGTATGCTGAATAAAAAAAAGAAACGTCTACAACTCAACAACAAAAAAGACAAACAATCCAATGAAAAAAAATAAGCAAAATGCCTACATAGACACGTT
The DNA here is from genome assembly GCF_009761245.1 of Sapajus apella. Classification (NCBI taxonomy): domain Eukaryota; kingdom Metazoa; phylum Chordata; class Mammalia; order Primates; family Cebidae; genus Sapajus; species Sapajus apella. Next base: position 25,669,444 of record NW_022436943.1, on the reverse strand, counting down.
ACAAATTGTCAAAAAAGAACACGAAAAGATATTCATCAGCCTCAGTCACTGGAAAAATGAAAATCCAAACCTCAATGAGAGGCCACTTCCACTAGAGTATGCTTTCTATTATCCCATCTGGGGCTTGTTATAATAATAATTTTTTAAAAACCAGAAATTACAAGTGTTGGTGAGGATGTAGGAAAATTGAAATCCTCGTACATAGTTGGCAGAAATGTAAAATGGTTCAGCTGCTTTAGAAAATAGGCAGTTCCTCAAAAAGTTAAATGTTGAATTACCGTAAGACCCAACAATTCCACTTCTAGGTATGTAATCAAAAGAATTGGAAACACATGTTCAAACAAAAACTTGTACACGAATTTTCACCACAGAACTATTTACAGTAGCCAAAAGGTGGACACAACTCAAATGTTCATCAATGGATGAATAGATAACTAGAGTGTGGTATGTCCATACAGTGGAATATTAATCAGTCACCAAAGGTATCGTACTGATATGTACCACAGCATAGTGAACTTTGAAAACATTATGCTAAGTGAAAGAAGCCAGACACAAATTCCATTTGTATGAAATGTCCAGAATAGGCAAATCCTAGAGGCAGAAAGTGGATTCGTGGTTGTCACAGACTGGAGTAGGGGAATGGCAGGAGCTGCTTCATGGGTAGAGCATTTCCTTTTGAGATTGTACTCTTCTTGAACTAAATAGTGGTGATGGTTTTACATTGTGAATGTACTAGAGGCCATTGAATTGTACACTTCAAAATGGTTTAGATGGTGAGTTTTGTGTTGTGCGACTTTTTTTAACCACAATCAAAAACAAAAAGCCTTCCTAAGGCTGCATGACAGCAAGGGAGTCCTAGAGATGTTTGGCAGATGAATTATGACAGTGATGAAAGTCTAAGATCTGCAACTATTTTAAAAAGTAACCATCACACAGTGCACTAGATTCAAACCACAACAGGCAAGTGATATCCTGACAGAGAGACAATCATTCTGCTTAATTCAACTGACTGTGAGACTTAACGACAGAGCTGTCCCAGTGGCAATTCACAAATATATAACTGAATAAGCAAGCAAATATACCTTCCTGGAAAAAGTGACAGAGTGCATCAAAGTACATTGGTCTTTAAATGTTATCATTGAAACAGACCTTGAAAATATTCTCATTTTATTTTAGAGACATTATCATTCTCATTTTAGAGACTTATGAAGAACAGTGATTACTTGCTTAAGATTCCATAGCTAGTTGGTGGCAGAACTTGACCCCAAGAACCAATGTCCTACTTCTTCCCACCATGTGATGTTCATAGTTAGGCAATTTCATATGCATTCTCTCAGAACGGTTGTTATCTGAGTGTTTGTGAAGCCAGGGATGACTACATTTCCCCCTGTGCATCCTCTGGGCTGCTCAGCTACATGTGCACAAAGAAACCTGCTGTCTATGTGTCCTACCCATGTGCTCTAAATCTTGGCTTGTGTCACCACCCAAGTTAGAGAGCTGGCTTCTCTGGGAGTAACTCTTCACCTCACCCCTCCTGTTCCGGAAACCAGTCACCAAACCTTCCAATTCTAACTTTGGAACATCTAGCAGATTTGGACTCTTTCCCTTTCTCATCAGATTCCCTCACCTTTCATTTAGACTATTTTATACTACACTTAACTGCCCATAGTTATCCACAGGTGAATACAACACTGACTGAAGAGACATGTGACTCTGAAATGGAACTTAGTTCCAAACACTAGGACACCTACTATTGCTATCGATGGAATAAAATCTGGGTACTGGGTATTCCCTTCCCTGGTACAGCAACAGACTAACAGTGACTAAATTTAAAGGACTGACCTTAACAGTGGCAACTATGACAAAGTCTTGGTACTTTGTTCCTTCAGATGCACAGAGAGCAACTTTGACTTGGTATTACAAACAATATGGGATTATTTGGTTTCCTTGGTAACCTGCAGTTCTGCCCTAGGTGACAATCAAAGACTGTGGAGGCACCAATTTTCTTCTAGATCTAAAAATTCTCATTCTATGAATATCTGGGGTTGTAGACAGCCTATTAAAGGGAGACTGGTACAAAAGTAAAGCTATTAAACTTTAAGAGGCAAAGTTGGCTGCCTGGGAGGCAATCTGGTGGAATTCAGGAGAAAAAAGACTAAGTTTCTTCCATGGGCAGAATATGCTATCAGAAGTGTCCAACACCAATGCTGAATTATCATTTTCAGAAGTTTAAGTTATGTTCCAGCCTACTCTGTTAACAAAAGCAGAGTAGTGCTTTTTTTTTTTTTTTTACAAAATGACTACAACTTATAATATCAATAATTACATTGTGATTTTTTTTAGAAGATGTTCTTATATTCTTTGATAATACATGATGAGCTATTGCTGTATTATACTACTAGGAGCACCAGTTTTAAGCATAGACATTCAGACTAGAGGGCAGAGGTTCATGTCTGATCAATCCAGCAGCATCTGGAAGGACAGGGAGAGAAATAAGAAAATCTTCAAATGGAACCTGAAGCCCCCAGAAGCTGTCATGTCATAGATGGTCCTTCATGCAGGAACAGAGTACAAAGTCAATTGTGACCATAGTTCTTGAGCAAGACAGGCTATGGGTGGCTGCTTTCTTTTAGGTAAGATGTGTGCGTTTTTGTGCTCAAAGAGTATCAATGACCTCCACCAACTCCTTGCTTCGAGCCCCCTTTGTTTACTGTTTCTGTTAATTTATCTCTCTCTTTTAAGGAGTCAAGATCTTGCTAAGTTGCCCAGGCTGGAGTGCAGTGCTGTGATCATAGCTCACTGTAGCCTTGAACTCCTGGGCTCAAGTCTCAGCCTCCAAAGTAGCTAGGGCTTCAGGTGTATGCCACCACACCTGGCTAGTTTTTGTTGTTGTTGTTGTTGTTTTCCTTGTAGAGATATGTTGCTGAGGATGGTCTTGAACTCATAGCCTCAAGTGATCATCCCACCTTGGCCCCCTAAAGCATTGGGATTACAGGAGGAAACCTGCCACACCTGGCCAGTTTCTCTTGATACAAATGTCTCCATAAAGAGTTTAGGAGAAACTTGTCAATTGGTGTCAAAAACAAACCAGAAAGACACTGTCAGTGGATCTCACCATGGATCCTGGCATAGTAGCAAAAGGGATCAGGACATCTACTTCCTCCGTTTTTGGTTGAGCCTTGTCTACAGAGGCTTGGCCCCACAGAGCATTGTTTAGGTCCTCCAGAGAGCCCCATAAAGAGCAATTCTTCAGCCAGGCATAGTGGCTCACACCTGTAATCCCAGCACTTTGGTAGGCCTAGGCGGGCAGATGCCTGAGTTAGGAGTTCAAGACCAGTCTGGACAACATGGTGAAACCCTGTCTCTACTAAAAATACAAAAAAAAACCCGCCGGGTATAGTGGCGTGCACCTGTAATCCCAGCTACTCAGGAGGCTGAGGCAGGGAAATTGCTTGAACCTGAGAGGCGGAGGTTGCAGTGAACCAAGATAGCGCCACTGCACCCCAGCCTGGGCAACAGAGCAAGGTTCCATCTTAAAAAAGAAAAAAAAAAGAGCAAGCCTTCATGTTCTGGACAGAAGAGGTGGCAGACAGCTAACCAAAATCTTTTGCTGCTGCTGAATGCTAGGTTAGAGAACACAGCTCAGAGTAATTGCCCAAATGGGTCTGCTTACTGCAGGCTAAGGTTAGCCACCACCCAGGGGAAGGTGAAGTCTGCAAAGCAAGCATTTCCAGGTGGCAGCCTTTTGCTGGTCCAAACGAAAAATGAAGAACGACAAGGCCAAATCCTACCCTATTCACATGGAGGCACTGTGGGAGACCCACTTTGTGCAGTAAACAAACATGGACAATGACTGCTCCCACCATCTAAGGGCTCTCACCTCCTCAGCCCATAGAGGAAGCAGTGAAGTGAGAGACAGCTGTATTTAGGGAAATCCTTCACAGCACTATCGGGCTAGGAGAGGAAAGGCAGCCCCATGTTTGTCTAACCCTAAAACAAACAACAGTTATAGAATCTTATTAAACATTGCCGGGTTAGAAAATGGAAATATCTCAAATATTGATCCTCTACCTGTCAAGCTTTTAGTTCTAAAGGCTGTTCATTTGCAAGATCTGCTTTGCCAAGGCCTTGAGGCTGAAAATCCTGCAGGGGTGCCAGGAACAACAGGTGGCTCCCACACCTGGAATGCAGTGTGTGCCTGGGGACAGGGTGGCTGCCCCTCCTTCACCCCCCAGTGTCTGTGGGTGCCTTGAGCTGTTGGCATTCTATTAAACACCACTCAGATGTGCCAGGGACAATGGTCTTCTGCCCAGAGCCTCGGCACTTGTCCCCATTCCAGCTCCTTCTAGGGGAGGACCTGGCCCTAAACCTCTTTCCAGTTGGCTAGAGGTTCTCTCCCCTTGGCCTGGTTCCGGCAGCTCTTTTCCTGACTAGATTTTACCTCCATTGGCTGGATACTCCTTGGATACACACAAGAGTCTGAGAACCACTGTCACCACCCTTCCCTCCCTGCCCCCTTCCTCCTTGGATCAGATATTGAAACCAGGCTTCTTCCCTTGAGTGTCGCTGGCATTTTGCCCATTGAGGCAAAGAGAACTGGCAGGAAATGGGCATTTCTGCTCTCTGCAGGCACTTGCCTGGCACGGCACAACAAGAACCAAGGGTGAAAAACTCTCAGTCCCCTGTGCTCTTCTCTAGGCCCTCTCCGCCACCTCCCATCTTCAGCCCTTTACTTCATCTTTCTTGGACTTACATTTTTTTTTCATTCTCTACTATCCACTTTTCTTCCTCCTCCTCTGTTTCTGCTGTTTCTTCTGCCTTTTGTATCCCCTTCCACCTCTACTTTCTCCCCCACATATAGGTATAATTTGATGACCTAGATTTCTAATAGAGCCTCCTAAAAACCTCTCTGCAGATGCAACTTCCACCTCCAACTATCCCTTCCAACACTTTAGGTAGAACGGCCACTGCATGTCATTCCCTGACTCAAGACCCTGCACTGACTCCCTGGGGCCCACAGAATAGAGCCCAAACTCCAATATGACAGACAAAGCCCTTCATCGTGTGGCTTCTGCCTGCCTTTCTTTCTTCCACTCAGTTGTGTATTGATTCAGCAAACCAACGAATTTATTTACTGAGTGCTTACCGTGAGAGCATACTATACCAGGAGTTGCATATAAAATTAATATGGAAGGACTTTTAAAAATTTACAGGTAAGATGACATGATGTCTGGGATTTGCTTCAAAATAACACACAGAGTAGGGGAAGAGGAGCTGGTGAAATGGGAAAGGCGTAGGCAAAACAAAATTGACCACAGCTGATCATGATTGAAGCTGGGTGATGGGTATGGGAGGTCATTATATTATTCTCTTTATTGAAGAATATGGTTGAAAATTTTTTATTGAAAAAAATGATAGGTGAACAGAACATACATGTCTCTAGATTTTCTTTTCTCACAGTTCTCCATGAATACTAAGCTTTCAGTGCCTCATATAGTCCAGGGTTTGCACCTCCAGGCATTTCCATGCTGCTTCTGCTTGGAACCCTATTTCCTCCATCCTTTCTAATTGCCACGGCTGGTGCCTACTCAATCTCTAAGCCCAGCTTAAACAAACAGCACTTTCTCTAGGAAACTTTTTAAGACACCTCCAAATCAAGGGAGGAGCCCCTACCCCACGTCCCCACAGCACCTTGTCATAACACTGCTATGATTTGTTGTAATTGCCTGTTTAATCATCTGTTTCTCCCACTAGGCTACAAGCTCTCCGTGCACAGGAATTGCTTTTGTCTTGCCCCCTATTTTATCCCCAGAGCTTGGCACATGGTAGCAGCTCAGGAATATCTGCTGAATGGTTGAATAAAATGAACTGTGAGGTCTCTAGCAGAGCAGCTGGCACAAACTTGGCCTTGTTATATGGTCTGGCATGGTATGTGCAAGGAAGGGGTGGAGCTACCTTGGTACTGGCTGAGGGCAAACAGATGTCACTGCCTGCTCCTCTGCCAGTGTCAGGCATTTCCACCCTGGGCCAGCAGCTTCGGGGCTAAGTCCACTTAGAGCAGAGTCCTAGCACTTTCCTGGATGCAGAAATTTTGATGCTTATTTTGTAAAATCCAAGCTAATGGCCTGGTAATACTTTTCCTGGCTTTTCAGTAAAGTACAAAGTGATTGAATTGCAAATGACCAGAGTCAGGAGTAGTAGTTATTTAAAACTGTTCTCAATAATGCACCACTTGCATCTTTCCATACCTTAACACAGCACATGCAATTGCTGTGTATGAAACAGCATGGTTTGTGATTTAACAGGAATATAAAGTGTGGGATCAAATGCCATACCTCCTCCTAGTTTGCTGACATATATAGCTGGTCATATATGTGCTTCTCAGAGAGAGGCCTTTCCAGGCCATTCTGCCTACAGTAGTGTACCATCTATCCCCATCCAGTCTTGCTCTCTCCTGTCCAATTTCTAGTAGCATTTATTACTACCTATAATCGCATATGGTTTATTTATTGGTGGCCTGCCCCATTCCTTTAAAGAGTAAGCTACATGTAAGCAGAGGCTTGTATGGTGTTAAGTCTCCAACACATAAACCAAAGTTGGGCACATGGTAGTTGTTGGATGAAGGAATTAATTAATTAATTAATTAATTAATACAAGTGGTATTTATTGTTATTATTATTTTATTTTATTTTTAAATGGAGTTTCGCTCTTGTAGCCCAGACTGGAGTGCAATGGCACAGTCTCGGCTTACTGCAGCCTCCACCTCCTGGTTTCAAGCCATTCTCCCACCTCAGCCTCCTGAGTAGCTGGGATTACAAGCATGCACCACCATGCCTGGCTAATTTTTGTATTTTTAGTAGAGATGGGATTTTACCATGTTGGCCAGTCTGGTCTCGAACTCCTGAGCTCAGGTAACCCACCTGCCTCAGCCTCCCAAAGTGTTGGGATTACAGGTGTGAGCCACTTCTCCCGGCCATGATATTTATTATTGGGCTGAGCTCCTCTGCAATAATACAAGCAAGCTTCAATACAATCTTTTGCCTCTGCATTCACACAATTGTTAAAAACGTGCTGTTTCAGAAAATATACAAAGATAATAAAACACTTTAGCAACATAAAATAAATAAATAATAAATAAAAATACATAATAATAATAAATTAAAACACTTTAGCAACATAAAAAGAGGTTGAAAATGAAATGAACGAAGGCCTCTTTTACCACATAAATTCATTCTGCAACCACAAGGAGTCCTGAGTAATGTATAACTTCAGTTATAAAATGTTGGCAGTGCAATTTCCTTTTATTTTTCAGTGGAGTACCTACATAAGCAGGAATAAGATCTGAGGAACCCAGGAACCCATCTAACCCAGGAACATTCTATAGTATACACAAAAATAAAAACATCTTTACATGTCTTTGCAAATTCTTCCACAACAGCATTTTAATGGCTTCATGTTATTCTGCTGTATGGATTTTCTTTATTGTTGGGCATTAAAGTTACTCATAATTTTTCATTATTGTAAGCACTGTTGCTATAAAAAGTGTTTCTGTTAATGGTTACATGTTTGTGTTAAATATTTTCATAGAATAAATTCCTTGTCAATAAATTATTAGATTCAAGAATATAAATATTATTAAGGCATTTGATAGCTTCCCCAGACACTCTTTTTCTGAGTTTTTATCTGTGAAACTGCATGGATCCTTAACTCCACCCTGCTACTTGAGGTGTACCCCTGTGCCCCGCCCAGCGGGTGGGACCTTGCCCATCATATATAAGCCTCCCATGCTTCCTTTCTGTCTGCCTCTTCCCATGACTCCCTTTCTAGATTCCCTGTCCCACAACTCTGACTCCTGAGGCAGACCATTTTTCTGAACGGTGTTAGGCATTGCTAGACCCCTTGTACAGGGTCAACCCTGCCTAGCAGGTGACCAGAGTCAGCTCCTGCCTTTCCCTAAGGCTTCCTTACTGTAACCATTGTGGGACACACATACAGTCCCAAGCCATGACAATTATTGTGGTGTCTTGGCTCTTGTGGCATATTTCTGGTCATCTCTGCAGTTTATATAATACTGCTTCCTTGGTCATGTGCTCGTAAGTGTAACTCTTAATTACAAGATTGTCTCTTTAACAAAATGTGAGCTTCTTGATAATAATTAATTGGCTGGTATGAGTTCTAGGATGTCTTGTGGAAAAAGTAGACGACAGTCAATGACAACCCATTAACAGACTAGTAACTCTGTGACCATAGTAACAAAAGAATGGTATTTAAGCTGTTTTAAGTTCTTATTGTGGAAATACGCGCGCGCGCGCACACACACACACACACACACACACACACACACATCTAACATGAAGTTTACCATTTTAAGCAAGTGTAGAATCCAGTGCCATTAAGTACATTCACAATGTGATGCAACTGACACCAGTGTCTATTTCCAAAACGCCTTCATCATCTCAAACAGAAACTCCATAACCATTAAGCAATAACTCTTTCATTCCACACTCTTCCACACCTGGTCACTTCTATTCTACTTTCTGTCTCTATGAATTTGTCTTTTCTAGATACCTCATATGAGTGGAATCATACTATATTGTCTTTTGGAGTCTGGCTTCTTTCATTTAGCATCATGTTTTTAAGGTTCATCCATGCTGTAACATGCATCAAAATTTCATTCCTCTTTATGGATGAATAATATTCTATTATGTGTATATATAACAGTTTGCCTATTCATTCATTAGATTGCTTCCACCTTTGACTATTGTGAATAGTGTTGCTATTATTAAATGCCTAGCAACTCTAATTACCCTAATTGTTAAAAAAAATAAAAAGACAGAGAGAGTTATATAACCTGTTTTATGATTCATCTCTGTTTCAAACCTGTTCAATTTTCTGTGTGTGTTTGTGTGTGTGTGTGTGTGTGTGTGTGTGTGTGTGTGTGTGTGTGTATCACTAGCCAAATTCTCTCTGAATAATCAGTGTTTTAAATAGTATATAAAACTACCTCTATTTTATTTTATGTATGAACTAGTTGAGTCTGGGAATTATTTGAGGAAGTTTATAAAATACATATGGATCAAAATAGGTAAAGAAGCCAGGAACAGTGGCACATATCTGTAGTCTCAGCAACTTGAAAGGTGGAGGCAGGAAGATCACTTGGGCCAGAAGTTGGAGGCCAGCCTGCGCAACAGAGCAAGATATCATCTCAGACAGATAGATGATAGATAGATAGATAGATAGATAGATAGATAGATAGATAGATAGATAATATAGATGATAGATAGATATATAATGATAGAGAGAGAGAGAGAGAGACAGATAGATAGACAGACATAGATAGATAGATACATAGAGGAAAATGAAGAGAAAACCAAGCATGACATTGTAAAATGAAGGCAGAGACCACAAATATATATAATATGCCAGAAATTCTTGCAAAATAGGTCACAATTTCTAAGCTTCCTAGTGACCAAACACAAAGAGTCATAGTCATAGGGTCTCTAAGATAAGCAAACAAATGAATGAAAAACTACGAGTAGTTCAGGAGAAAGAAGCACATATGTTCCCAACAGTGAATTGGAAGAAAATTGAGAACCATTTGATAAAATAGATTATACTTTTCTTAACTTTCTTTTAGTAAATACAGAGTTTTATGTGGGTTTTTTGTTTTTTTTTTTTGTTTTTGTTTTTGTTTTTTTGTATATATACTGCTGCTCAAAGGAAGCTAAAGGTATAACATACAGGGGAACTCAGGAAAAACAGTTACAAAGGAGGAGGTAAGCTGTCTAAATATTCAGTTATTTGTCCAGATATGAAATTTGGACCTTAACAAGAATGAGTGAATTGCATATTCTCAAGGAATTATTTTTAATTATTTCTTACAGCTAAATTTTTGAAGAGTTCATTAGCAGAGAATTTTATATCTTCTGAGAAAAACCTAGAACCTCTTGGCCTATGCTATTGATTACAAGAAAATTCACATACTAAATAATTCTCTAAGCAGAAAATAGGCCTGGGATCCCTTTATCAAAATTGGAAGGCCTAGACCACATCAAATGTTGGTGAGGATATGGAGCAGCCAGAATTCTTACATATTGTTTTTGGGAATATAAAATGATACAACCACTTTGAAAAAGTCAGGCAGTTGCTTGAAAATGAAGTATGGGCCGGGCCAGGTGGCTCACACCTGTAATCCCAGCACTGTGGGAGGCCAAGGTGGGCAGATCACAAGGTCGAGAGATGGAGATGATCCTGGCCAACACGGTGAAACTCCATCTCTACTAAAAATACAAAACAAAACAAAACAAAAATAATTAGCTGGATGTGGTGGGATGTGCCTGTAGTCCCAGCTACTCCGGAGGCTGAGGCAGGAGAATTACTTGAACCCGAGATCACATCACTACACTCTAGCCTGGCAACAGGGCAAGACTCTGTCTCAAAAAAAAAAAAAAAAAAAAGACGTGGCTGAGCATAGTGGCTCATACATGTAATCCCAGCACTTTGGGAGGCCAAAGTAGGAAGACTACTTGAGGTCAGTAGTTTGAGACCAGCCTGGGCAATATACCAAGACCCTTATCTCTACAAAAATTAAAACAAAAAATTAGCCAGGCTTGGTGGCATGCACCTGTAGTCTTAGCTATTTGGGAAGCTAAGGTGGGAGGATTGCTTGAGCCCAGGAGTTTTAGTTTGCAGTAAGCTATTATCACACCACTGCACTCCAGGCTGGGTGACAGAACAAGACCATCTCTAAAAAATCAAATAAAATAGGATAATAAAATGCACACTTATCACATGACCTAGAAATCTCACTACTATGTATTTATCCAAGATAAATTAAAACATATGTTTTTAAAAGGACTTGCACAAGAATGTTCATAGCAACTTTGTCATAATAATTAAAAACCAGAAAAAGCCTGGTGTCCATCAACAAACAAATTGAGGAGAATGGATAAACAAATTGAGGTGCTCATATAATGAAATTCTATTCAGCAATAAAAAAGGAAAGACCAGCTGATATAAACAACGGCATGGACAAATTTCAAAAACATGATGTTGATAAAAATGTGGTAGAAGAGTGAAATTATGTGAAAACTTAAAATTGATGTAGATTTGTGTCCAGTTCCATGGATCAAGACAAATTGTCCCATTTTGTCATGGGGAAAAGGGAAGTAATAATCTCTGAACGTGAAAATTAAATAAGCAGGGTGTGATTTCATTTTGTTGATTGTTTTTTGTTCATTTTTGAGACAGAATCTCTCTCTGTCTCCCAGGCTGGAGTGCAGAGGTGCCATCTCAGCTCACTGCAACACCTGCCTCCTTCCTGGGTTCAAGTGATTCTTCTGCCTCAGCCTCCCAAGTGGTGCTGTCACCATGCCTGGCTAATGTTTCTATTTAGTAGAGACGGGGTTTCACCATGTTGGCCAGGCTGGTCTCAAACTCCTGACCTCAGGTGATCCGCCTCGGCCTCCCAAAGTGCTGGGATTACAGGCTTCAGCCACTGTATCTGGTCTTATTTCGTATTTTAAAATGTTACATATAGGTTATATGTATCTTTCTGTAACTTCTTCTTTTTACTTAACACTGACTTGAAAGTGCTTGGCAAAGATCAGTATTATAATTAGCCAAAAAAGATAATGGTTGGCAAGAGGAGAACATAGAGAAAATATGGCTTAAAGAGGATATTAGGTGATAAATTTTTTATGTTTTGTTACCAAAAAACATGCTGAGTAAAAGAAGCCTTACAAAAAGAGTTTACACTGTATGAATTCATTTATGTGATGTTCTAGAGCAAACAAATCAACCTATGATGGATGAAACCAGAACAGCAGTTACCTCTGGTGGGGCAAAGGTAGAGATTGACTGGGAAAGGGGAAGAGAAGACTTTCTGGGGTCATGCAAGTGTTCTCTATTCTCTAAGAGGTTAAAAGGACCAAATTTCCTCAAATGGTACCAAGCAAAGAAAAATGTTAACGGCTCAATGTTCCTATATCCTTATAACTTCATGTTTGTGTTTTAAAACATTGGCCAGGCAGGGTGTGGTGGCTCATGATTGTAATCCCAGCACTTTGGGAGACTGAGGCAAGCAGATCACTTGAGCTCAGGAGTTTGAGACCAACCTGGCCAACATGGCAAAACTTCATCTCTACTAAAAATACAAAAATTAGCCAGGCATGGTGGTGGGCACCTGTAGTCCCAGCTACTTGGGGGTCTAAGGCAGGAGAATCGCTTGAACCCCAGAGGCAGAGCTTGCAGTGAGCTGAGATGGCACCACTGCACTACAGCCTGGGCAACAGAGCAAGACTCTGTCTCAAAAAAAAAAAAAAAAAAAAAAAGAAATGAGCCTAAGTAAAACATAATAATAAAAACTCTTTAAAAAAAAAAAAGTCTGAAAAGATACCTATATGTACTTGGAATTTTTGTTATTAACTTATGGTGGGTTTTAAAAAATGTTTATTAATTGTGTCTGTCAATCTTTTGAAAAATTCAAATGAAGTAAATCAAAAAATGTAAACATCAGTTGATATATTCAACTCTGAACATTACTACTGCAGTTTTAAGAAAAATCCACATGGTGGCAGAGAACAGGAATCACAGAAGACGTGCACATTTCTGATTTAACTGAATAATGGAAAATATTTTATTACTTCTATTAAAAAAGATTTGCAGACTTTGTGAAATTTGCTATACAACACAGAGAACTAAACTTGTAATCTAAATTCCAATCTTTGCCCGAAGTTATTTGCTTATATAAAAAATGATGATTCACCATGCTCCTTTGCACAACTCTCATTTATTTTGGAGATTATCTTTTATTTTTGCGTGAGAGATTGACTTTCAGTTAACTCTTCTTACTCACTTAATGGATCACGCACATCCTTCTCCCCCCCCCCCCCCCCCCCCCCCCGCCAGCCCCATCAATCTCCCAGTGATCCCAGCCTCCCCCACTCTCACCAGGAACCCGGAAGCCAGAACCCTCTAAATTCTTGGTCAATGCACTTACTTCACTGTTAACAGATCCTGGCGCACTCCTCCTTTCAACCTTAAGCAAATGCTTTACCTGCTATGATGAAAATTTCGAAGTAGCAGTAAAAGTAAATGATGTAATGAGAAAAAGAAAAAAAAAATCCCTGCAATGTCATTACAAAGAGGCTAATAAGTGACTAAACTATATATATTTGAGTTATTCACAGAAATCAACATGTTTTATATGTAAGATCGATCTCATGATTATTCCATTTGAGCAGGCTTTGATTTGTCTTCTATAATTTTCCAAAGGAATTCCGTGTTAGTCCACAAACTGATCGAAGCCAATCTCTCTACAGTTCACCTCTCTGATGATGCTTTGGGATGGCAACGAAGCAGGGATGATTTAAGAAAATATCGGCAGTTGTCTGGCATTTGTTTGTTTGTTTGAAAGGAGAAAGACAATGATTTGGTTAATAAAAATCAGTCGGGCTCCGGGGGGCCAGGAGTAGGGGTTGGGGTCTTGGGGAAAGGCAACTGTGGGAGGAGGTTGAAGGGATCGGAGAAGGGGGTTTTGGGGTGAGGAGCTCAAGCCTGGACCAACCCAGCTTCCCTGGCCGCGGGCGACCCTGACCCTGCAGCACGCGAAGAGGGAAACCCAAGGATGAGCAGCTGAGCCTGAATCTGGGCTGGCGTGGAGTCCTCTGGAGCAAGGGTCAGGATGTCCCACCTCTAGAGGGACGTGGAGGCTGAGGATTTCGCGTTCCTGGTGGACCCCTGTACTACTCGCTGTCAGCATTTGCTGTCAGGTGGAGCCCCTTCCTCGGCATCGCAGATGGCATCACAGTTGCAGGGTGCAGGCTGGGGCTGTCTCCCCCTTGGGGATGCTGGGAACGTCGGGTATCTTCGTGGCTATCCTTGGGATGATGAACGGCATGACTAATGGAACACATGACAACTGGAGGCTATTACCAGACCATTTCATCCTCCGCTGCCATCTCCTGCTCCAGCGCAGGAGACGGTGTCCCCAAGATTTACCAAGGGACATCAGAGACGCGGTTGCACCGCAGGGCCCAGGCCACGGAGGGGACTGACGGGGATTCGGGCGGTGGCCTGGAGCAGGCCGGGCCGGACGAGAGGCAGGGCTGCATCAACCCGGGTGCGAGGAAGCCGCGGCTTTTGCGGCTGGGTGGCGGAGGCAGGCGTCTTGCTCTCGCAGCAGCGTCCTCTGGCATTTCCACGGTCAGAGGCATGGGGTGGTGAGGACGAAAGTCTCGGGAGCCTCCCTGCCTGGACTAACAGGGACCCCAGGACTCCCGCTCCCTACCGTCCCGCCGCCTTTTCCCAAGGCTCTCGGCCTCTCTTGTACTGGTCGAGAGGCTGAGAAATCATCCCTGGAAATAACTTTTTCCTCTCCAACTCCCATCCCCAATTTAGTATTAAATTAATAGGCAAGCTGGCCCCCACCTCTCCCTGAGGGCCTCAGGCAGAACCTTTCACTGCTCCCTTAACCTACTTTTTCCTTCTTTAATCCCCTTATCATGATGATCCACTTCTCCTGTATCCACTAACTTGATGTTACGTTTTTCTGCTCCATCTGGGAGCCTCTTCGGCTTTCCAGTTCTACCCCTGCCATGAATTCGAGGGTCTTTGGGGATGACAGCTGGATTGAGAGGCTTCCTCCAACCCTCAGCTACCCTGGACCCTTGCCCACCTCTTCATCAGAGGCCCACTGCAGGGGCCACAACTCTGTCCAGGGCTGGGGAGGGGGCCGACCACAGGTTCCCAACTCTTCCTCCCTCATCGCTGCCACACACACATCACAAAACTCTTCCCTGAACCCTTCTCTGTCTTTATTTTTGGAACTGCATAACTTGAAACTGGATGTTCATGGAATTTAAAAAAATGGGGGAGCATATTCAGCTAGAATATGCAAAAACAGCAGCCAACTGCTCTCAGAAGCTAACTGCGCTGAGACCAAAGCCCTGCTCTAATATTAAGGTCCCATGCACGGCTTTATGTTTTGTTGAAAAGCAAATTCCTTGGCAATCCTGTGGGAACAGCACAGGAGAACTCTCTCACAATTTCAGAGCTTCACGTTTGTCTCTGTTGGACTCGTCCAGCAAGTTCACTCATTACTTTCCTAGCTAGGCAGTAACCAGATATATTGGTATTATTTAGGAGCACGCCCTCCTTTAAATGCTTAATCAGCTGCATTTCCAATATTTTGGATCTGTTACCTTCATTCCCATTTCAATACATATTTATGACTTGAAGTTTTTACTCTGCCATTCTTGATCACAATCCAGGCTAAGCATTTTATATTAAAAAAAAGAAATGCTGTGCCAGATGAAAAATACACTCACTCTCATAATTATAACAATAATGTAACAGCAAAAGAGAAGTTTGTCTGAAAATCACAGTACTCAGGATTCATCACATTATAACAAATGTGAATTTTACTGAATAGCAAGAAAAATCAGAGATTAAAATGTACCCCAAAAACTTTGGACTCAAAAATAGGAAAAGTTCACTTTCGTATTTCTCTCAATTTACTTCTTTTTCTAGTGAGCCAATCATCTGACACATGTAAGCCTTAGGTCAAAAGAAGAATCCAGCAAGAGAAGGAACTGAGTATATCTATACATCCCCCACTGATACAGTAAATATTAAAATATCCCAAAACTGAAAAAGTTATTTTTAAAAAAGCCAATTTTCAACTAAGTTACAATTTGTGTTTAGTCTATACAACTGTTTGTAACATGGTATGCTGTCTTTCCTTCCAGTTTATTGGGTTATTTTATTTACCTTTTTATAGATGTAGAGGGTACAGGTACAGGTATGTTACATGGATATATTGCGTTGTGGTGAAGTCTGGGCTTTTAGCATCATTGGGTTATTTTAGAAACAAGCCAACTACTTGCAGGCACCCCTATATATGGTCAACATATGCTATTGGACAAAATGTTGGCTTAGATTGTCCTAAGGAACACGTGTAGAAACTGAGCCACAGTAAGTCAGCATAATTTTCCGTTGATGCAAACATTTCACATCTCCTGAAATGAGTGGTTGGTTAGGACAGTTGAGCTGGCTGTAGGGCTAATGAGACAAGGCTTGAGGCCTCCTCCTTCTCCAGTGGAACAGACAATAACGCACTAACATGATTGTGATTCAATTCATAAGCCAAACATCTGACACATGTAAGCCATGGGTCAGAAGATGGATCAGGTAAAGGAAGGATCCAATCGATCCATCCACTCATCCCCACTGACAGAAAGCCAAGCTGAACACATAAGAACAGCTTAGGCCAATCAGCGATGAAATTAACTAGCAAGGTTGACATGCACACACACACCCATCTTGAAAATTATAACTATGCCAGGTGTGCTGCAGTATCCTGAGGGCTATGTTGGCTGAACCCACCCGTCGTATCATATTTGTTGCAAATGACACATCATTTGTTTATAAAAGACATCCTTCATTTATTTGTACTTTAAATTCCAAGCCACTAAAGATAGCTCTCTTTAAGTTTAACCAATTCACGTGCTTTGTTGACTTTCTGAAATTATGTGAAAGAAAAAAAGCTAAAATGTCAGCTAAATAAAACCAACACTTGGATAGTTGGGTACTCCAAATCTACTTTGGAAATAAGAAGAGTATAGACAATAAATTTCTTATATATCATACTTAGCAAAGTTATAATATTTTTTGTTTTTTGCTTTTTTGTTTCTATTATTTTTAACGGACATATAATATTGTACATATTTGTGGGGTACAGTGTGTTATTTCAATAAATCTATACCATGTATAATAATCAATAGTTAGCATATACTGATTTATCTTTTCTTTTTTTTTTTTTGAGACCGAGTCTCACTCTGTTGCCCAGGCTGGAGTGCCGTGGTGTGGTCTTGGCTTACTGCAACCTCTGCCTCTGGGTTCAAACGGTTCTCCTCTCTCAGCCTCCCCAGTAGCTGAGATTACAGTTGCCTGCCACCACACTCGGCTAATTTTTTGTATTTTTAGTAGAGATGGTGTTTCACCATGTTAGTCAGTCTGGTCTCTAACTCCTGACATTGTGATCTGCCCGCCTCAGGCTCCCAAAACATGGGGATTACAGGCATGAGCCACTGTGCTTGGCCAATATTTATCATTTCTTTGTGTTGGGTACATTCAAGATCTGCTCTTCTAGTGATTTGAATGTATACAGTAAATTGTTGTTGATTATAATTATTCTTTATTGCTATAGAACACTCGAACCCATTCCTCCTCTCTAGCTGTATTTTGTGTCTATTAATCAACCTTGGTCTATCTCTCTCTCCCTTGTGCCATTTTCTACCTCTGGTAACCATTATTCTACATACTACTTCTAGGAGAGCAACATTTTTAGCCTCCCAAGTGAGAACATGTAGTATTTATTTTTCTGTGTCTGTATTTCAATTATTTATTTAAGTGAAATAAATCTGGCTTTTTCCCCTTAACATAATGTCTTCCAAGCTTATTCATATTGCTGTGAATGACAAAATTTCATTATTTTATATGGCTAAAAAATATTCCTCTATATATATATATATTGGAATATATATATATATATATACATATATCACATTTTCTTTATTCATTCATGTGTTGATGGACATTTAGGTTGATGCCATATTGTGGCTATTGTGAATAACACTGCAATAAACAGTGTTTATTGCAGGTATCTTTGACCTACTGGATTCCCTTTCTTTGGATATATACATTGGTAGTTCTATATTTTTAGTTTTTTGAGAAACCTCCATACTGTTTTCCATAATGGCTGTACTAATTTACATTTCAACCAACAGTTTATAAGAGATCCTGCCCCCTTTTTTTTGTCTTTTCTATAATCTCACCCCAGCCATTATCACTGGGGTGAGATGATATCTCACTGTGGTTTTGATTTGTGTTTCCCTGATGATTAGTGATATTGAGCTTTCAAAAATATTTCTGTTGGCCATTTGTATGCCTCCCTTTAAGAGATGTCTCTTCAGCTCATTTGCCCACTATTTGATTGAATTATTATTATTATTATTATTATTATTATTTGCTATTGAGTTGTTTGAGTTCCTTGTGTATTCTGGATATTAATTCTTTGTTGGATGAAAAGTTTGCAAATATTTTCCCCCATTTGTAGGTCGTCTCTTCGTTCTCTTGATTGTTTCCTTTACCATGCAGAAAGATTTTAGTTCGATATAATCCCGTCTGTCTGGTTTTTATTTTGTTGCCAGTCTTCTCCGTATAGTCTTTGCCCAGACTAATTTTCTGAAGCATTTTCTCTGTGTTTTTTTTCTAGTAGTTTGATAGCTTGAGGTCTTAAATTTAAGTCTTTAATCCACCTTGAGTAGATTTTTCTATACGGTGAGAGATAGGAGTCTAGATTCATTTTTTTTTTAATTGCATATGGATATTCAATTTTCCCATCATTATTTACTAAAAATACTGTCCCTTACCCAATGAATCTTCCTAGTGCCTTTGTTGAAAATCTGTTGGTTTGTAAATATATGAATTTATATCTGGGTTCTCTATTCTGTTCTGTTGGTCTACAAGTCTACTTATGTCAGTATCATGCTGTTTTGCTTACCATAGCTTTGTAGTATATTTTGACATCAGGTAGTGTGATGCCTTCAGCTTTGTTTTTGTCTTTTGTTTTCTTTTTTCTCAGGATTGCCTTAGCTGTTCAGAGTCTTTTGTGGTTGTATATGAATTTTAGGATTTTTTTTGTATTTCTGTGAAGAATTTCATTGGTATTTCGATAAAGATTGCTTTGAATCTATAGCTCGCTTTTGGTATTATCGTCATTGCCTCAATCTCAATTCTTCGAGTCCATGACATAGGATGTCTTTTCAGTGTTTTGTAGTTCTACTTATAGAAGTCTTTCACCTCCTTGGTTACATTTATTCCTGGGCATTTTTTTAAATTGCATTTTAGGTTTTGGGGTACATGTGAAGAACATGCAAAATTGTTGCATAAGTATACACGTGTCAGTGTGATTTGCTGCCTTCCTTCCCCTCACCTATATCTGGCATTTCTCCCCATGTCATCCCCCCCAACTCCCCACTCCCCGCTGTCCCTCCCCTATTTCCCCCCAACAGACCCCAATGTGCAGTGCTCCCCTCCCTGTGTCCATGTGTTCTCATTGTTCAACACCTGCCTATGAGTGAGAACATGCGGTGTTTGATTTTCTGCTCCTGTGCTTTCTCTTTTATTGTCTTCACTCCTTCAGAGTAATGGTTCAAAATGGAGACATTATAAAAATATCTTCACAGATCATCAGAAGTTAGGAAAAACTACAGAAGCCATTCTCAGGACAGATTTTTCTGTGTGAGGTCATCCTGTTATCATCAATGCAGTCAACAGATCTTAGAAAAAATTAAAGCCATCCATCAGATCAAGAGAACATTATGCTAAAGATCAAAGCAAAAGCCCTCAACCAAAAGCCATCTGTATGAATTCCTACCTGGAGAAGAATGAATCACTCCATTCTTGATTTGCATGTTTTATTTTCCCCCCATGCTCAAGAGTAATAATGGAAAGACAGAAAGGATGGACACATTTAATTTGGATGCTCTCTCCTCCCTAGTTTGTTCAGGCAAATACTCACTAGTTTGCCTGAGTATCTAACTATAAGAATGGAATGTAGAGAACTAGAAAAGTGGAGTGGTTAAACATAAAGGCATGTCCTTACCTGGAATGAAAAGTAGAGACTCTAATTGCAAGGAGGTGCCAAGGGTGCTAACAATACCTGCACTTGTTATAATACCTGGACTTATTCATCCACCCTGCTGAAGTACAGAGGACTATGAAGTCAGACACACTGCCTAGAAACAAACATGATTAGAAGATTATTTGAAATAAAAATTACTTTGTTTAGTTTGTGTTATCACCGTAAAAATGCACACAGTTTAAAACTTCAACTAGTCATATAGCACTAGTTATGAAAAACAGAATTTGTTTCCTGCCAAATTCCCTCTTCTCAGCAACAACTACTTAAAATTCTTTTAAGTCTTTTGATACTTATCTACATACTTCTAAATAACATTCTTATACTACTATTTCTTAAAAATTTTCCCCAGTCTTAGGCATTATCTATGGACTTTCCACTATGGTAGACAGAATTTAGCTCTCTTTCACTTCCCCAACCCCCACCACTTGTCCCCACTGCATATATAAACCTCCCATTTCCTTATCCTCCCAATAAAGTTATATTTGCATTTAGAACTGTGGTTAGATTCATATTTACATCATTACATAAATGCTAGTCACTGCTGAGCCATGTAATACACTATGATTAACTTGTATTTCTTGTACAACGTTTAATCTTCCCAGTAGCTGATAATTGTTTTGTTTATCTTTGCTTTTTAAAATGTCCTTATTACAAATTCGATCCAAGTTGTAAAAGCTCTCCATAAATTCATACTTATGGAGTATTCTATCAATTTTATTTACTTGAAATTTCTTCAGCAAAAACTATACTGGCTGCAGGCTTCTCTAGGCTGCCATCTTGGGACGTTCATTCTCTTCTTGCATATTTCTTTCATCTCTCTCTTGGGATGAAACCCACATCACCCACTTTCTTTACTCCCTTACTTTGATAGAGCATATCCTTCAATAACCTCAGTGAGGAAGGGTGCCCAGGAAGTAAATAGTTTGATACCTTGTATATCTTTCTCTACTGTCTTCTAATTTTCAATATTGCTGTTAAGAAAACCAGTAACATCCTGGTTTTTAATTCTTTGATGAAACTAATTCTAATTTATTTTTTTCCTCTCTGGAAGCTTATAGGTTATCCTCTTCATTGCTAGTGTTCTGAAATTTCATTTAGATGTGCCTTGGTGTGGGTTTTCCCTATCCAGTGTGCTAGCCCTCCTTGGGGCCCTTTGCTAGCAGTTCAGTGTGGTACCATTTTTTATTATTAGCTTTTTAAAAAATGATTTCCTTTTAGTTTTTCCATCCTGGGATTTCTATTAGTTGGATATTGGGCCTCCTGAAATGATCCTTTAATTCTATTATCTTTTTTTTCATATTTTCTAACTATTTATCTTTTCATCCTACAGTTAAACATCAAATGATATAAGGATTAGAGGCACCAATCTCCCCACAAAGTAAAAAATCTACATGTAACTTTTTCTCCCCCAAAATTTACCTACTAGTAGCCCACAATTGACCTGAAGCCTTACCAATAACGTAGTCAATGAACGCATATTTTGTAAGTTACATGTATTATACATTTTTTATAATAAAGCAAACTAGAGAAAGGAATAGTATTAATAACATCATAAGCAAGAGAAAATATATTTAATATTCATTAAGTGAAGGTGGATCATCATAAAGGTCTTCATCTTGCCGTCTTCATATTAAGTAGGCTTAGCTGAAGGAAAAGGATCAGGGATTGATTTTGCTGTCTCAGGGATGGCAGAGGCAGTAGAAATATATACATATAAGTGAACCTACACAATTCAAACCCATGTTCTTCAAGAGCCAACTTTCTAGGATATTTTCTTAATTTTATCTTCCAACTTCTCTTGAGTTTCCATTTCTACTAGCAGATAGGTGGGTAGATAGGGAGGGAGGGAGGGAGAGAGAGAGGGAGAAAGAGAGAGAGAGAGAGAGAGAGAGAGAGACTGTGTTATCATCTCTGTGAGATTCATGTCTTTCTGATGGTTCTCTTAAAGTTTTCTTCTCCCAGCATAGTTTGTTTTCTTTTGCTTTTTTCTCTGAAAGTCTGGGGACTCTGTGTTTCATATAAGAGACTTTCCTCAAATGTCGGATTATCCTTGGCTATGTGTTCACATTTAAGAACAGGGCGCTTGACATCTGATTGGAAGATTGACACATGTAGGTGGCATTTTTCAAACATGGGATTCACTGCAGGATTACCTGGCTGTACTGTCTTATTGGAGAACCCCAGGTATCAGTATCTTTAGATTTTTTCATTGGGTTCAGTTCTAATCCCCAAGAAAACTCAGTTTCCTGGCTGGATGCAAAAGATTGTCTGTTCCCATTATCAGAGCTGAGACAGGGAAAAGGGGTCTCTCAACATTCACCTTAAATTTTCATTTAGTCCTCTGTTGTGCTACCCCACTCATGCTTGCTGCCCCCTCAGTCCAGAAACTCTCTTCTCTCCTAAATCAGTTACCACTTATTCACTTACTTTGCAGCTTCCAAAATTCTGCTACCTAGTCTACTTTTCTGTTTTCATTGTCTTCATGAGTTTATGCCTTCTTATAAACTCCTTTACCATTATTTTTAGCGGATTTCAAGAAAGAGTAGGGCTGGGCCTGGTGCGGTAGCTCAAGCCTGTAATCCCAGCACTTTGGGAGGCCGAGGCGGGTGGATCACGAGGTCAAGAGATCGAGACCATCCTGGTCAACATGGTGACACCCCGTCTCTACTGAAAATACAAAAAATTAGCTGGGCATAGTGGCGCGTGCCTGTAATCCCAGCTACTCAGGAGGCTGAGGCAGGAGAATTGCCTGAACCCAGGAGGCGGAGGTTGCGGTGAGCCGAGATCGCACCATTGCACTCCAGCCTGGGTAACAAGAGTGAAACTCTGTCTCAAAAAAAAAAAAAAGAAAAAAAAGTGTAGGGCTGAATGCATGTGTTCAAGCCTCCTTCTCTAACTAGATGGCAGGGGTAGTCATTTTCAAATTTTCAAATACTGGCCTCAGGGATAGTCATTGATACTTGTAATTTCATTCATAATCAACTCTCTTATTTCATCCATTTACAGGTACTTATTAACTACCTGCTAAGTGCCAGGCACTGTACTAGGTGCTGGTTAACAAGACATAACTCAGGACCTGAGGGAGCTCATCATCTATGGAGATGTAACTAGATAAACAGGCAAGTACAATACAGTAAGATAACCATTAATTTTAGGAAAGTACATCATAATCTGTGATACCTAGGAGGCCTCCTAACCGAGTTTAAAGGAATCATCCAGACTTACATTCATTTGACAAATATTTATTGGGTACCTACATCTTGCCAGGTGATCTGCTAAATACAGGCTACACAGGGGTAAAAAGAACAGATACAGAACCACCCTTGTAAGGTACACAGGACCATGGCTCAGCCTCAGGAAAAAGACTGCCAGGAGCCCAAATCTTAGCTTTTCCACTCACTAGCTGTGTAATCTTAGATAACTTAGCCATTTCGTACCTTAGCTACAAGAGAGCTGTTGAGAAGGTTAAATGAATCAAAATATATAAAGCACATATAACAGTGCCTAGTAGACAGTAAGTACAGCACAAGTGTTACATGTTATTATTTTAGGAATCAAATGGAAAGGAGAAATTCTACAAATATATATATACATATGTATATACACACACAAATATATACATTATATATACATATATATAAAACATTACATGAAACAATAAATAACACTGCATGATAAATGCAAAGGATGAAAAGTACAAGGACTCCTCATTCAGATGGGGGCTCAAGGAAGGAAGAACCTCAGGAAGAAAAGCTTCTCTGACAGTGTGATATTGATGATGGAAGTGGAAGAGTGACTGCAAAATATGGCTAGTAGGGGGAACATACCGTGAGAAAGGGGAAAGAATCTGCCATGGCCTCGAAGTGGGAAGAATTGGGTTGGTTTAAGAAAATAAAGATCATTAAGACTGGAGCACAGCAAGAGGGAAGAGCGTCCGGAGTGCAGACAAGGCTTAGTGGGCCATGATAAGAATATTGAGTTTTATTCTGCCTGCCATTGACAGCCAGTGAAAGATTTTAGGCACAGAAGGGTCATGAGCAGTTCTGCATTTTTAAAAGATCACCCTGGTTGTCTACTGGTGAATGCATTAAACGGAAACTGAAGATGTTCTCCACTTCTTGGTAGGTTACTGCCCCAGACAAATCAGATGAAAGATGATCATTTGGGCCAGACATGGTGGCTCACGCCTGTAATCCCAGCACATGGGGAGCCAAGGCAGTTGGATCACTTCAGGCAGGGAGCCTGAAACCAGCCTGGCCAACAAGGCAAAACCCCATCTCTCCTAAAAACACCAAAAAATTAGCTGGATGTGGTGATGCATGCCTGTAATCCCAGCTGCTTGTGAGGCTGAGGCATGAGAATCGCTTGAACCCAGGAGGCGTACGTTGCAGTGAGCTGATACTGCACTACTGCACTCCAGCCTGGGTGACAGAGCAAGACTGTCTCAAAACAAACAAATAAACAAAAAAAAGTTCATCTTCCCCAAAAGAAAGTCCGTAACCATTACCAGTAACTTCCCACTTTTCCCTAATTCTGTCAGCCCTAAGCAACCACTAATTTACTGTCTCTATAGATTTGCCTATTCTGGACATTTCATATAAATCAAAAATATATAATATATAGTCTTTTGTGATAGGCTCCTTTCACTTAGCATAATGTTTTCAAGGATCATCCAAGTTGAGGCATGTATCAGAACCTCATTCCTTTTTATGGCCAAATATTTCATTTTATGGCTATACCACAGTTTATCAGTTGATCAGCTGATGAATATTTGGGTTGTTTCTAGTTTGACTATTATGAATAATGCTGTTAAAAATGTATAAATTTTTGTATGAATGTATGCTCTCATTGCTCTTGGATATGTATCTAGGATTGGAATTGTTAGGTCATATGATAACTCTATGTATAACTTTTGGAAAACTGCCAGACTGTTTCCCAAAGAAGCTACACCATTTTACATTCTAACCAGAAATGTATGAAGTTTGCAGTTTCTTCATGTCCTCTCCAATATTTATCATCTGTCTTTTTTTATTATGGCCATCCTAGTGTGTGCGAAGTATAATATTACTGTAAGGCCGGTTGCCTCGCTGGGAGCTCGGACACGCCCATCTCTCTCAGTGCCTGAAAACTACCTCACCACTCCACACTCGACATCAGGCCCTGCACTCATCATCTAGCTCTGCCACGTGGCTTCCCCAACGCCCACTTCTGCACTCAACACTAAACTCTGCACTCAGCACCTAGCCCGCATTTGGAAAACCCCCCCAAAATTCGAAAGAAGCCCGGCCAAAACCTGCCCAATAGCCTTTTGCCCTGTCCGGGTCCCACTCCCCCTGGGCAGCCTGCTCACCGGAAATCCCGTCTACCTACCAAGAGCAGCTCGCCCCAACCATGTCGGGTTTACCCAAAACCAATCAAAACGCCTTCACTCCCTATAAAACCCCACGCCCAAAAGAGTCAAGCGAGACTTCCCTGGCCCCTTCCCCTGGGACCATGGAACCTTGCCTGGGAGCTAAATAAATTGGCATTTAATCTTCTTATGCTGGTCTCAGTTTCCTCATTTTAAACTCGGCAATAACCCTTACAATTATCTCATATTTTGATTTGCATTTCTTTGATGACTAAGAGTGCTGAGCATTTTTTTCAGGTGCTTATTAGCCATTTGGATATCTTGTTTGGAGAAGTGTTTAATCAGATCTGTCAGCCATTTTTTAATTAGGTATTTGCTTTCTTAGTATGAAATTGTAAGCGTTCTTTTTATATTCTAGATAAAAGTCATTTATCAGATATATAATTTGCAAATATATTCTCCCATTCTGTAGGTGGTCTTTTTTTTTTTTTTAAATGGTATCTTTCAATGCACAAAGTATTTAAATTTTGATGAAGTTCAATTTATCTATTGTTGTTGGTTTTTTTTCTTTTATCATTAATGCTTTTGGTGTTGTATCTTAAAAAGGCTTTTTTACCTGGGCACAGTGTCTCACGCCTGTAATCCCAGCACTTTGGGAGGCCAAGGTGGGTGGATTGCGAAGTCAAGAGATTGAGACCATCCTGACCAACATGGTGAAACCCCATATCTACGAAAAATACAAAAATTAGTTGGGAGTGGTGGCACGCGCCTGTAGTCTCAGCTACTCAGGAGGCTGAAGCAGGAGAATCGCCTGAACCTGAAAAGCAGAGGTTGCAGTGAACCAAGATCACACCACTACACTCCAGCCTGGCAACAGAGAGAGACTCCATCTCAAAAAAAAAGAAAGAAAAAAGGCCTTTTTAACCCATGCGTATTTACTCCTACATTTTCTCCTGGGACTTTTATGTTTTAGCACTTATGTTTAGACCTTCGAAGCATTGGGAGTTAATTTTTGTATATGCTATGAGGATAAGATTCAACTTTATTCTTTTACATGTGACAATCTAGTTGTCCCAGCACCATTTGCTGAAAAGACTACTCCTTACCCATTGAATTTGTTTGGTGCCTGTGTTGAAAACAATTGACTATACACGTGAAGATTTATTTTTAGACTTTAAATCCAATCCCATTGATTTATATGTCTAATCTTATTGCAGTACCACACTGTTTTAATTACTGTAGCTTTATAATAAGTTTTTAAATTGGGAAATGTGAATCTTCCAACTTTGTTCTTTTTTTCCAAAAAATTGGAATCTTTTCCAAGGTTGTTTTGTCTATTCTGGGCTCCTTGAATTTTAATATGAATTTTAGAATAAGCTTGTGTAAAGATATCAGATGGAATTTTGATGGGGTTGCACCAAATCTGTAGATCAACTTGGAGATTACTGCCATCTTTACAAAGTCTTCTGACCCATGAACATGAGATACCGTTCCATTTATTTAGGTCGTCCTTAATTTCTTTCAACCATGTTATTTAGAGTTTAGAATAAAAGTTTTGCATTTCTCTTGGTAAGTTTATTCTTAAGTATTCTTTTTGGTGCTATTCTAGTAAATCACATTATTTTTTAAGGCTATTTTTAAAGTCTCTAAAATCAAGACGTATATTACAATCAAGGATATCAGCATTTTGTCATAATTCAGTTTGCAGTATTTTTAAATCTTAGTGGACCTACATGTGACTTACAATTAATGGCTCCTTAGACTCAATACAATATAGTATTAAATATGAATGTCTACAAGACATCAGAGGAGATGAGTTGTGGGCATTTGGATATGTCAATTTGGAAACAGAAATGTGGGGGTCATCTGAAGCTTGCTATTTAAGCCACAACAGTGAATGAGATTCCTTTGGGGAAAGAATATAAAGAAGACAAGAAGATCCAGGTTGCATGTGTGAGAAATCTCAACAAGCAGAAGCAAGTGGAGGACAAAGAGGTGATTAAAAATAAAAATCCATTTCTGTTGCAAGTTTATTGTTGTCATTATTGCTGTTGCTATTATTTGCCACTACACATTTGTCAGAATAATCTATTTATTAGGGAAATAATATGTTGATTAATCACAAATTCTTTTATTCCCCCAAATCCTACATGAATACAAGTAAATAAATAAACCTTTCAGGTCTTTAGAGAAGCATTTTAATCTGATTGTGATTTTGGATAGAAAATAGGCACATGTTTATTGCATCTTAACCTTGACTGATTGTCTAAAGGCAGCAGAAGAAAAACAGGAGAGTTACTGTAGCATTCACAATTAAAGCCAGAAATGTGTATAAAAATGCTTCTACGAAATTCATATCGCATTTGCCTGTCACATTTCTATAACGTAAGTAGGACACCAGCTGGTAGTAATGCTAATTCATCCGCCTTTCATTTACTGTGTGTCACTTCACAGATGTTGAATCTTATCCATTCCTTTTTTCTTTTTTCCTTTTTTTTTTTTTTTCAAATTCCCTAACCATCACACAAAGTTATCATTATGCCATATCCTTTAGGCAGTGGTTCTCAATCAGAGGAGATTTTGACCCCCTGAGAACATTTGACAATGTCTGGAGACATTTTTAGTTGACACAGCTGGAGGTGAGGTGCTACTGGCATAAGCAGGTAGAAGACAGGGATGTTGCTAAACATCCTACAATCCCCAGGACAGATCCCCATAATAAAGAATCACCCAGCCCAAATTTCAATGGTGCTGAGATTGAGAAACAGTACCTATGAGGATAAGTTTATATGTACATGAACTTTCTGCAGGCAAAGTCAATAGCTTTCACTAAATTCTCAAGTGACTCAAACAATTAAGAAGCAACGGCTTGAATACATGTTTCATCTAGGCCATGGTAAAGCGTGACATATTAATCTACCTCACAATAGGAGTCACCTCTCTAGTTAAGAAGACTTATCTCTGCCAGACAGATTTCACTGTCCCTTTCCACTGTTTACTGTCATTCATGGCTAGACAAACACAGATCTTTGAAGTTCCCATTTCTAGGGCCTCCAAGTGCCTCATCCCTCTATCAGCCAGATTAATATAACCACTATGGTTATAGTGACTCTTGGTGACTAAGCTAGAGCTCCATGATGTGTCTATTTAAAAGCTGCTCTCTTCAGACACACTTGGTTCAATTGGTCAATATCCATTTATTGATTGTCTACTACGTTTAACACACTGCATATACGGTGATGAAAATAATCTAACAATCTAGTATTAGAGAGTAATTTTTAAAACTGTAAGAAGGAAAGAAGAGCATGAAAAGTGAAGGTAAGAGGAGCTCAAATGAGGATGAAGAGGGAGAACAGAACACCCGGATCATTGCACGCCATGTTTATTTTTCTTTTTTCTTATTATATTTATTGATTTTTAGATGGAGTTTTGCTCTTGTTGCCCAGGCTAGAGTGCAATGGCGCTATCTCAACTCACCACAACCTCTGCCTTCCGGGTTCAAGGGATTCTCCTGCCTCAGCCTTCCGCGTAGCTGGGATTACAGGCATGTACCACCATGCTCGGTTAATTTCGTATTTTTAGCAGTGACAGGTCTCTAACTCCTGACTTTAGGTAATCCACCGGCCTCTGCCTCCCAAAGTGCTGGGATTACAGACCTGAGCCACCACACCTGGCTGCACGCCATGTTTCATTTCGTATTTTTCTCCACTCAAATGCAATAAGCAACTAACTCGTTCTGTCTAGTTTAAACAATTCTGTGAAATATTCAACTAACATTTCCTGGGCACTGACAGGCAAACGGGATACGACACTACAGGCAAGTTAAGAATAGCCAATGCAAACGCTTTCTTTTTCTTTTTTGTCACTAACAGTTCTAATTAGACACTAATGTGCGAGGGAGGGGGTTAAGTAAGCAGAATAAAGCTGATGTCCTCCGGGCACGGTGTAATCCCAGCACTTTGAGAGGCCGAGGCAGGCGGATCACGAGATCAAGAGATCGAGACGACCCTGGCCAACATAGTGAAACCCCGTCTCTACTAAAAATACAAAAATTAGCTGGGCGTGGTGGTGCACGCCTGTA
>NW_022436943.1:25486770-25640205 GCF_009761245.1 Sapajus apella | reverse complement strand
AAAAAAAAAAAAAAAAAAAAAAAAAGCTGTCTAAAGTACTGCTTCCAGATAATCAGCAAATGTAATCATGGTTAGAATCACCATAGCTCTTGATCAGCTATTGAAAGTTTGCTGCCATTGCCTGTAAATCGAGAGAGCGAGCGAGACCTAGAGAGGGAGAGACAGCAAAGAACTGTAACCGTTCACCAAAGTATTAGCAACTCCATACTATATATTGTTAGCAGTAAGACTAAACCCCTCAGGGAGGCCTGGCCAGCAGTTATTATTATTATCATTATTTAGGCTGTGTCACTCTGTCGCCAGGCCCGAGTGCAGTGGCGCGATCTTGGCTCACTGCAACATCTACCTCCTGGGCTCTAACGATTCTCCCACCTCCCGAGTAGCTGAGACTACAGGCGCGGGCCACCATGCTCCGCTAATTTTTTATTTTATTTGTAGAGACTGGGGTCTCGCTATGTTACTCTGGCTGGTCTGGAAATCCTGGGCTCCAGTGATCCTCGGGCCTTGGGCTCCCAAAGTGCTGAGATTACAGGCGTGAGCCACCGCGCCAGGCCGAGCCAGCAATTTTTTTTTTTTAGACTTTGTCTCGCTCTGTTGCCAGGCTGGAGTGCAGTGGCACAATCCCAGCTCACTGCAACCTCTGCCTCCTGGGTTCAAGCGATTCTCCTGCCTCAGCTTCCCGAGTCGCTAGGATTACAGGCGCGCGCCATCCCGCCCAGCTAATTTTTGTATTTTTTAGTAGAGACGGGGTTTCACCGCGTTGGGCAGGATGGTCTTGATCGCTTAACCTTGTGATCCGCCCGCCTCAGCCTCCCAAAGTGCTGGCATTACATGCGTGAGCCACCGCGCCCGGCCCTAGCCAGCAATTTTTAATGGGGCTCAGGCTTGAATCTTGAGTTCACTAAAACTCCCCAGCTTGGGAAAACACCCGGGGTTCCCGTGAGTGAGGTAAAGGGCCGCTGGTGAGAGAACAAAGGCTGCGCGTCCGCGTTCGGAGCCGCTGGGCAGCCGGCCTCGCTGGGGACCAGGGCTGCGGTGTCCCGGGTGGCGGGGCTCCTGGACTGTGACCCGGCCGCCGCGGCCCCGCGCTCCTCCCCCGAGCCAGCGCCTCAGCCGGTGCCCAGGAGGGCGCCGCGGTGACTGGCGCAACAGCCAGGGAGGCGCGGGAAAAGGGGCGCGGGGCCTGAGGCCCGGCTGCCGCCCAAGTGGGTGAGCGAGCGAGCGGCTTGTGAAACACGCCGCGGCCCGGTCACCAGCCAGGACAGGGATCACGCGGCTCCCGGTGCCAGGTGAAGAAGCCGCCGACAGAGTGCGACAGAGAGGAGGGGCGCCCGGGGACAGAGGGCGACGTTCCCCGAAGTTCACGTCCACCAGGGTCAGCCCTCGCGCTTATGTAATAAGGACGCGCTGCCATTGGCTCGCGCGGCGGGCCAGAGCGCAGGCGTGCAAGCGGGGTGGGGGCGGGGAGGAGGCAGCCGCAAGAAGGCAAGTGGGCGGGGCTACGAGGAGCGGGCGGGGCGGGGGCGCCTGGGACTTCGGCGCGGCGTGCGCGGGCACGAGGCGTAGTGGCCTCCCCTAAGGCTGAGGCGGCGGCGGGTGTGCGAGGCGCGGGCTGTTGTGCTCCCGGCTCTCCTCTTTCCCCACCTCGGCGGGTGGAGGAGGCCCAAGCGGTACTGGGTGCGCTCCCCCTTCCTCTCTCTCCGGCGTTCTCCCCCTGCCCTCTCGCGCTGCGCTGTCTCTCCGACGCAAGACTGTCCCGGCCCGGGTGAGCGGCAGCGGGGGCGGCGCTGACGCCTCGGGACGCCCGGGAAACGGGGCGGGGGCCTACCGGCGGGGGGCAGTGGGGACCGTGGGACTCGCCGCGGGTCGCGAGGGGTCGCGGGGAGCGGCGGGGCCCGGCCCGGCGCGGGCCACTGGAAGGAGGGTGAACTCGGGCGCCTGCCAGGCCCTGCAGGTGGCCGGGTGGCAGCCCAGCCGCGAGAGCGGAGTGGTAACCTTATCCCCGGCAACAGCCGCCGGTCGGCTGCCGGAGGCCGGCGCTCCTGGTGGCCGCAGGGTCCGGGTTTCGGGCAGTCTTAGCCTCCGGGAGGGCAGTCTTGGCCTCAGACCAGGGTCCTTGAGGACTGGCTAGGTGGGGGCTGCCTGGCCTTTGGTGGCAGGGAGGAGGAGGGGGTCTCCGAGGCGGGAGAGGTCGGTTTGGGAAGGAAGGTGCGCCAGGCTGCGGCTGGGGTCGGAGAAGTGTTGGGTGAAGGAGACCTCACTCTGGGTACGTTCCTCCTCTCCTCTCCTTTCCCAAAACGATGGAGTTGAAAGCTAGGGTCAGTCTGTGGAGCGCTGCCTGGGCCTCTTCCTTTCAGATGGTTATGGAGAATGTGCCTACTTCCTGGACCCAAAATCCTTTTCTTCTCTTACTCATTTGTGTTGGTTTTAAAGGAGCTTTGGGGCAGTGCTTACTTGTTGCCTCCTACGAGAGCGCCTCGTTTTAGAACTCGTTCCTTCTACTACTTCCTTCTTTGCAGCCCCTCGGAAAACCACACGAAGAGTTGCATTAAAAACCAGCATGTAGGTGTTTGTAAATGACGTTTTCTCTCCAGTTTGTCGCATTTAATCAAGGAACGGTTGTGGCTGCTTACGATTTTGTAGAAAATGCTGTTGGCTTGAGAGCAAACCTTAAGTTGAGCTGTCCAAAAGCAGGTGGTTGGTTCGTTTCAGTTTCTGCTTTCAGAAAGGAAATCGATGTGGCGTGTTGTCAGAAGTTAGGGGCCTATCTCATGCATTTAACCTATTTGATTCAATTTCCTTTCTGTGGTGTTTTCTGTCTTCAGAATAAGAACAAGCAACTACTGTCTTTATTAAGTCTCTTCGGGCTTTTTTATTGCTGTTTGGTGACAATGGAAAATGGGTTAACTCTATTGTGTAATGTTATATTTTAGTGAAAGTCCTAAGTGCAAAAGTTAAAAATAATTTTGTGTATCTAGTGACATTGCTTTGTACGAGTCACTACATGGAACTATTACAGTAGCTAGTAACTTGTAGAGAGCAAAGAAACTTCTGAAATTAGTGGCTTAATATTTGAAGATTTTTTTTTTAAGCGTAAAACTAGAATTCCCACAAAATCAGTGTATCAGCATACATAAAATACATTGTGTCTAAGAGTTAAGATGAGTGACAGGACTGACTACTTTGTTACAAGGTCCTAATAGTAAGACACTGAGACAGAAAAAGTGTTATAAAACATTGGTATATTATACAAATTATACAAAAGTATCCAAACCTCTTCCATGGGAATAGGTTTGTAAGCTTGCAGTAACATCGGACTTAAACATACATTTAAAAAAAAAAAAATGTGCCATTTGGCTTAGAATTAAAGATTTGTTTGTTTGTTTGTTTTTGAGACGGAGTTTCGCTCTTGTTGCCCAAGCTGGAGTGCAGTAGCTCGATCTCGGCTCACTGCAACCTCCGCCTCCCAGGTTCAAGTGATTCTCCTGCCTCAAGCCTCCCAAGTAGCTGGAATTACAGATGCATGCCACCACCCCTGGCTAATTTTAGTAGAAACGGGGTTTCACCATGTTAGCCAAGCTGGTCTTGAACTCCTCACCTCAGGTGATCCGCCTGCCTTAGCCTCCCATAGTGCTGGGATTATAGGCTCAAGCCACCCCGCCCTTACTTTTGTTTGTTTGTTTAAGCAAAAATGGAAGCTTAGTCTTCAAGGACTGATACAGCTAGCAATATTTACCATTGTTTGGTGGGAATGGGGTTCTCATATTAGGCTAGCATGCTAACATTTTCATTTTTTGTGTTAGGCTAGTATGTAGTATGCTAGCTTAATATAAAAACTCCATGTTTTGTCAGTTGATTCAGCCAACTATCCTGAAAAGCATTGATCCTCTTTTATATTTTAGCTGACTTTCAGTTAGTTTTTTTGCTAGTGGGAATTTCTCCAATCAGTGTATTTTTTCAGTTTCCTTTTTTGGGGAATAGGAGCTCAATAATTTTTATGAAATGCTTTGACTTCATATCTATTAACTAATTACGGTTCCAATCAGAAAAAGCTTCACCCTTCCCTGGTGAAGTTAATATAAATCCATTGTATGTTCCTGTCCTGCAATAATTTACATTTAGTTACAGTGCTAGTCAAAACTATATATATATATATATATATATATATATATATATATATGAATTCTTCTTAGGATCCAATTTTGATATATTTAAAAAGCAATTGAGACTAATGAAAGACTCCTTATGAACAGGTTTAACTTGTGTGGTCTAATAAAAGCCTTTAAATGGAAAAGTAAAAGTAACTTTTTTTTCAGCGACATGATTTTTTTTTAATCCATTTGGGTTCACTTCAGATCATCAGTAATAAAAAGTGGTATCTTTTAGCTTTGTAAAAGAACCCTCTTAACCACGTTCATTTCCTCAACTTGGAACTACTAGAGAGTAAAGAAACTTCTGGAATTAGTAACTTGGTAATAATCTTATTTTATAATTTGTGCAGCAGTCCAGCAAGACCAATGTTTTAAAAAAAATAACAGTAATTTTATGAAAACTAAGTATTTAAGAGAACAGTGTCCACCTGTTTCGGTGGTCTCCTTTAGAAGGATTAGCTGTCAGCTCTTCCTTAAAGTTACAAGAACCACAATTGCAAGTCACCGTGAATACTGGGAAGGGAAATTGCCTTTGTTCAGTGATCAAATAAATGATGGGGGGTGGCTAATCTTTTTAAGTAAATTTTTGAAGATTGCATACAGTAAAGTGCATAAATCTTAAGTGTATAGTTCAATGAATTTTTGCAAGTAAACACACTTGATTCAAGGTAGAGAACATTTTCAGAAGCCCGTAAGTCCTCTTCTTGCACTGCCTTCCCAGTCATTAACCGTAACCCCCAAGGTGACTCCTTTCACTATAGATTCGCTTTGCCTGTTTTGAACTTTAAATAATGTATATTCTCCACAACTGGCTTCTTTCCTTTAACATTGAGATACAACCAAGTTGTTACTTGTAACAATTTTTTAAATGCTGCGTAGTTTTCCCGTTGTATAAATACTATAAACATACGTATACAAGCTGTGCATCCATTTTACTGTTGATAGGCATTCAGATTGTTTCCAGTTTTGGAATAGGCACTCTGAACATTTTGTACATGTCTTGGGTACATAACATTTGCATTTCTATTGGATATATACCAAGAGTGGAATTGCTGGCTCATAGAATAAACAACTACCAACTAGCTTTCCACAGAGTTGTGCCAGTAGATACATTTGTAGTATTTGTATGTAGGAATTTTAATACCTACACATTTTTATTTGCCAGATATTTCTATAAAACTTAAGGCTTCAATTCTAAGAATGTTCTTATGCTTAGATTACTCTGTATTAGAGTAAATAAGCCACTCTAATGCGTTACCTTCTGTTTTTAGATATGGCTCGTGGACAGCAGAAGATTCAGTCTCAGCAGAAAAATGCCAAAAAGCAAGCTGGACAAAAGAAGAAACAAGGACATGACCAAAAGGCTGCTGCCAAAGCTGCCTTAATATATACCTGCACTGTCTGTAGGGTAAGGGGAATTGAAAGATACAGCTCTTCCATGGGCAGTTCTTTCATTATAAATTGGTTTGTGTAGATTAACATTTTGAAACCATGGCAAAATAGATGCTTTACTTGAAATAGTAGGTTCAAAAGCTGATTGTTTTAGGTATCTATCTCATTCATCCTTTCAACAAATATGTTTTGAATGGCTCCTGTGGCCAGACAAAATTAGGTGCTGGGGAAAAGGAGTGAACCAAACAAAATCGCTTTACTCATATAGAATAAAGATGTCTTTATAAGGGCATATGATACACTTCACTAGCATATCATATAGCTCTAAACTACATTCTTAGAGCTATATGATATGCTGGTAAATATACCACTGGTAATATCATTGGCTTTTTTTTTCCTTCTTCACTAAATCCATAATTAGGAGGTCTATAAAACCATATAGAGTATATTCATGTTGAGAGCTTTTCCTAGAATTCATGTGTTTTATTAGATTTGAAAAACAATAATTACAACAACTACTTTTGAGTGTTTACCATATGCCAGACATAGATCCAGGTTTTTACGTTGTATTCACCCATTTAATCCACGTAACAGCCCTATGAAATAAAGTACTTTTATTATTCTCATTTTACAGAAGAGTAAACTGAGTCATGGAAATTAAACAATTTGTGTGGGGTCACCCCACTGGTTAGTAGAAGAGCTGGAATCTAAAGTTAGGCAGTTCAGCTCCGGAGTCCACCCTCTGGACCACTACTGTACTGCCCTTCAAAGAAATACTTCTGAAATTCCAAATCAGAGCCTCTTTCCTGTTTGTTTAAGCTCATTACCCTTGAAGTTAGTGAATGGCAGTGCCAAAGGAAACCATAGTGAGGTTAGTTACCTACATATACACTCAAAATAATGAAATTGAACAGCTTCTGATTGTTTGGAAAGAGGCAGGGTGCACAGTTTAATCAATTAGTAATGAAATACCTTAACCTAAAAGTGCTAGAGTAATTTGCATATTTAAAAACTCAAACCCACAGACTTTTATTTCATATTTTGTTAATTGAATGGGTTAAAAATAAATAATTGAAGGTTCTTGTCAAGAAAAGTCAGTATAGTATAGTATTTGAGAGGTCACATACCTAGTACTAAGTTAAAATAAGGTCTTGGGCAATTTAAACTGGGTTTTAGTTTTCTTATCACATGAAATGAAGATGCTAGAAAGAGCTACAGATTGCTTTGAAGGTTCTGTGGGAATTTAGGTAACATGCTTAACATAATAAGCATTCAGTAAATGTTACCTGTTGTTTGCTGTTAATCAGATAAGCAGAATACATTCTGTGTGACCTACCTTTCTTTATATGTGAAATGTGGGAATGTTAGGAATTTCTTTACCACAAAATCCCTCTTCATATGCCAGCCACTGAGTTGTAGGAATTTAAAGATGTTTTGTGATAATTGTGTATCATGAGAAGGTTCAGGATTCTAAAATGTAACACATTTTTGTTTCATAAATAAAGTCTAGCTCTCTTTTGCACAATTTTTTTGTTAGACGCAAATGCCAGACCCTAAGACCTTCAAGCAGCACTTTGAGAGCAAGCATCCTAAGACTCCACTTCCTCCAGAATTAGCTGATGTTCAGGCATAAGGTTGTTTACAGGTAGGTAACCTCTTTTTTATTGGTTTGTTAATATCAAGGTTGTAAAAAGACCAAAACTGTCTTCTCAGATTGTGAAATTAATTTCTGCCTTCTGAGACTTTATTGCTTTCACCTTTTAATGTGTAACTTAAAAGTCCCTTTTCCTCAGACTATTTCCTTTCAATGCCTTTGAAACATCCAAATTTTTACTACTGTAGCCAAAAATGGGGAGATGAGTACATGCTGGCCAACTCTGGTCCAAGAATGAAAGAAACTTATCAGTTTAAAGGAAATAGTGATTACAAAGATATTTGAGAGTTTTCCTCTCAGAAACAGTGTACACCAATGTTCCTGAGCACCTTTTTACAGTTATTTTACTTACAATAATTAGCAGATGTTCTTCTTTTTTCCCCCCAACCCATCCCCTTAGCAGAGTTTATGAGCATTAAAATATAGGGCAAAATGTAGATATGTGCTATGTAAATTTGTTTATAAATTTGTTGTTTGAAAGTCATCACTTTGCACATTACATTTGGTTGGAATTTTTCTCCCTAAAGAATGGAGTTAGTGGTGGGTGTGTTGTGTGTTTGAGAATTATTTCTGATACTATCTTCATAGTGTTTTTTCTTAGTTATTTGAAATGCAGATTAAGTTGCATTTGTGTAATGGTAACATTCATTGAAAATTTTGCTTATGTTTTATAGGTGAATTCATGACACCTTTGAGTCTTCTACTGTCTCAGACCTTAGGTAACATACCTGCAGCTGCTTTTCTAACAAACTGTTGATCAGCAAAAATAAAGGGGCTACAGAAAACACTCATTTTTATGCTGTTCCCTTTTGGGCTTCATGCAAAGACAATTCTGTGTAAATGTACAGTTGACTCTGATTTGGAAATCTGAAAATCAGTCCATCCTTGTTATAAAAAATTTTTTTACAATTGTAATTATATTGATGTTCATATTGTGTAAAATAACTCATTTAATAAAGTAGTACTTTGATTTACAACATCACAGGATAAATGGTTTTAGAAATTCTGTTCTAACTTTCCACATTATTTGCCTTATAAAAATCTAATGAATTCATCAGCTAGAATTGCAAGTGCAGTTCTTATATCCCTCTCTCAGCTCCGTGACAGGTTCCTTAGTTAAATTAGAGCACTCATTCATTAAACTTATACATACGATTTTATTGGCAGCTGATGACCTAGGTGAAAAATGACTTATCTGCTGCCTTAGTATATTGCAGTTATATATCATTGTCCCCCTCTGATTATTTCCTGTGTTTGAGTTAGAATATATATGTGTGTTTTTTGTTTTGTTGGTTTTTTTTGTTTTTTTTTGTTTTTTTTTTTTTTTTTTTTGAGATGGAGTTTCGCTCTTTCACCAGGCTGGAGTGCAGTGTTGCAATCTCGGCTCGCTGCAACCTCCGCTTCCCAGGTTCAAGTGATTTTCCTGCCTCAGCCTCCCCAGTCACTGGGACTACAGGCATGCGCTACCATGCACAGCTAATTTTTGTATTTTTAGTAGGAATGGGGTTTCACCATGTTGGTCAGGTTGGTCTCGATCTCTTGACTTCATGATCCACCTGCCTCGGCCTCCCAAAGTCCTGGGATTACAGGCATGAGCCACCACACCCAGCCGAGTTGGAATATTTTAAATTGCAGTATGACCTGGCTCTAACTACCAGTCAGGTGTTCCCTGTAGATAACCGATAAATTCCCAAAAGCAGTTGGATTGTCAGTGAGCCCTTCTGAAAGATTAGGTTCTGATGTGTATGCCATAATGAAATAATCATTAAGCCTATTGTTTAATGCAAAATATGGAACAAATGTGAACTGGTAAAGATCTGTTTTGATACTAGATTCTTTGAAAATTCTTGAAGTTCTTTAATTTGAAACTGAAACATAATTTTGGAGGTTTTTTGGAAGTTATTATTTAGCCATTTATACAAACGGATTTTGCATTAACAGGAAGACTGGAATGACTTGTGGCTGGAGGAATTCCTAGAACCCCCTGCCTCCTTTCTTTTCTAAGTGAGTTGATTTTAGGAGTTTGCTTTGTGCTGTTTCCTAAAATCAGGACTGGTGTACAGTATGGCTTCCGTCTGAACTTGAAAAGCATTAAAATGGGTCAATATTCACATTCTTTTAGATCTCAGGATGGGGAAATGGGTTTGTTCAGGTGGATATGGTAAATCCTACCCAATTAAGGAAGGATAATTTTAGAGTTCTTGTAATTTGCTTGTGTCAGCTCTTAACTTATAAAACTACTGTAACTCAGTTTAAATTTTTAAATTAACATGATAGGAAGAACACCAAAATATTTCCCGGTAACTGCGTAGAGCCACATACCTGATCCTGTGGATTAGAGAATGCATTCCCTCTTCTACTGTAACTTGTCATTGCTTTAAATCTGCATATTTTGCCCACCTTGTTTGTCTTCCCTGTAAGTTTAAGATATTTCCAAGGAAAAGCTTCAGTGCTATAGTTAGCAACTCCTATTCTTATGCCCTTACTTTAAAATAGTCCTTTTATTTTGTGTATTTAATTTTCTTTCAAATTTAATATCTGTTGCTTCCTAATATGTTGATTACCAGAACATTAGAATTTTACCTAATTTCTTATGGGTATTGCAGAAGTTCTGGCTAAATCACAACTTAAAACTTTTTTAAAGTGCTTTGAGCATATGTATGTTTATGTTTAGTGACAAATCATATAAAACCATTCACAAGCTTTGATTTAAATTTTTTTTCGTTTGTTTCACTGACTGTAATTCAGGATGAAAATTCTTTTGTTCTTATATTTAACCCTTTTTATAAGCAGCTGAAGACACCATATTTAACACTGTATCTCAGTGATAGGGAAATAGCTGCATTGATTTTACATGAGCATTAATCCTTATACTTCATGAGGGGATTATTAGTACAATCCCCATTTTACTGTGTTTGAGTTAAAACAAACCATCCCTGTAATTTAATTTGAGGATTCTTTAACAGATTACAGCAAAGTTCATTATAAAACTATTATGGTGTCTTCAAAGACTTGATAAAATACACTGACAGAGAATTGGTCCATTTGTATGCTGTATTTCTATTACTTGCCAAAAGGAATGGGGTTAAGATTAAACTTGTTTCCATTCTCTTCATATGGATATACATCCCCATGTTTAACACACTAGGGGCTCAGTTGTGTGCTGTAATGTCATATTAAAGAAGATATTAAAGAAATCTAAACTAGTCTAATTTCTTCTACATTTTTAAGAGTTTTTTATATTCCCACTTTATTTTTTCTTTTTGAACTTAGAGTTGGCTCTTAAGTGTAGCTTGGTAGATCTGAGGGTAGCAAGAGATTTCTTTCATTTCTCATTGTTTTCCCTGCAGTCCTTGCCTTTTCAAGGTTGACTTGGGTGGAAAAAACTTGTCATTTTGAAACCTTACTATATAGAACAAGTGTGAATTGTTGGAAGAGGGGAAATGATTGGCTCTTAATATAAAAATAAAATTATGAAAGATACTTAGGTCAGTTAATTGAATTAGATGGATAAGTTCTTGATGATATTGTAAGATTTGAAGTAATACTTTTAATTTTATGTTAAAGAGTCTATATAGGTAATTAATGACATCATAATTCAAACCTGAGATGTGGCGTAAGATGAAATTTGTCAACATTACTATTTTAACCTAAGAAAAACCATGTTTTTAATTTTCATTAATACATGTGATGTGGCCAGGTGCAGTGGCCCATGTCTGTAATCACAGCACTTTGGGAGGCTGAGGTGGATGGATCACTTGAGGTCAGGAGTTTGAGACCAGCCTGGCCAACATGAGGAGACCACGTCTCTACTAAAAATACAAAAATTAGCTGGTTGTGATAACATACACTTGTAATCCCAGCTACTCAGGAGGCTGAGGCAAGAGAATGGCTTGAACCTGGGAGGCGGAGGTTGCAATGAGCCCAGATCTTACCACTGCTGTACTCCAGCCTGGGCAACAGAGCGGACTCTGCCTTAAAAAAAAAATACACACACACACACACACACACGTAATATACTGTACCTACTTTAAAATGTGGTTAATGGCCTTTTTCTATAACAGTGATCAAATACAGTCCAAACTATAACTAAAATACTATATTTAAACTACTCAGTCTGAATTAATTTATTTGTGCTAGATTTCTGGTTTTTTTGGAAAGTGGTTTAGTTTGGTCAGAGTACTTGTTTGGTCATGTACCTTTTAACAGTATATGGCAATGAAGATCAACACCAGGGAGTTGTGTTTGCTATAACTTTATATTTTGAAATAGTTTAAGCTACCTTAATTTTATTTATTGTAAAAGTTTCAGAAAAATCTTAAGAACTTTCAGTGTGTAGGTTTAATGAAAACATCTGTCTACTTAACAAAATAGACTTTTTAAAATAAAAGTTTATTCTGTCATTTTTAATTATAGATTACCACATTAAATTGAAAATATTTTTTTTAATGTTCTTTTGATAAGTTGTTTTACTGAGTTATCCTTTTTTTTTTTTTTTTTTTTTTTTTTGAATAGCCATTTTTTAGCTTCTATTCTTTTTATACTTTATGGCTCCAAATTTAAAATCCGCATATTCAGAGACAGACTTTGGTCACTTTCTTTATATTCACATATACTATATATGAAGTAATTGTTATTTCTACCATTAACTAATATTATTTGAGGGTTTTTGGGAGGAAGAATATCTTTATCTCAGATCTTTGGGGGATGAACTCTTTGAGAAGTCACTAAGGTATTTATTGAAAATCATATATGTGAAGTTGCATTATAAGCCGTAAAGCATTATATAAAAACAATGTATTATATAAAGAAATATAGCAAGTTCCCTAATCTTTGGAAATTCGGATGCATTCTGGTGATAATACATATTTTTATTTACATAATTTTAGGCTATATGGCTAAGTGCTTGGTGTGTTTTATAGACAATAACTTAGTGAGGTATATGTATATGTGTGCATTTATGTGTATATGAGATGGCTTGTGGGTTAAAGAGGGCAGTCTGTGCCTGGAGTATGAGGAGTCAGCGGAGCCAGGAGTAGGAAGGAATAGGGAAATCAAGGTGTGGGTGGCTGAGTGAGCAAAAGTACATATAACGTTTCTTTGAGAGAAAGTGAGTAGGCCAGCTCGAGCACAAGGCTTGTGAATGAGAATCTTTGATCCCATGGAATAGAGTGGGGAGAATCATTAGAATGGGACGAGACTGTGCAATGCATGCACACTGCAGAAAATTGTTCAAATTACTCCTGACACCGGGGACTCTTTTCAGGGTTTGGATGCAGGAGAGTGATGTGGTGCAAGTATGTCAGGAAAACTTGTATTACATTTATTAATGCAATACCGTGTTGGTACTGGTTTGATAGAGATCTTTTTAGAACCTCTTGTATGTTTTATTTAACAGTTTACTGTCCATAATTTAACTTTTGGTTATTCTAGGTTATTATGAATGTAGATTAATGGGCAAGAATTTTGCTATGCTCTAATGCAATGATACTACTGAGGCCCAAAAAGCTGTATTTAGGGATGTTTGTCCCTGTACTAAATAACCCCAGACCACAGTGTGACTACACATGACATTTTTGTCTTCTACTTCATTATAAAAGTAATATATTTTGAAATATATCTCATATATAAAAATTTGAAGAATATGGTAAAGTTGAATTTTAAAAATGTACCAGTATAAAACATTTTGGAATAGTATCCATGTCTGTCTCTTCCTCCCTCTCCCTCTCTCTCTCATTCTTACCACATAGATTTTTTTTTTAAGTTAATGCACATTTTTGAATTTTTGTAGTCACTTTTTGGATATTATGTTTTTGTATTTTGCTATTTCATTTAACAACAGGTGGGTTTTTCATGTTATAAACTATACAAAGTAGAATTTTTGTGACTACATGATGATCCATTGGGTAGATTTACCCATAGCTTTTTAACCATTTTCCTGTTGTTGGACATTTAGGTTTTCTCTAATTTGTGCAGAAGGCTTTATTTCTGCAGTTAAAATTATACATCATAAAACTCTAAAGCTCTTCTGAAAAGTGTATAATACTTTATTAAAATAGTGAATAAGAGAGAACCAGAGTTGCAGACTGCAAATAGTATGTAGGACCAGACAATACTTGATGAACAATGTTTTGTGTGTTACTGCATTACCTGTGTTTGAATACTAGCCCTTTTTCCTGAATTTGGTAGGTTAACCATTGCATATTTCCTTGATTTCTGGTGGAGCAGGAATATTTTAACTACATTTGTTAGCCAGATATGGTTTCTATTTTGTGAATTATCCATTGCCCATTTATTTGTTGGGATCTTCTGACTATACTTAATCTGCTGTACACAGTAAACCTGGAAGAACCAAAAGTTGCCAGGGAACACAAGATAACAATAGTTATGAAACTAGTAACTTATTTTATGCAGAGAACAAAAGTGTAGGCTCTGTCTGCACCACTTGCTGGAAACTTTAACTGTCAAAGTATAAATCCAGTTTGCATTTAAGGCATATTTTTATTGAAGACTAGTGAAATGTTTTTGGTTTGTTGTTTGTTGTTTTGTTTTGTTTTGTTTTGAGACGGAGTCTCACTCTGTCACCCAGGGTAGAGTATAGAGTCTCACCCAGTCACCCAGGTTAGAGTGCAGTGGCACGATCTCGGCTCACTGCAGCCTCCACCTCCCAGGTTCAAGTGATTCTCCCCCCTCAGCCTCCTGAGTAGCTGGGACTACAGACACATGCCAGCATGCCCGGCTAATTTTTGGGTTTTTTGTTTTGTTTTGTTTTGTTTTGTTTTGTTTTTAACTAGGGACAGGGTTTCACCATGTTGGCTAGGCTGGTCTCGAACTCCTGACATCAGGTGATCCACCTGCCTTGGCCTCCCAAAGTGCTGGGATTACAGACCTGAGTCACTGCACCAGGCCGTGAGATATGTTTTTTATTGTTACCTGACTGCTATTAAGAAACGGTATTTTCATTAGATTGTCAGTTGAGTAAGTTACAGTAACAAAATAACCTTTTATGTTTGGGATCTATATTAGGTGCTATTATTTAATATTTATGTATGTGGATTTTGTTAGTAACAAAATAGATTTTATTTAAACCTTGGTTTGAATAGCCAGGAACATTTCTGATAGCAAGAGAGTTTCTTACTTAGGATGGAAAATAGCCAAACATAAGAATTTAAAGCTGTAGTTGAATGACCCAGTGAGAAAAATGGTAAACACCTAAGTTCAAATCTGACTCTGCTTTTTCCTTGCTCATTTTGGACAGTTTGCCTCGCCTTTCTGAGCTGTAGTATCTTCAGTCACCTTATAAAATGCAGAAACTAATACCTACTTCAAATGACTGTTTTAGGTTAACAAGCAAATGAAATAATAAATATAAGCTCCTGTGCAGTCCTAAGTGCTCAATAACTGTTAGCATTCTTCCCACTGTCTTCCTTTCCCTCCTCCCTCTAATGAAACTAACACAATGTGTCTTTACACATATTCGTCTCACCTTTGCCCATTTCTGCTTGTGCTTTTTCTTAGGACTCAAATGCTTTTTCCTCACCCAACCCCAGTCTTCTGCCATGGAAATGCTACTCATTCTTCAGGGCTTCACTCGAATGCTGATTTTTTTTTTTTTTTTTTTTTTTTTTCATGAACCTCAGCACTTAGAAAAATGTACTAATGTGGGAAAAAGGAATATACAGTAATAAATGTGAAAGAAGACTACAAACTATAAAAAATAGTGTCAGGAGACTAAATTTTAGAAGGGCAAAAAGTTCCTGAAAAGTAGTAAAGGAAATGTATTTACTTGTTTTCATTTAAGCATTAGTAACAAGGAATGAGCGTTAGTACTGCCTAAGCAACTCCTATTTATTTGCCGTGTAATTTGTAAAACTCTCATTGCGAAAATGAACCCAGTATGATGAAATACTAAGAGGACATATGATTTCACTGGGTTTTTACTTGGCTTTGATGAATTACAACTCAGAAGGCTATAGGAATTTGCAGAATTTGACATTAAGTCTGAACCACTTTCAATGTAGGAAAGTGATAAAGACAGGAAGCTGTCCAGAAGACAGAGGATAAGTAATTTGTGTCTTGATTTTCTAAAAAGCACAAAAGAAAATATTGAAGAAAATGCAAAATTGTAAATTTGTTCTTGGTCTCGAGGTAAATAAGTATGTTATCTTTTTACTGTGAACCTCCTTTTTCCTCAGTTAGGCCTTGGACAAATTTCATGTGTAGTTTTATTTCTAGTTTTTTCCCCCATCACATTTGTTTTCTTTGTGACAAGAGAAATTCTTCTAAAACACTTCAAGTCACAACCCCCTCTGAAACACGTAGGTGCTCTCCCTGGCCCACCAGATGAACATATACTCCTGGGTTGTGATTGACAGGTCCTCCACAGTCTGACCCCAGCATGTACTTCCAGCCAGCCCCTTCTGCCATAGTTGTTCCCATGCTCTTGGTGAGTGAAATACTTGCTGTTCCTTGAGTAACTCTCACTGTGCGTTTCTTGCCTCTGCACAATCTTTCTGCATCTTAACTGGGGTGCCCTCCTTTTCCTCTTCCATTCTTATTGTGCCCTCTCTCTACTGCTGTCCAATCTGATAGGATCACTCCTTTTAACCCTCAAAGT
This sequence comes from Sapajus apella, assembly GCF_009761245.1. Taxonomy (NCBI): domain Eukaryota; kingdom Metazoa; phylum Chordata; class Mammalia; order Primates; family Cebidae; genus Sapajus; species Sapajus apella. Next base: position 25,624,391 of record NW_022436943.1, on the reverse strand, counting down.
CACTGGGCGTGACCTTTCATCTTTTCATCAGTATACAGTTCTTTACTATCCTTGGGAACAAGAGTAGTCTTATTTTTGTGTCTACTTGAAATGTTTATGACAGCATGAAACTATTATCTTTCAATATAGCATTCACTAAATTGCAACACACTATTTTTATTGCTTTATAGATTACTTTTAAATAAACTTTTTTGGATTTACTCTTTTAGATTACTAAAGCTATTAAGAAGAGGGTTCATACAGGTATTGCTGTATATGTAGAAACCTTTATAGTTTAGAAAGTATTTTTTTTGAATTGCATATAAAAATATACTTGAGGAAATCAAGGGACAGCTTGATGATACATCTCAATTTGAGCAAGGCAGAGTAGTTTATGGTAATTTTGATAGCAAGACTGTCTACAGGCAATAGTACATTTGAGTGGACTTAAACTGTGTTTGAATTTCTGCACTCATATCTTGGCTGCTTTAAGAGTGTGTATAATATTTGTGTTACCTGTTTACAGATAACACAACATACGGGGGGAAAGGTAATACAGAATCACAGTTCAGAAAGATTTCAGGCTGAAAGGCTAAGGTAAAACCAAGAAGCAGTTTAAATGCAATAAATGTTAAATCCATTTGGAATTTATAAAAATTACATTTTACAAGTACAAAATATGGGCAACAGTCTATCTTGGCATTTTTTCAGGGTAAGAGCCAATGCATTAGTTTAGTCTTATTATAAGTCAAGTATGACTTCTTCGTTTTAAAATATAGGAATGCAATCTCAGTTTCGGAGAACACATGTTAATCACATATTTTTATTTGTTGAGAGCCAGTTTTCTTGTGAAGTTCATGTTTTATTCTGGATGTCTTTGTCTTTGCTGTTTATAAGTGAAACATTGTCTAGGTTCTACACAATGCTGGGAGGAGGTCAGGGATGGTGAGTTGACTGTAAACCATGTTTACTAGGGAGACATTGAAAAGTTGCTGTGCTGTCTTGTTCTGAGAGCAGATCTGAAGGCAATGGATGGAAGTTATCTCACTGTAAGAAACCTCATTACAACATCTAGATCTCTCCAGTATCATAATGGCTTGTCTTACGGCAGGAGCACCCCTTCCATAAAATTCTTAGTCAAGGGATTATCTGATTATGTCTGGGACAGGGCAGCAGGGTTTTCTAGCATTTGATAGAGATCAGGTAGACAGGCTCTGAGATCCTTCTCATTCAGCAGTCCTCTTGCATTGAGTAATGCAATGCTGGGAGCCCATAAGATAGTTATGTACTATGAGCATGTTTTGTCAAATGGGAAAAGCTACTCTTATATTGACTTATTTGAACATACAAACTGCTTGATCTTTACTTGTCCTTATCTTTCTCAGATGCTTATAAATTTAAATGGAGAGAATATTGAGTCAGAATAGGTGTCAGGTTATCTTCATCACACTTGGATTTGAGATACACTTCTGACTGTAGAGCATGTTTGTATTCAATGTTTTAATAGGCTCCTAGATGTCAACCTTAGTTTAGAAATACTTCTTTTTATCACCTGGCAAGTGGTGTTTCAATATTATTACTGTAGGTCAGGATCATTCTTCATCAGTGGACTCTAAACTTAAATCGTAAAGTTCTATCAGTTAAAAAATCTTGACTATACTGTCAATGTAATTATCCATAAATTATATGCACATACTTCCATTGTAATTATAAGGCATTCACAGAATGAGATGAAAAACATTCTAATACTTTCTTTTTGCATCTCAGTAGATCAACTTACATCACCACCTGGGACACATACCTCACTTTCAGCCATTGCCGTTTGACATAGAACTTGTCACAAAAACCTAGATTTTAAGCTAAAGGGTTTTTAGCAGCTCACAGATACATAGCTCTTTATAAGTCAATGAAAGCAAATGAAATGCAGTAAGGGTCCGTGCTGTGTAAAAAAATGTTCTGCAAAGCATGTGAAAGTGTATCCTTGAAAAAGTACACTGGTAAAGGGCACATGGCAACATTTTTTGAACACTTAGCATATATAGTTTGGAATATGATACCTGAGACTAGAGAAGTCAGGACTGGAGAGATTTGTATAAAGGTGAAGTCTTAGGAACATACCTTTAGGGCTGTATGTAGTGAAAAGAATAAATTAAAGTTAAAATGTTGGAAAGCCCTCACTTTTAGGGGATAAGTAGAGAAGGAGCTAGAAGTAGCAGAAAGCACAGTCAGAAGGGGTAGGAGGAGCATCAGGGTCATATAGGTTCTCAGATATGAGAAGAGTGGGTTTGAGGCTGGGTTGTCAGGATCATAAACTACCATCCGTTCATTGAGTGCCTGCTTTGTACCAGTGTGTGGATTAAATACATTCTCAACAGTGGTAGTCAGCATCCCAAATGCGTCCATGAGGTTAAGGGAATATGGTTTTGGGAAAACAGGAGTGGAAGCTGAGGGGCAAGGAAAGAGCAGATTCAGACCCCTGACTTGAATTAAGTAGTGTCACACAGGGAGTGTCCTCACATATGGGATCAACACTTCCGAGAGGCCTAAAGCACTGCTTACCAATTAAACCTATTGTGTAGCAGACTTGCTCACACCTTAAAATGTACTGTGATGGTATTAATTTTTTTAAGCACAGTAAACTCAATTTATATTTAAAACATTGACATGGATATTTGAAAATGATTATACCACATTTATATATAACAACCTATGATCTTCAGTGTTGTAACCTAAGTAATTATACTTTACACATAAATTTATATATAATCGTACCTTGCTTAACCATGGGATACATTCTGAAAAATCCATTTTTTTTTTTTTTTTTTGAGACAGAGTTTCACTCATTACCCAGACTGGAGTGCAATGGCACGATCTCAGCTCACCGCAACCTCTGCCTCCTGGGTTCAGGCAATTCTCCTGCCTCAGCCTCCTGAGTAGCTGGGATTACAGGCACGTGCCACCATGCCCAGCTAATTTTTTTGTATTTTTAGTAGAGACGGCGGAGTTTCACCATGTTGACCAGGATGGTCTCGATCTCTTGACCTCGTGATCCACCTGCCTCAGCCTCCCAAAGTGCTGGGATTACAGACGTGAGCCACCGCGCCCAGCATTGAAAAATCCATTTTTAGGCAGTTTTGTCATTTTATGGACATCCTAGAATATCTTACACAAACTTAGATGGTATAGCCTACTAGAGACCTAAGCTATATTTCTCTTAAGCCACAAACCTGTATAGAGTGTTATTGTACTGAACGTTGTAGGTAATGGTAACACAATGCTAAGTATTTTTGTATCTAAACCTAAAGATACAGTAAAAATATAGTGTAGGCCAGGTGTGGTGGCTCATGCCTGTAATAACAGCACTTTGGGAGGCCAAGGCAGGCAGATCACTTGAGGTCAGGGGCTCAAGACCTGCCTGGTTAACATGGCGAAACCCTGTCTCTACTAAAAATACAAAAAAAATTAGCCAGGCATGGTGGGGGGTGCCTGTAGACCCAGCTACTCGGGAGGCTGAACCAGGCGAGTCTCTTGAACCCAGGAGTCAGAGGTTGCAGTGAGCCAAGATCACACCACTGCACTCCAGCCTGGGTGGCAGAGTGGGACTCCATCTCAAACAAACAAACAAAAAAAATACAGTGTAAAAAATATAAAATGTTATACCTATATTGGACATTTAACATGAATGAAGCTTGCAGAACTGGGAAGTTGCTGTGGATGAGTCAGTGAGTGGTGAGTGAATGTGAAGGACTGGGACATTCCTGTATACCACTGTAAACTTTATAAACACTGTGCACTTCGTCTACAGATATTTTTCTTTAATAGTAAATTGACCTTAGCTTACTGTAACTGTTTTTTTATTTGTGTAAGTTGTTTTTTTTTGGTTGGTTGGTTGGTTTTTTTTGTTTTGAGACGGAGTCTCACTCTGTTGCTCAGGCTGGAATACAGTGATATGATCTCAACTCACTGTAACCTCCGTCTCCCAGGTTCAAGTGATTCTCCTGCCTCAGCATCTCCAGTAGCTGGGATTGCAGGTGCCCACCACCGTGCCTGGCTAATTTTAGTTTTAGTAGAGATGGGGTTTCACCATGTTAGGCAGGTTGGTCTTCAACTCCTGACTTCAGTGATCAACTGCCTTGGCCTTCCAAAGTGGTGTGAGCTACCACACCCAGTCTTAACTTTTTTACTTAATAAACTTTTTACTTTTTGACCCTTGTAATAAAACACACACATATTGTACAGACAGCTATACAAAAATATTTATTTATATTCTTATTCTGTACGCTTTTTTCTATTCTTCAAGTTTCTTATTTTACTTTTTAAACTTTTTTGTTAAAACTAAGGCACAAGCACACACATCAGCATAGGCCCACACAGAGTCAGGGATCATCAGTATCACTGTCTTCTACCACCACATCGTGTCCCACTGGAGGGACTCCAGGGGCAGTAACACTTGGAGCTGTCATCTATGATCATTGAAGCCTTCTTTTGGAATACATTCTAAAGAACCTCCCTGAGGCTGTTTTGCAGTTAACATTTTTTTAAATAAGGAGATGAGTATACTCTAATGAATAGTATAGTAAGGACATTAACCAGTAACACAATTATTATCAAGTATTACATAGTGTATATAGTTGCGTGTGCTGTGCTTTTATGACTGGCAGCAGAGTAGATTTGTTTATACCAACATCACCACAAACACTAGTAACAGATTGCACTACGTATTACAAAGGCTACAATGTCACTAGATGATGGGAATTTTTCAGCACCATTATAATCTTGTGGGACTACCATTGTATGTATATGTAGTCTATCATTGGCCAAAATATCGTTATGCAGTTTATGACTAATTATATATAAAATCTGATTTTATATATAAATTATATAAAATGCACATAAACATGAAATAATTGTTTAAAAACAATTTATAAAATTATAAAATAAAGTTATAAATTATGTTTATGTAAATGCACTAGACTTTATTGGTAGCATGAAAATAGAACTCAACTTGAGCCATTCATACTCACTGTTGGTTGAATGGAAAATAATACTGACCTTGTGATAACCTTTCTGATCAATAGTTTAAACCCTGAGATCCATATTATTCTTAAATGTGATTGTAGTTATTTTCTTGAGAAAATTCCTAGACATTAAATGTCTGGGCTAAAAGTATGCACAAAAGCTTCTACGCTGGTGTCCTTGATGTAGATTGGAAGACCAGGTGTCCGTGGGAAAGGTTTTTGTATGGAGAAGTGATAGAGGAGTCATTCAGAAGCTCTCCTCAGTTTGTCAGCGAGTGACTAAAGTCTCCAAGGCCTAGGTTTCTTAGCTTTAAAGCAGTATCTTCTCCCATCTCACAGCACTGTGAGGAGGATTTTTTTTTAATTTTGGAAAAGTGCTTTTGTAAAATCCCCTTTATACACACACACACACACACACACACACACACACACACACACACACCACACACACTTTAAGTTCTGAGATACATGTGTAGAATGTGCAGGTTTGTTACATAGGTATCACATGCCATGATGGTTTGCTGCACCCATCAACCCATCATCTACATTAGGTATCTCTACTAATGCTATCCCTCCCTAACCCCCTACCTCCCAACAGGCCCCGGTGTGTGATGTTCCCCTTCCTGTGTCCATGTGTTCTCATTGTTCCACACCTATTTATGAGTGAGAACATGCAGTGTTTGGTTTTCTGTTCTTGTATCAGTTTGCTGAGAATGATGGTTTCCAGCTTCATCCACGTCCCTGCAAAGGACATGAACTCATCCTTTTATATGACTGCATAGTATTCCATGGTGTATATGTGCCACATTTTCTTTTATTATTGTTATTATTTTTAAATTTATTTATTTAACTTTAGGTGCATACTATATCTGGCATTTCTCCCCATGTTATCCCTCCCAACCCTACCCTCCCTCCCTAACCCCCACTGTCTCTCCCCTACCCCCTACAACTGCCCTTAGTGTGTGATGCTCCTCTCCCTGAGTCCATGTGTGCTCATTGTTCAACACCCACCTATGAGGGAGAACATGCAGTATTTGGCTTTCTGTTCTTGTGTCAGTTTGCTGAGAATGATGGTTTCCAGATTCATCCAAGTCCCTACAAAGGACACAAACTTATCATTTTTTATGGCTGCATAGTATTCCATGGTGTATATGTACCACATTTTCTTTGTCTAGTCTATCATTGATGGGCATTTGGGTTGGTTCCAGGTCTTTGCTATTATAAACAGTTTCACTATGAACATACGTGTGCATGTGTCTTTATAATAGAATGGTTTATAGTTCTTTGGGTATATGCCCAGTAATGGGATTGCTGGGTCAAATGAAATTTCTATTTCTAGATCCTTGAGAAATCGCCACACTGTCTTCTACAGTGGTTGAACTAATTTACACTCTCATCAACTGTGTAAGAGTGTTCCTATTTCCCCACATCCTCCCCAGCATCTATTGTCTCCAGATTTTTTAATGATTGCCATTCTAACTGGTGTGAGATGGTATCTCAATGTGGTTTTGATTTGCATTTCTCTAATGACCAATGATGATGAGCATTTTTTCATATGTTTGTTGGCCTCATATATGTCTTCTTTTGAAAAGTGTCTGTTCATATCCTTCGTCCACTTTTGAATGGAGTTGTTTTTTTCTTGTATATCTGTTTTAGTTCTTTGTAGATTCTGGTTATTAGCCCTTTGTCAGATGGGTAGATTGCAAAAATTTTTTCCCATTCTGTTGGTTGCCAATTCGCTCTAATGATGGTTTCTTTTGCTGTACAGAAGCTCTGAATTTTAATTACATCCCATTTGTCTATCTTGGCTTTTATTGCCATGCTTTTGGTGTTTTAGTTATGAAGTCCTTGCCTATGCCTACGTCCTTGATGGTTTTGCCTACGTTTTCTCCTAGTGTTTTTATGGTGTTAGGTTTTATGTTTAAATCTTTAATCCATCTGGAGTTAATTTTAGTGTTAGGTGACAGGTAGGGGTCCAGTTTCTGCTTTCTGCACATTGCTAGCCAGTTTCCCCAACACCATTTATTAAACATGGAGTTCTTTCCCCATTGCTTGTTTTTGCCGGGTTTGTCAAAGATGAGATGGTTGTAGATGTGTGGTGTTTCTTCTGTGGCCTCTGTTCTGTTCCATTGGTCTATGTCTCTGTTTTGGTGCCAGTACCATGCTGTTTTGATTACTGTTGCCTTGTAGTATAGTTTGAAGTCCGGCAGTGTGATGCCTCCGGCTTTGTTCTTTTTGCTGAGGATTGTCTAGGCTATGTGGGCTCTCTTGTGATTCCATCTGAAGTTTAAAGTGGTTTTTTCCAGTTCTGTGAAGAAGGTCATTGGTAGCTTGATGGGGATAGTGTTTAATTTATATGCCACATTTTCTTTATCTAGTCTATCGTTGATTGGCATTTGGGTTGGTTCCAAGTCTTTGCTATTGTGAGCAGTGCTGCAATAAATATATGTGTGCATGTATCTTTATAGTAGGAATGATTTATAATTCTTTGGGTATATACCCAGTAATAGGATGGCAGAGTTAAATGATATTTCTGGTTCTAGATCCTTGAGGAATTGCCACACTGTCTTCCACAATGTTTGAACTAATTTATACTCCCACCAACAGTGTGAAAGCATTCCTATTTTTCCACATCCTCTCTAGCATCTGTTGTTTCCTGACTTTTTAATGATCACCATTCTAGCTGGCGTGAGATGCTATTGCATTGTGGTTTTGATTTGCATTTCTCTAATGACCAGTGATGATGAGCTTTTTCATATGTTTGTTGGCCACATAAATGTCTTCTTTTGAGAAGTGTCTGTTCATATCCCTCACCCACTTTTTGATGGAGTTGTTTTTTTGCTTGTAAATTTGTTTAAGCTCTTTGTAGATTCTGGATATTAGCCCTTTGTCAGATGAATAGATGGCAGAAATTTCTCCCATTCTATATAGGCTGGCTTTTCACTCTGATGATAGTTTCTTTTGCTGTGCAGAAGCTCTTTAGTTGAATTAGATCCCATTTGTCAATTTTGCAATTTTGGCTTTTGTTGCCATTGCTTTCCTTTTTCTTTTCTTTTCTTTTTTTTTTTCTTTTTTAAATACAGTCTTGCTCTTGTCACCAGGCTAGAGTGCAGTGGCATGATCTCAGCTCACTGCAGCCTCCACCTCTCGGGTTCAAGTGATTCTCCTGCTTCAGCCTCCCAAGTAGCTGTGACTACAGGCATGTGCCATAACGCCCAGCTAATTTTTGTATTTTTAGGAGAGACGGGGTTTCACCATGTTGGCCAGGATGTTCTTAATCTCTTGACCTCATGAGCCACCCACCTCGGCCTCCCAAAGTGCTGGGATAACAGGCGTGAGTCACAGCACCCAGCTGCTTTTTTTTTTTTTATGAAATGTAAAATACAATTCTGCTCTGTGATTTATATTTCCACCCTATTTATTTTATTGACTTTTCATTAGTCTCTCAAAGATGATACTCTGTTTTTCTTTATTAAAAGAAATGTTTAGGCCAGGCATAGTGGCTCATGCCTATAATCCCAGCACTTTGGGAGGCTAAGACCAACGGATGGCTTGAGGTTACGAGTTCGAGACCAGTTTGGCCAACCCAGCGAAACCCAGTCTCTACTAAAAAGACAAAAATTAGCCAGGCCTCATGGTGCAGACCTGTAATCCTAGCCATTCAGGAGGCCGAGGCAGGAGAATCTCTTGAACCCGGGAGATGGAGGTTGTAGTGAGCCGAGATTATACCACTGTACTCCAGCCTGGGCAACAAAATGAGACTCCATCACTCTGTCAAAAAAAAAAAAAAAATGGTAGGAGGAATGATTGTGTTCTGTTGTTGGAAAAAAAGCCAAATGGAGTAAGAGTTTAGAGCATGACTTTGAATGAGACCTGTATTTCGGTTTCAGTCCTACCCCTTCCCTGTATGGCCTTAAGGCAAGTCACTCTACCTGTCCAAATTTGTTTCATCATTTGTAAAGTAAGGGTGGTAGTAATAGTTAACTCTCTCTTAAATGTGGTAAAAACATTAAGTGCTTAGAGCAGGGTCCCCTCCCCCCACCTCACTGGTCCTTGGCCTGTTAGGAACCAGGCTGCACAGCAGGAGGTGAGGGTGGGCAGGCGAGCAAGTGAAGATTCATCTGTATTTACAGATACTCCCCCTCACTCGCATCACTGCCTGAGCGCCACCTCCTGTCAGATCAGTGGCGGCATTAGACTCTCATAGGAGCGCGAACCCTATTGTGAACTGTGCATGCGAGGGATCTGGGCTGCACACTCCTTATAAGAATCTAATGCCTAATGATCTGTCATTGTCTCCCATCACCCTCAGGTGGGACTGTCTAGTTGCAGGAAAACAAGCTCAGGGCTCCCACTGATTCTATTAATACATTATGGTGAGTTGTATAATTATTTCATTATATATTACAATGTAATAATATAAGGTGCACAATAAATGTAATGTGCCTGAATCATACTGAAACCACACACCCCCAAACCTGTCCATGGAAAAATTGTTTTCCACAAATCTCATCCCTGTTGCCAAAAAGATTGGGGACCAAAAAGAGTATTCAATTAATGTTAGCCAAACAGTAAGCAAGTGAATTTTCTGACCCTGGCAGATATGCTGCTTGAATATTTGCTGTCTGAATTATTGGAGAGTACCAAGTGACCTTGGAAAAGTCACTTGATCTTTCTGAGTTCCAGTAAAATGAAGATAGTACACACCTCCCAGCGTTGTTTTGAGGCTAAAGTGAGATAATATGAAAGCATCTATATGACAATTTGCTCAACAAATAATTACAGAGTACATTCCGTGGGTTATAACAGTGAACAAAATAGATGATGGTTTTGGTATTCATGGCACTTATGCAGAACAGGAATAAATACTGATTTTCAGTCAGAGAAGCGGGGAAGTACCACATCACACAAGTTACAAAATTAGAATGCAGTTTCCCCTCTGATGAAGAGAGAAGGTTTTATTCTCCACAAAATTAATGACACTTTCTAGTCACCAGCAGCTACAAGATTATGTCACTAGTACCAAGACAACTGGTAGCGGTTGATGACTGGCTATTTATATGCCTGAGTATGAACTTAAAGCTGTCTTTCTGGAGCATGGGCCCAAGAATTGCCAGAATGTGCTGTGTGTCCTTGGTTACCCATTCTGCTGACTCCGGTAGGAACACATGTTAAATGACTTCTGGAATGTATTTCTAGTGATCAGACCCCTGAGTGATAACCTAAAGGCTCTGGGGCACAGGTGGTTTTTTGGTTTGTTTTTTTGTTTTTTCTGTTTAATCCAGTTGAAGGTCATGTCTGGAAGAGGTATGGGAAATGAGCAGATGGTTTTATACATACTATCAAATAAAAGTTAGCTTTTCTGGACCATGTTTTATGGTACTGATATTTCAAGGTTCAGAAGCGCCCCTGGGAAGCTGTTGCCTCAGCTGGATTAGAAGTCTAGTAGATTAGGGGATACTTTGGAAAGATAAAGGCGGAGGCGGCAGGAGTAGTCCAGGACAGGCTTCACACCCTAATGCAGGTCTCGTACCTGTGAGGGGAGAAAGGGAGAAGGAAGGAGGAGCTGGGTAGGAAATGCCTCCGATTGCGGCACAGTTCTGAGAAAGCCAGTGACCAGCCCATGGTGCCCTCAGGCAAAAGTTGCCCAAGAGAAGGATCCCTTGCAGGGCTGGGATGGGCCACTACTATACCCCCAGTGCTAGGTCAGTAGCTGGGGAGAGGGCAGGGCCCTGGACAGGGTGTGGCTCAGCATAAAGACAGTGGTAGGTCTGAAGGGGCCAGCCTCCCACAGCTGGCCGTCACATGGAGAGAGAGCTAAATAGCATACTGAGAGCTGCAGACCCCAATTTGAATATCATTTTTGGGAACTGTGGCATATGAAGGTAGATCCTTAGGAATCCAATGTGCAAAAAACCCATATCTAGATATTCATTCAGTACTGATCACCTAGGTGCCAGGTACTAGGGATGCAACCCTGAACATGATAGAAGGGGTCCTGCCTCGTGCAGTGTATAGTCTGCAAAGGCCGACACAGGGCACCATGGAAAAGCCCAGCAGGTGTATCCTCCTCTACACAGGTGGTTATCACATTCCTCTTATGAGGACAGGTATGCTTAGCTCTGCAGGCTTAGGAAAGCAGGTACAGAGCCCTTGAGGTAGGAAAGAGGGCCCAAGTGCCAGAGTGAAGGGAAAACTCCAGGGGACCAGATGGCATGGGATCAGGTTTAGAGCAGAGCAGGAGCCAAATTCGGCAAGGCTTCGTCAGTTATGGTGAGGATTTTGGACTCTATTTAAATGTGACGGGAAGAGCGGAAAATGTCCTGAGCAAGAGCGCAGCGTGATCAGATTTACGTTCTGTGAAGAGCAGGCTCCCTGCTGTGTGAGGATCATTTGGAAGGTAGCATGTGGTGTGCGTGGTGGTAGGAGACAGATGAGGAGTCATCTGTAATCACAGTAATCCAAGTGGAAGATGTTGAAAACTTGGAGCCTGCTGATGGCTTCTGTGTATGGGATGAAAGAAAAAGAGGAATCAAAGATGCCTCTCAGGTCTCTGTTCTAATCAGCTGGGTAGATAGGCCATATACTGAGATGATAGAGAACATGGGAGAAGGAACAGATCTGAGAGGAATGCGCTAGGAAATTAAGAACTCAGTTTTGGATATAAGTTTGGGATGGCCATTGGCCAAATGGCAGTGTCAGGTACTCGTACTTGAAGCACATATGTCCAGAAGCATATGTGATTCTGGGAGGGAGGTTGGGCTAGGGATAATAAATTCCAGAGTTGTCAACATGTAGAAAGTATTTAAAGTTTTAGGGTTGTGATCACTTGGGAAAGGATTATAGATAGAAAACTGAGGGCTCAATACCAAACCCTGAGGAGCCCCTGCATTGAGAGGTTAAGTAGAGGAATAGGAGGCAAGAAAGGAGAGAAGCAGCAGGGGAAGGGTGTTTCTGGGGGAGCACTCAGTTAAATGACCTTGAGGGGAGGGCAAGCGAGAGTTTTGTTGTGAAAAGCAACTGAGAGATGATTAATCACTAGAGGCAGAAGTGATCGCTGGAAGGGAATCCTACGTTTTCTCTTTTTTTTTTTTTTCTTTTTTGAGATGGAGTTTCTCTGTTGTTGCTCAGGCTGGAGTACAATGACGTGATCTCTGCTCACCGCAACTGACACCTCCTGGGTTCAAGCCATTCTGCCTCAGCCTCCCAAGTAGCTGGGATTACAGGTGTGCTCCACCATGCCTGGCTAATTTTCTATTTCTAATAGAGATGGGGTTCCTCCATGTTGGTCAGGCTGGTCTCAAACTCCTGACCCAGGTGATCTGCCCTCCTCAGCCTCCCAAAGTGCTGGGATTATAGGCAGAGATTTGTTTAAGAAAGAAGTTGTTGTAAAAAGAACATTTGGACTAATAATTTTCATCCTCTTTGCCAGGATTAGACTCAAAAAAAAGGAAGAACAAAAGCTATTCCCAGCCATGGGAATGGAGAAGGCCCAGGTTAGCAGGGCCTCCTTCTCAGTCAGGACGTTGAGTGACTGGGAGACAGGTTTTCTATCAGCATGTGGAAACCCTTGGAGGTTGGACCTGGGTGGTGTCACTTAGACATCTTCTGACCTAGATAGGAGGTAATGAATCCAAAGAATGCTGAATGATAACAGCCTTTGAGGAGTTCAATAAAAAAACCATTACAGTAGGAGGCAGAGGACTTCTGTCCCCTCAGTTAATGATGGCCACAGCTACAGGGAGGACAAGGTCAGCAGTTAGGGCTCAGGGACATTAAGACCAATGCTGAAACAAGTAACAATGTCTGTTTCTGGGTTATAGCCACACCATTTACTGCCAATTAAGGCATCCTGACTGTGGGGCAGAAAGGATAACTGGGTATTAGGAGCACAAAATGTCAGGAGCCAAAAATAAACTATTGTCATTTCTTTTGCAAGGGTTTCCCAAACTCTTGATTGCCTCTTGCAAGCAGATGACCTGGGAGCAAATGTCATGGCAGAATGATGGACTCCTAGCAAGGGCCAAAGCTTGCCCTGTGAAGACTGGAAAGAATATATGCTTGCCAGAGATTCGGTAACCTCACCAAGAAGACCTTAAACTGCAATTTAAGAGGGTGGAAAAAATGCTCAGGTGAAACTGTAAACCCTGTTACTTGTAAGAAAACCTGTGACACAAAGCAATTGGAGAATCTCTTAATTTGCATGCAAAAATAACAGGAGGAAAAAGTAAGGAATGTTATATCTGATTTCAAGTGTGAATATGAAGCAAAGGAACTTGAGATGTTAATACCTGGAAGAAATCAGGATTTCCTAGATACCCCTGAAGCACAGGGCTCAGGACTAGAATGTGGAAGGCCTGAGAGAAAGGATAGCAGAGGAGCAGTGTATGTCCAAAATATTTGAAAGTACACAGAACCAGAAGCCTGCATGAAGAAGCGTGGTGGAGAATATTTGTGTGGAGATGAGAGAGACTCAGGTGATTCTATCATGGGAGCAGTTTAAAACCAGGAACCACAAGCCACTACCATCCGTAGGCCATGTTTCCTAACCCCAGTCTCAAACTAAGACAGGCAAGATGTAGTAAAAATGTTTTTCAGCTCCCTAGGCCTTTATTAGAATGTTCAGTCTGGTCAGAAAGTGCATTTGGCAAATTGTTGACTTGACAATTTCATATCTGAGAAACTGAATGAAAAAAAATGAGAGTCTACTATCTAATTCTCACCAAGAAGGAAAATTGTATCATTGTAGAGTTTACAATTACATGTAAAAGATATATTGTGACTAGTAAAAACGTGGTGTGAAAACTCAGAAAAGAGCCAAAGCTATACCCAGATTCTAGCAGGGAGACCCTGGGTAATCAGGCAACACACTCCAAGGTAGAATGGAGTCAGGCACCGGGGTCCAGGAGACTTAACTTTAGTGAGATAGATTGTGCAAAGTTGAGAAAATTATAGGTATGATTCCATGGCCAGAAACTAGAGGGAATATGGTGTAAGAGGAATGGAGCCGTAAAAAACAGTTCTGTCACACCATCACTTATAATCATTGTGAGAAAGAAGTAGCTCAGGTACCTCGCAAGGCCTGGAATTGCATTGAGCTCTCCGACAGACGAGAGGCACTCACAGGGTACCTGAACAGCACCAGCTGCTAGGAATTGGATGGAAGGCCAACTCCTGAAAAGCTGAGGCTTTCAAATGTGTAATGGTCAATATAAGGAGAAGTTATATTTGGAGATTAAAAATTTTAAAGGGAGTAATGTAAAGACAACAGCTGACAAGAAATGAACAGAACACTGCAGTTGGGAGGGATTGGTAAAGAAAGACCCCAGAAATGCTGGGAACATCAGAAAAGACAGCTTTGTCAGCATCTGTTTTTCTGACCCAGAATAAGATATTCCTTTTAGATCTGCTGGTCAAGATATAGACCTGAACTCTAAGCCAGCCCTGGTCTGTGAGGTTATTGCCCATTCAAGCCCAAGACTGAAAAGCTTTACTTACAGTATTTCAGATCTTGCTCAAGGTGTAGTCCTCCATGCTTTTCAAGGCTGTGTGTCCCATTGGGTAAGGCTGTGGTCTTCAGAGTGAGACAGCAGCATTAGAACTGCTTGGCCCGCCTGCCTGTTACAAATGTAGGTGCTGGTACCTCTCCCATTACCTACATCCCAAGCAATTTAGAACCTTCAGGAGGGCAGGAAGGGAGCTTCAGAAATCAGCATTTTCAATATATTCTTCAAGTGATTCTATCCAAAATTAGAATTTTAGAACCACTGAGCTAAGTCAAATAACACCTCTTGTTGCTCAGAGCTTCCATGAGTATATGGGCTTACAGCCTGAAAATCCCTTTTTATCAAAGCTTTGCTGCAATGTAACTCATGGGACAACAGACAAGATTTCCTATGGAAGTCAGGCCTTTAAAAAAAGAAAGGTTATACTTTTCTAATGGTTAGATTTGCAGTAATTCTCAACCCTGCATGTTAAAATCTCCTGGAGAACTTTTAAAAACACACATGCCCATGCCCCACCCCAGACCAATTAAATCAGGAACTCTGGAGTGGGGATGGGCATGATTGTTTGCTTGTTTGTTTGTTTTTGTCTTGTTGTAAGCTTTCCATGTGGTTCTGATGTGTGGCCCGGGTTGAGAACTACTGCTGTTTAAACTTTAGAAAAATAACACTTTAAAAAAGGCTCTATTCCATGTGATACATCTTATCCTTTCACATCAACAAATAACTCCTACTTTCTATTTCTTCTTCATGAAAGGTGGTGTTCTCATTTCTCAAAATTAGAAAGGATGAAACAAACATGGTTAAAAGAGAACACAAAAATGTGTGTCTAAGCCCTAAAAATTTGCTTTTGGGGCACTGAAAAGATAGGCAGATAAAGTTGCATAGCCATAAGTCCTTAAAACTTATGATAAATGAGAGTGGCCAAAAGACAGGAATCAAGGAAATGTCAACCCAGTTGTCCAAAAGGTGACTCACGGACACTACCAGCTAATAAAATTGAATGTTTCCTGGGAAAAATTACACAATGATTATTTTAAAAGGTAATTTGTGAGATTTAAAAAGGAATCAGGAAAAGTAGACTGTGCCTGTTCGGGTACATTGAGGGGTGCTGGCAATGGAGTTTAACCCTACATGTGACAAAATCACTGCGAATATCCTCACATTATATGATGGATATGATGGAGAAATGTAGACTGCGTGGTTACTCAGTTTAGATGAATATACAGTTGCTTGAGCATCCACATTTAAACCTCATTGATAATGGAATGATGTTTAACCTGGAGAGAGAGATCTCTGGTCCTCTTTCTTGTTCTGATATTTTTTGAGACCTATAGTTGTGAACCTCTTTGTCCTGGAAGTGAATTTTAATCTAAAGAATTTCATCCAAAGTGATGTTATACTCCAGCTTAGGAATGTACATGCACATATACACACACAGGAGACTTCGGAAATAAAACTTGATTTCTCAGTGTAAGCTCCATCAAGTTCAAGGCACTTTTGTGAGCAATGATACTGGCCATCATTTAGTCCATCCCTAAAGAACTGAGGGACCTGGGAATTTAACCGAGTCAATGCTGCCTTTTTGTTTTTTTTGTTTTTTTTTGTTTTTTCATTATTAACTGAGGAAAGAAACAAAAAGAAGTCAGAAGGAGCCAAATCAGGACTGTAAGGAGGATGTCTAACATCAGAACTCTCATAAAATTGCTCTTGTTTGATGAGAGGAATGAACAGGAGCATTGTCATGGTGGAGGAGGATCTCAGGTGAAGGTTTCCTGGGTGTTTTTCTGCTAAATCTTTGGCTAACGTTTTCAAAACACTCTCCTAATAAGCATATGTTAACATTTGTTGGCCCTACAGAAAGTCAACAAGTAAAATGCTTTGATCATCCCCAAAACTGTTGCCATGATCTTTGCTCTTGACTAGTATACTTTTGCTTTGACTAGAGCACTTAATGCCTCTTGGCAGCCATGGCTTTGATTGTGCTTTGTCTTCAGGATTGTACTGGTAAAGCCATATTTCATCTCTTGTTACTTTAAAGAAATGCTTCAGGATCTTGATGTTACTTGTTTCCAGTTTTCATTGAAAACTCTGTTTTTGTCTGCAGATGATCTGGGAGTAATGGTTTTTGCATACATTGAGTAAAAGATTTGCTCAACTTTGATTTTTTCAGTCAGAATTGTGTGAGCTGAATCAATTGAGTTGTCTGTGGTGCTATTGTTTCTGCTGTTAATTGTCAATCCTCTTCAACTAGGGCACGAACAAGATTAATTTTTTCTTCACAAATTGATGTGGATGGTTTGCCACTATGGGCTTCATCTTCAACATCATTTCATTGCTTCTTAAAACAAGTTATCCATTTGTAAACTGCTGATTTCTTTGGGGCATTTTACTCCTAAAGTTTTCATAAGCATCAGTGATTTCACCATTCTTTTACTCAAGTGTCAACATAAATTTGATACATTTGTTTTTGCTTCAATTTTAGCAAAATTCATTTGCTCTCATAGGGGCTCTTTTCAAGCTGATGTGTTATCCTTCTGAGAGCCTCACACTAGATCCTATTCAGACATGTTATAACAAGTTAGTATGAGTTTGTTTGGCAAAAAAAAAAAAATTGAAACACATGCATAGTTTTCTCATGTTTTCCATGTACTTTTGAAAACATCATGAGATATACACACACAAGCCCAACATAGAGTCTTCCACCTTATTCTTTTCTACACCTTCTTTATCTCCCCATAATTCCATAAAATAGTGTATAACAGACTTGGCTTTGGCATATTGGACTCTTAGCCCAACTTAGTTGTTTTTCAGCTTTAACTTTGGTGACTCATTTGTGCTCAGTTCTGATTCAGACAATGGAAAACTATTTTAGCAAGAGCTGAACTGATTTTTATTCCCCTGTTGATGTCCAAAGCTCAGTCCACCATCATGCACTGTGCATTCACATTCTCTTTTGCTGGCCAAATTCACCAACGAACATTGAATTGACTAAACATGTACTAAGTGCATTCTGCAGATGCAACTGAAGACTAAATTTTGGAGATCTTATCTTCCCAAAGAATCCCCTATTAAAAAAAAAAAAAAAAAAGAAAAAAAATTTCTTTTTCTACTAAGTAGCCCAGTTTTCCAATCACATGAATATTCTGGAGTATTTTTGGAGAGAACCAGATTTATTGAAGAGTTGTTGAGTCCTTTAAAATGTGTTTTTTTTTACCCCAGATATAGACAAAGTTAAATTTATTCTCTGAATATAATCATCAGAGTAAGAAGGTAAGAGTCAAGAAGATAACATTTGTTGGACTATGGGTTCAGCTGTGTGCAACAGAGACCTAAAGTATCAACCCCTTAAGCAATATTGAGGTTTATTTCTATTCCATGACAATGTGTGAGTTTGCAGCCAAAGACTAGTATGGTGGGTCCATGGTGTCAAGGACCCAGGTATCTCCCGTCTAGCTTCATTATCTCTAGGGATGGCCATCATCATCAGCATGGTCTAGACAGGAAAGAGGAGGATAGGGATACTCTCTCCCCAGAGGTTGCACCCAGCACTTCCCCTTATATACACATACATACACACACTCCGGCTGCAAAGAAGGCTGAGAAATGTCTTTATTTTGTGCAATCAGTAAAAACCGAGATTCTGTCAAGAGAGAAAGAGGACAGACATTGAAGAAAAACAAATAGACTTTCCAACATATTGCTGAAAATTTTTAAATTTCAGGAGGGACCATAGTGGGCCAGGCAGAGAAGAATCATTATCTCACCCAAAGAATGACATTGGGCTTCAAGCATCTAAGCCACTATCAAAAAGGTTGGTGTTCTTGCAGGTTTTTCTTTAGAGGGCATCTGTCAAGCTGAGAGAACACTTCTCTAGGTGGCCTTGAGCCGGCATTACTGACCCACTCAATCAGAGCTGTCCTGCAGCCTCGTTAGCACATCATAAGAACCCAGAGTGGAATTCTGGGCTGGAAGAGCTGGACAGAAAGTGGAGGGAGAAGGTCCTCCCAGCGGCAAAGCTAATTAAAAGCAGAAACCTGTTTTCCACATGCACCTCCTCAATATGCACACATGCTGCTTTCTTGTCATTACATGCCTCACTTGTCACCAAAGCATTTTCAATCAATTCCTGGGTGTTGTTCTTATATCTTTAGATTTAGCACATTCTTTCTTTAGTGCTCCTCCCTTTTATTCCTCCAGCTGCTTAGCACAATTTTCTTCAGCATTTAAACAAACCCACATACATTCCCCTCCCCCTACTTTTCTTTTTTAAATAAAGCAAATGCTGCTTTCTTTTAACCAAAATAAAAGAGCCATAGACAATTCCATCTTTTAGGTCCACATGGCAGATCTCAAGTCAAGCATTCGTTTTCTACCTGTGTGGAACTTTAATTAGTTTAAGTGGGAGGTCTGTGCCAAGAAACAGGCACCACATCACAGTTGGAATCTGCAGAGCAGATTTTTTCTCTTAATAATGCTCTTTCAAACTGAATCCCGCTTGCAGTTTTGATACCGAAAACATGTGTATTAAACAGCTACGAGTCATTTCCGGGTCGTTCGCATTAACCATGAGCTTTCCTGACAGCCTTGACCCATAACAGCAGACCTCTGTGTTTGAAGTGCCGTATGATTTACAGAGCATTGCACATGCATTGTCTCCTGTCAGCTGCACACTTAGCCTGCTAGGAAATAATATCACCCCCATTTTGGTGATGAAAAAATTGAGGCCTGGAATGGTTAAGTGACAGAGAATGAACTAAAACTGGGTCCAATCTGTCTGTGTTGCTAATGTAAGATGTTAAAGAACTGTCTTCGGTTAAAAGAGAATGAGTATCTATTTTTAACAATGTGCTAAATGTTCTTTTCTTCTTTCCATAGTCCAAGATTGTCCCAAACTTTGATTTGATATAATTATTTTCCATAATCCTCTAAGTCAGGCTTTGAAATTCTTCTCTGCCTCTGGGTCTTGGTTTGCTTTGAGGTAAGGATGGCCAGCATGGATCTTTCTTATATAATCTCTAGGTCTTATATTTTAGTTCCCTACCTGAAAATGTGTGATGCCACTTTGAATCTACGACAGTAAAGGAAAACAATTTCTCATATATGCTATTTAAGAGTTAGATATTTAAGATCAAAGGAACTATATGTAAATATCACTTATCCAGAACTTTTCTGTATATTGCATTTCTCATGGAAATGCTGGATTTTTTTTTTTTTTCTTCTTGAGACAGAGTCTTACTCTGTCTCCAGGCTGGAGTGCCATGGTGAAATCTCTGCTCACTGCAACCAACGCCTCCTGGGTTCAAGCGATTCTCCTGCCTCAGCCCCCTGAGTAGCTCAGGTTGTAGGCACATGCCACCACACCTGGCTAATTTTTGTATTTTTAGTAGAGATGGGGTTTCACCATGTTGGTCAGGATGGTCTTGATCACCTGACCTCATTATCCACCCACCTTGGCCTCCCAAAGTGCTGGGATTACAGGTGTGAGCCACTGCGCCCCGCCAATGCTGGATGTTTTTAAGCGACATTATCTGTTATAAAACAATTTGAGAAAAAGGAAAAAAATTTCACAAAGATAACAAGAACTGTGTGCGTGTGTGTGTGAAGTAGCCAGTTTTCACAAAAAGTGCTGTTAGCAGTTTATAAGACTGCTAGAAAATGTATTTTATATTAAAAATCACTAAGAGCACAGTCATTGTTTTAAAGATGCTTTAGAATGGGAATAAAAGTTCAATCTTTTTAACGTGTCAGCATGTATCGGGTGTGCTCTTTTAAAGAAAAATTTCAAGTATTATAAAATATAAGAAACTTTAAAACTGTGTCATTTATAATGTAAAATTAATTCAGTGGCTGACTCATAGCTCCCACATTCATCTTCAGTTCTCTTTAGCTCATATGGTTTTCTTTAAAAATTAGTGATATCAGCTAAATGGAACTGTTTTCCCCTCCTATCCACAGAGAAAGTGCTTTTGTGAACATGTCAGTCCTGTTCCATCATTACATGCCATCATGCAATGCCACAGAAGCAGGCTGGCCGTGCATACTTGATAACCAGTATTAAGTACAGATTCGAGAGCAAAGTCCAAGGAGATGATACTGTATTTCCATCTATTTGTTTTATGCACATAAGCCACCTTTTTAGAACCAAGGAATTTTCTATCTAGACAAGATCTTGGAAGTCTTCCAATGTAGCCTCTTTATTTTGCACATGTGGAAACTGAGGCACAAAGAGGTTCAGCAACTTGTTCTGTAAAAGCCCGGCAGATGTAGGAAGCTAGCTCTCTGATCTTTCCGGAGATCTTCTCAACTCAATTCTGCAAACAATTGAGGCTTTCCCAGGCTAAGCAGTTACCAAAGAGGTATTTCATCTGTTTGTTCTGAAAATGCAGCTGCTCTCTAGATTTATGTGTGCTCTGATAAGAGATATTTTGTCTAACAATAAAAATCATTCCCTTTGATGAATATTGTTTTTGCTTTGTGTTCTAAGAATGATATTTCATGTCTGTTTCATAGTAGCATTGTCCTCACTAAGCAAATTCTACTACCAGTTTCTGTTCCAGACCAAAGGAGTTGAAGCTTCTAACTCAGCCATTCAGGGCCCTGTCTAAAGAATCAGAGTCATAGGTGGCGGTCTTTGTCAAGCATATCCCTTGGTGGAGGGCAGACAGGGGGAGGCATGACTGGAGGGGCTTTAGTGATGGTGCCCTCACCTACATCCCTTCGTCACACTCCTTAAATGCCTCAATGCTGCATAAAGTCTTTGGCCCTTCCTCTCAGGCCTTGTACATCATAAAATGGTATCACAGTGGGGAAGATGTTGAGGACATCGTGAGAACCAGGAGCAGGCAGAGCCTGAACTGGGGCCCTGAAGGAAGTGGGAGAGTACAGAATACAGCTTTCTGGAAAGAGAGGAGAGGCTGAAGGCACAGCTAGGGAATACGCATGCAGTTCCTGGGCCTTGAGAGGGCCAGACTCGTGCCCATGGAAGCTGTGTGGCAGGCAGCGAAGAACACAGGCTCTGGAGGCAGGTCCCCTAAGTTCACTCTAGCTGTATGACCTTGGCCAAGGTTGTTAGCCTTTCTGTGGCTCAGTTTCCCCATATTCAAAACAAGTGTAAGAATAGTATCTATCTGCAGGCATTATCTGGAGGATAAAGTGAGTGGATATATCTGAGACAGAGGCTGTCAGCAATCCTGCACTACCCTCTTCCTTCTTTTCTGTAATAATAGACTCCCAGTTTTCAGCTGTGCACATGGCTGCCCAGGATAAAGACTTGACTTCCCAGACTCCCTTGCAACTATGTGTGGTTGTATAACTGTGCCTGGCCAATGAATTATAAGCAGATGCTATCTGACAACTACCTGGGAAGGGCAGCTGGCATGTACTTTTTTCTTTTCTTTTTCTTTTTCTTTTTCTTTTCTTTTGTTTTTTTTTTTTTTTTTTTGAGACAGTCTTGCTCTGTCACCCAGTCTGGATTGCAGTGGCACAATCTCAGTTCACTGCAACCTCTGCCTCCTCTGTTCAAGCAATTCTCTTGCCTCAGTCTCCTGAGTAGCTGGGCTTCCATGCATGTGCCACCACAACCTGCTAATTTTTATATTTTCAGTAGAGAGAGTTTTGCCATCTTGGCCAGGCTGGTTTCGAACTCCTGACCTCAAGTCAGTACTCCCAAAGTACTGGGATTACAGGCCAGAGCCACTGCCAGTCTGGCATATACTCTACTCCTTTTTTTTTTTTATACCTTGTAGTCTGCTGCCTGGAATGTGGATGTGATGTCTGATGTTCTAGTTGCTTTTTTGGACTTTAGGGATGAGGACAACATCCTAAGAATGAGGAACTGTGTCCCTTAAGACTTAATGAGCAAAGCCACTATACCAGTCCTTGGCTACTTATTTCCGTACTTTTACATGAAAGAGAGAGAAAATAGCTATCTTATTCAAGCCACTGTTATTTGGGGTCCTTATTACTCATGATTGAACTTAACCTATACAATATGCAGAACACTTAAAGTGATGTCTGACACACAATAAACAATTCTGTAAATGTTGGATAAGTTTTGTTATTCTGTGTCAAATAATGGATAAGGTGAGCCAAGCACAGTGGCTCTCGCCTGTAATCCCAGCACTTTGGGAGGCTGAGGCGGGCAGATCACAAGGTCAGGAGTTCAAGCTCAGCCTGGCCAATATGGTGAAACGCTGTCTCTACTAAAAAATAAAAAAATTAGCCAGGTGTGGTGACATGTGCCTGTAGTCCCAGTTACTCAGGAGGCTGAGGCAGGAGAATCACTTGAACCCGGGAAGTGGAGGTTGCAGTGATTGTGCCACTGCTCTCCAGCCTGGGCAACAGAGTTAGACTCCATCTCAAAAAAAAAAAAAAAAAAAAATGGATGAGGTGAAGCCAAATTATAGAAGGGCTTGCAAATCAAGGAGAAAAGTTTGACCTTGATGCAAGGCAAAGCTTCTGTTACTTCTAAAATATGATTTGAGAAGAAATAAAATGACCCATAATCACTAGAACCATCCCAAAAAGATAAAAGGCAAGAGCTATAGAAAGCAGGGGAAATAATTTTACCAGGCCCTAGGCTAAGAATTGTTATTAAAATTATGCATAAAATATAGCTCTGAATTGCTTGGCTTCTTTGGCTCTAAAAAGATGGAAGCATTTTCAGTCTTTGAAGCAGAAGTTTCCTGTTGTGTAAGGACTTCGTAAGGTAGTTCATGCTACACTTCTGTGTAGGAAAGATTGGATGGGGAAGCAATAAGACTTCATTAAGGAAGCTATTGTAAGAACCCAAGTATGAAGTGATGAAGGGTGATGACAGTGGGATGGAAATCAGGGAACAGACATGGAAGAAATTCACAGGAGCTTCAGAGGACCTGACGAGGAATAGCGATGGGGATAAAGGAAATGCAAATGTAAAAAATGATTACAGTTTCACATCTGAGCAATTATTGTAGTCAGATATCTGCTACTATAATGCTATGTAACAAACAATCACATAATCTCAGTACATTAATAAATATTTATTGCTTATGTGTGTGCAGGTTGGCTGTGACTCTCTTGGGTGGCTGGGACCAGATAGACTTGACTCCAGGCTGCTTGTTGTGTTTAGTTTATTCCAAGTGTAGCCTCATTCTGGGACCAGAGGCTCTTCGGGTAGATTGATCTTGTGGCAGATGGCAGAAGTGCAAGAGGCAAAGCCAAGCCCCAAAAGCACATTAAAGCCTCTACTCACATCACATCCACTAATGTTTCTATGAGCCGAAGTGAGTTACATGGTTTGAGAATATAGGGATGAACAAAATCAGTTGCTCCTGTACTCTTAGTAATCAACACAGAAGACTTCTGTGACCTCTGGTCACCAAGAAAGTATGAGGGGATTTCTCCCCACCAGCAACCAATGACTCAGTTCAATTCAGTTCTGATCCTGTCTACAGGGAGATAGCATCAGACCCCACAGGGTGAGGGCTCAGCCTCACAAGACTGCCCCATGTTTCAGACACCAGTCGAGAGCCATAGGTTGTCTCCTATACTTCTGTCCAATTGGCTATAAATTGGGGCTTCCATGACCCCCTCCTTGCGCTTGATTAATTTGTTAGTATTGCTCACAGAACTTGGGAAAAAAATCTTGTAGTTACTGGTGTAAACCAAAAATAAAATTTGAAGGTGCTCAACCATCTGAATGGGCCTCCTCCTCTAGGCCACAGCACTCCAAATTTAACCTGAAAAACTGGTTCAAGCCATGACTGGAGTAGGGGGTCAGACATGCCTCATTATGACCTCCTCCCTATTGGAATTCAGGGAAAGCCGACCAGCACTGACATCAACACAGACCTTAAATCTGATAAGAAACATTTACAGTCTATTCTTCTCTCCTCAAAGCCTGCTATCTGGTGGCTTCATCTCCATGATAAAACTTTAGTCTCCATGACCTCTCATCTTAACCCAGATATTCCTTTTTATTGATAATAACTCTTTCAGCCAATTGCCAATCAGAAAAATTTTAAATCTGCCTATAACCTCGAACCCCACCTCCTTTGAGTTTTCTCACCTTCCTGGAGCGGACCAATATGTATCTTAAATGTATTTGTCTGATGTTTCATGTCTTCCTGAAATGCATAAAATTAAGCTGCACCCTGACCACTTTGGACACATGGGTTCTCAGGGTCTCCAGAGGGCTGTGTCACAGGCCATTGGTCGCTGATATTTGGCTCAGAATAAATCTATTCAAATATTTCACAGAATTTGACTCTTTTTGTCAACACAGGTTTATTATAAGGATATTACAAAAGACACAGATGAGCAGTCAGATGGAAGTGATACAAAAGCAAGCACGTGGGAAGCAGTATGGAACTTCCGTGCCCTCTCCGGGTATACCACCCTCCACGAACCTCCATGGGTTCAGGTATCTGGAAGCTACCCAGAAACCCTGTCCTGGCCAGGTGTAGTGGCTCACACCTGTAATCTCAGCACTTTGGGAATTCCAGGCGGGCGGATCACCTGAGGTCAGGAGTTTGAGACTAGCCTGGCCAACATGGCGAAACGCTGTCTCTTCTAAAAATACAAAAATTAACTGGGTGTGGTGGCATGAATCTATAATCCCAGCTATTCAGGACCTGTGACAGGAGAATCGCTTGAACCCAGGAGGCAGAGGTTTCAGTAAGCCAAGATTGTGCCACTGCACTCCAGCTTGGGTGATACAGCAAGACTCCATCTCAAAAAAAAAAAAAGAAACCCTGTCCTAGGGGGTTGTTGCAGAGGCTTTATTACATAGGCACGATTCATTGGCTATTGGCGATCAACTTAACCTTCAGCTCCTCTCCCCTCCCAGGATCTGCCTTCCCAAAGTATTGGGATTACAGGCGTGAGCCCCTGTGGCCGGCCAGGAATATATTCTCATACTCTAACATAAGAGCAGTTATTGTCCTTTTAATACTAATTTCTGATACTTTTTTTTCCCTGAATTTTGGGGTGGGAAGGAGATTTTTAATTTGAATACAAAAAGAACAAACACAATTTGTCCTCTTTTTCTTCACTTAGATATTGTTATTGTTTTGCATTTGACCTGTCTAGAAACTAGATCACACATGAAGTAGCACAAGAAATCTACCAGTTTACATACTTCCAAAATTCTCATCAGCCCCCTCCCACCCCCAACACTTAGTCATGATGCATCTGACAGCAGGCAAAATTCCAACCTGGGAAAGAGTACTCTGTGTGGTTGGGGTTATCTTTGCCATTCAAGTACTGATTCACTCAGACCACATGGTAGCAGGTTTTGGATGGAAGCCTTCTGCATCTGGCTAATCCTGGCTGGAGTTACTAACATAAGGCCTCCCTCGACCCAGCCTCCCCCCAGGACTATCTTGTCTCTTTCATCTCTACTTTAAAACTGCCCAGAACCCTTCCCTCTAATTCCTCCCCTCCTGCCTCATGTGCTGGTTGCCACTTCATACAGCCTAGCTTCCGTCTTTCTTTGGTGAAATGGCCCCATGAGTCATCAACAATCTACTTTTCAAGTCCAAAGTTCAGCCTCTACTTTAGCCTCTCAGCTGTGTGTAACATCTTCAAGTATTCATTCCTGAAACTCACTTTCTTGGTTTCTAGGAAATCCTGCTCTCCTGGTTCTCCATGGCCTGTCTGGCCATTTAATTTCCTGTTTCTCCTTTTTTCTTCCCCTCCAGCCTTTACTTGTTCTCCTGGACGCCACCCTCTGTCCACTGCTATTTTCTCTCTTGGTGGTCTGATGCTTTCCTAGTTTCAGTCATGATTCATATGCTGATAACTCCAGCCCAGACCTTTCCTCTCTAATTCGTACTTCCTGGAGCTGCTGGTCATCACATGGATGTCACATGAGCCTGAAACTCATCAGCTCCAGAAATGAACTCTTCATCTGTCCATTAGGAGTCTTTGGTGGCAAGCAACAGGAACTGATCCCAAGTAGCTCATTAATTGGAAGGATTGCAGGGTGGTTCCTAGAATCATGGGGATCACTGAATAACCTGGTGACTGTTGGGTGAGAACCAGGTCACTGTATAGATTTAAGCTCCCAGAGTGAATTTGACAGGCCTGGCGCGGATCATGGCCCCACTTCTCTTGGGGTTCCTTATCAGAGTAAAGTGGAGACAGAAGTGCAAAAGGTCCCAGACAGACAAAAGCAACCACACCTCCCAAATCTGCTTTTTCTTCTACATTCTCCAACTCAGTTGGTGGCTCTGCCATCCATCTATCTATCCATCCATCCATCAGCCCTAGCACCTATACTGGGGTTGGGTGGGGAGTGTTATTCTCTTCCTTTCATATCCCAAAGCCAATCAGTCATTAAGTGCTGAGATTTTACCCCTTAAAATATTTCTTCAAACAGTTGCCTCCTCCCTATCACTTGGACTCGTGACCTTGTTGGGACTTTCATGTCACCTGCCTTGATGACTATTAAGCCTCCCCAAAAGTCGGGAGTCTTGTCTACTTTAAATTTGTCCTTCACATAATAGCTGGAGGGATCCATCTAAAACCCAAATCTGAACATGTCTCTCCCCTGCGTAAACTCATCACTGCAGTCCAAGTTTCTCGATACAAGGACAAATTCTGCCAGGGTCCAGCCCCGACCTGCAACTCACAGTCACACTCCCTCCTCCGCTGGTTGTTTTGCAGCTACGTTCTTTGCGGTGGGATCCCCTCAGCCCAAGAGCCCCCGTGCCTACCATCCTATCCCCAATCTGGCTGTTTCTAACTCACCTTTCAAACTCAGTGGATACCTCACCTCCCCCAGGGAAAAGATGGCTCAGCATCCTGTTTCACTGTGTCTTTCCTCCTGGAACTCTGTGAGAGAATGGGGCCACATCTATATGATTCATTGCCAAATTCTTTGCACTTGGCAGATGCTTAATATATTTTTTGGGATAAAAAAATAACTTCTATGTATGCTTACTTGACCCTACATTTGCACCTTCAATGAACTTAATGAAATTTTTTCTCTTTTTCCCATTATACAAATCACCGACTTCAATTTATTGAATATACATTGTTTCCCTTTTTTTTTTTTTTTGAATATACTTTTTTTCCTTTTTTTTTTTTTTTTTTTTTTTTTTGAGATAGAGTCTCGCTTTGTCGCCAGGCTGGAGTACAGTGGCATCATCTCAGCTCACTGCAACTTCTGCCTCCCGGGTTCAAGCGATTCTCCTGCCTCAGTCTCCCAAGTAGCTGGGACTACAGGCATCTCCCACCACACCCGACTAATTTTTGTATTTTTAGTAGAGACAGGGTTTCGCTACGTTGGCCAGAATGGCCTCAATCTCCTGAGCTCGTGATCTGCCCACCTCAGCCTCCCAAAGTGCTGGGATTACAGGCGTGAGCCACTGCGCCCAGCCCACGTTGTTTCCCTTTGCAAAGCAGCCAAAGCTGGAGAGACAACGGAGGTGGGGCTACTGGACAAACCACTCTGCCAAGCAGAGTATTTGCTGGCCACACTGTAACCCTGCAGAGGGCATTTGCAAATGCACTGGGAAAGGGGGCTAATCCCACTTCCATGTGCTAGTTACATGGAGCACCTGCCTTACACGTATTCACTCCTTTCATTGTCACAATTGTCCTAGGAAGCAGGTCCTTCATCCTACTGTATCAGGCAGGGTCCCAGCAGGTGGCAGATGAGCACACTTCATCTAGGTAATGGAGGAGAGTTTAGTAAGGGGACATTTATGAAAGTATAAGCAAGGTAAGAAACTTTGCAAGGGATAGCATGATGCCCCAGGGCTAGCAACAGCTGGAAGTTTTCACTGAAGGGCAGCCAACCTCAGCCACCCAGGATGAGGGAGCCAGGAGAATAATGCCCTGGCCTCACTTTTCTCCTGGCAAGGCTCCCCATCACCCAAATGCAGCCAGAAAACAAAGGGCAAGGAGGCCCATTGATGTGATCCAGGCAGTGAGCCCACCAGGCCATAAAAGGACAAGAAGAGTTTAGAGTGACTCTGGAAGGGCACATGTGACCAGTACAGTGAGATTAGACAGTTCAAGGGGATGGAACCTGGGTGGCCCAGCGTTTCAAAGGTGCTGACTCTGCTTCTCTGCCTCGACAGTGTTGTCACAAGACTCCGTTTTTCTGGCTTTGCACACTCACTAGCAGTACTTCTGTTCTCACCATCGAAACCAGGCCAGACACAACATTCTTGGCTGAACTAGAGGTTCTCCATGAAGACCCTAAAAGACAGTCATTTTAGCATGGGACCCCGCTATCAGTGACCCCGAAATAAGGAAGCAAGGCAGCCTCCTCTTTACAAACATAAATACACGCACGCACGCACGCACGCGCCATGTTGCTCTATGAGCTCCCGGGAAACCACCTGGTAACTGCCCTCCAACAGCACAGGGAATGTTTCCGATGAAACGGCCCCAGCACAGTGTTCCGGCAGCACGTTAACAGCCGAGACTCGGGAATCAGACTATCCAGGAGCTGGATCCTCATTCCATCACTGGAGTCTCATCTGCAAAATGCAAATCAACAACACCCAGGGAAGTGTTGTGACGATGAACTGAAATACACAATTTTTAGCTATCATTAAATGTTAGCTAAAAATCACATAGCGGTAACTTCTGTAGGTTGGCACTACCATGACTTTTTTACCCAATTACTTATTCGTTCTGACTTTTTGAATTCTTTAGAAATGGATACTTCCACAACTAAAAGAAAGATTATACTTTGTAGTGATTATAATTTTGAAGTACTATCCTTTTTAATTTATATTTTGAAGTACTTTTTCCATATTATCAAATATGATTATCAAAACCTGGTGAGAACGGCTACCCAAAAATCATCCTGCCTATTTTAAAGATGGAGAAACTGACAGCCAAACAGACTAAGTGACTTGTTCAAGGTCACACAGACGGCATATGGCTGAATCAGGAATGGCATTCTCCTAAAAGGCAGCACCTGACTGGCCTGTCTCTGTAAAGGCAGATTGACGGGTGGCTTGGAGGGCCTGCTGTGCGTGCTCAGACATTATCCCACAGCAGTCATTTGTCTGCTGGCTGCTGGATCACTTAACGACGGGTGTTTCGCCAAATTATAATTATGCCCTTCGCTTGCAACAAAGAATATCTGAACCACTTCCTCTAGCACTGCCTGAGAGCAGGAGAGTGGCGGTGCCCACAGTTGGGTGGGCGTTGCACCCCCGCTCACTGCTGTTCAGTCTTCCCAGCGCAGACCACTTCTCTGCGGCTTCTCATGGCAGACAGCAGTATGTGAACCCCAGTGGCTGGTGCTTTCTCTTGTGGTCAGAAAGCAGAACTTGCCACCAGGTTTAAGTTACTAGAGGTGGAGGTTTTTACAATCAAAAAGCCCATCTTTGAAAGCACAGAAAGCACATTAGCATCCTCTCCTTTGGAGAGAGCTATTTTTGTCTTTCATCTTCAGAGACTGTGCTCCGAAATAGGGAGACAAGTAGCAGAAGAAGAACAAAAACATCCACAATGTCTCCAGCTCAGAAGAGAGCAAATCACTGCCATTTTCTCAACAACAACAATTGCCACAGCAGTAAGGAGAACAGACTGAGTTAGAGGCAAGCTGCCCTGGGTAAAACACAACACCGATCTCTTTCCGTGGGGTTTCTCTCCATATACTTCGTGAAACAAGGTTTGTTGCCATGGTTACTAGCAAATCACATGATAGCCTGGCTACCTAAAAGTGTGGGAGAACAGCCCAGATCAGACTGTGATGGGGGTAGGGGATGCCTTCCTTCCCAGCTCGGCTGGTTTTCCCTAGCAGACTTGGATGACCTCAGAGGTCTTCCTCATTTCTGACCGCCCACACTTGGGATTAAGAGCCAGCCATTCTTTGGGCACCAAGAGATTTTTTTCATAATGAGATCAACAGTTTTCTTCAAGGGCCTCTCCCTCTGGTTCCAGGAGCCCCTCTCCCACTTCCCAGCCCCTTCCTTCCCTGGCCTCTCTGCCACACATGGGTGCTGTAATTCAATCGCTGGATTGAGTGGGAGGGGGTGGAGCGTGCAGCCTACACCACTTGAATAAGCTCTTTTCTAAAATCAAGGATGGCATGAGTCAGGGAATTTTGAAGCTGTGATACAATCAGGACACTGGTGCCTCACGGGGGAGAAGGGAGGGAGGATGGACTCGCCCAAATCCTAAAGAGACCAGGCAGGGTCTGGTTTCTCAGGTTCAGCCTGGATGGGGATCGGCAGACCCTTCTCCTCAGAGTGATGGAACTGAGTTCATCCTGACAATCTCTGTCTGAGGTGGTGTGACGGATATGACCTCACGGGCACTGCCTTCCAGGGAAGAAAAAGGTGAGGCCTGGGGAAAGCTTTCAGACAACCCAGCTCTCTGCCTCTTCCCCCTCCCTCACCCCTTCCCTGCAGAGCCCCGAAGAGCTAGCAGAGTCATGTGCCCGGAGAAGTGGGTTTGTGAGTGGGTGCACCTTAGCAGCAGCAGCACAGGCTGGAAGTGCACATCTGTTTTTCTGACAATTACAGATTGCCCACTTCTTTAAATTCAGATTGTATCTTATCTTTTCAATTCCTTCAGAATTTCTTGTCTTCTTCCCAGCAAAAGCAAGGTCTGTATGACAGAAAAAGAGTAAGCAAGAGGCAAGGACTGAGGGTGATTCTGCCCTGGCTGTGCTAGGTGACTCAGAGAACTTCCTTCAGGGCTCCTTCCTCAAAGAGCAAAGTGTATTCAGAGGAGGGGAGATGCACAGCCACAAATGTCACTAGCCCTATTGGGCACCACAGACCATAGGCTGAGGAGACCGAGGTCTCTAAAATGGGCAGGGAGAGGCAGGAATGCAGTCTTGACTCAAGAGATGTGAGACTCTATCCAGTGTGGTACCAAAAATATTAGAACTCCCAAAGTTATCAAACATAACTTTATAGTTATTGTATCTCTTTTTTATATCAATTTTAGTACGTGCATTGTAATCATATCAGATAAGATTAGACTTGGCTGTGATTAAAAGAAAGGAATGTTCAAAACGACAACATTTTAAACAAGAGAGAAGTTCCTTTCTCTCGAATATAAATGAAGTCTGGCAAAGTGTGGTGGTTCACACCTATAATCCCAGCACTTTGGGAGGCCAAGGTGGGTGGATCACCTGAAGTTGGGAGTTCGAGACCAGTCTGACCAACATGGAGGAACCCTATCTCTACTAAAAATACCAAACTAGCCAGGTTTGATGGTATATGCCTGTAATTCCAGCTAGTCGGGAGGCTAAGGCAGGAGAATTGCTTGAACCCAGGAGGCAGAGACTACAGTGAGCTGAGATTGTGCCATTGCACTCCAGCCTGGGCAACAAGAGTGAAACTCTGTCTCAAAAATAATAATAATAAAATAAAATAAATGGAGTCTGGTGGTATGCTGCCCAGAGCTAGCAAAGTGTCTTCTCTGGTTGCATCAAGATGTTCAACATGTGGCTTCCACTTCATTATCGAAGGTTGTTGTTCATGGTCCAGCCATCACATCCACATTCTAGGCAGCAGGAAGGAAAAAAGGAGGGAAGAACTGCATGCTCTCCCATTAAGCACACTTCCTGGAAATGCACCCCCCCCCTTCTGAATTTCATTGGATAAAACTGAGTCACATGACCACACCTAGCTGCAAGGGGTCCTGGGAAATGTAGTCTATTCTAGGATACCATGTGCCCATTAGGGAATGCTATACTAAGGGAGTAGGAAAGGATGGACCTCTGGGCACAACGGTAGTCTGTAGCACACAGATATATTAGTAGAATAGCACATGTGCATACTTACAAAGAAATAAATGTGCTTATTGGAGGCATAGTCAAAACTGGGGAGTTTGAAGACAGCTGCTATGGATCATATGCTCTGGAAGTACATATAATTGATTGAGAGAAGAAATATGAGTTGTGTTTTGTTTTTTTGTTTTTGATTTTGATTTTTAAGGTGGAATTTTGCTCTTGTCGCCCAGGCTGTAGTGCAATGGCATGATTTCGGCTCACTGTATCCTCTGCCTCATGGGTTCAAGCAATTCTTCTGCCTCAGCCTCCCAAGTAGCTGGGATTACAGGCACCTGCCACCATGCCCAGCTAATTTTTGTGTTATTAGTAGAGACAGGGTTTCACCATGTTGGCCAGACTGGTCTCAAGCTCCTGACCACAGATGATCCACCTGCCTTGGCCTCCCAAGTGCTAAGATCACAGGTGTGAGCCACCACGCCTGGCCTTATTGATTTTTTTTTAACTACTTTACAGTCATTCATCCTCCTCCTGGTCAAACAGTACAGAGAATTTTCTGTAGGGACTCATCCCTCCCTCACTCTCAGCTACACAGTTGTGGGGGGCAGGCTGCATGGGAGCTTCTAGTAGTCTTAGTGAACAACTTCTCCTGTCCCACCACTGGGATTGGTGCAGGTCACTGAGAGACAGCACGGGACTTTCATTTGACTCTTAGAGGGGAGATGCTGGACATAAAGCTGAGAGCACATCAAAGAGGAAGCTGCCCAAACCCTCTTACAACCACAGTGGAAGAGCCTGTCTGAGGGTGCAGAGGAGATTCTCATTCAGCTGATGAGGGAGCCACACTGAGAGAGGCCCAGGTCCTGGAGATGGCATTTAAGCATCTGTGTCAAGCTGCATCTGAACACAGCATGAATCATAATGAGGAGTCATCTTGGACCATCAGATGGGTTCAGCTCCCTAGAACAGGCAGAGCAATGAAGTGGACAGAGCCTAGCATTGCATGACTTCCTGGAGCAGAGCCACAGTACCTAGCTGGAGGGCTGCATGAGAGAGAAATCGATTTTCATCGTGGTGAAGTCCTACCTATTTAAGGGTCTTTGTCTTAGCAGCCAGCCTACAACCTAACCAGGACACAAGTAGTAATGATCTCATTAATTACCCAATGCCTGGAGAGTGAGCACAGGACAAGACTGACTCAGGATCCCAGGCTGCTGACCGCCATGTTCAGCATGACTCAGGGGTCCCTGGGTGGAGTTCCTTTCCCACATGCTGGATGGAGTCACAGCCCTTCATTTCGTCTTTGTAGCTAAGCACTTTTGGAACTATACCCCTGTGCACTGCCCAGGTCTGGTCTGGGGCTTTGTTCTCGATACATGTTAACTGAATAAATGAATAATAAATGGTCTTTCTGAGTTTCAGAATATCTAGCAGTCTAGTGGAGGATAAAATGAGATCATGTTTGAGAAGATGCTTTAGAAACTACAATATGTACATTTTGGTTGTAGTTATCCTCATTAAGAAATTCTCTAAATTTAGGGCAAGAATATGAATATGGCTGTGCTATGAATATATCTATATATTCACACACACACACACACACACACACACACACACACACACACACACACATGAATTCTGTCCTCGAGAGTATATCCCTATAGTCTGGTTCTGTGTTTTGGTGCCTTTTTCTATGAGACAGTCCTCCCAATCACACCACTCTTAGAGTTAAAGGACAGTTAGGGGCCATCCAGATACCACGCCCAGTGCCCCCTACCCACACCCCAGACAGAATTCCCCTTCATGATATTCCCACTAAGTGGTCAGTTGGTCAGTGGCCCTCCTAACAACTAGGCACTGAGATCCAAATGTGACTCAACAGTGTAGGATGGTCAGAGTCCCATGCCGCTCATTAGATACACGTGTGTTCTCCTCCCTGTCTCTAAACACAGACTCCTTTCCCAACAGCCCAGAATTCTCCTTCAAGGTCAGGTTCAAAGTCACCAGCTCTGCAGAAGTCCTCCCAGTCTGGCAGGGGCAGCTAGGTGGTCCCTTTTTTTTGTTGCTATGTCACTTTGTATTTAACTCTATTATAAGGTGGGTCAATTTTCTACTTCCAACCACTACCTCGACCTTTCAGAAGTGAGAGTTTCAAGGGCAGAGACTGCATCTTACTTATTAAATTCTCCAGCACCTACTTCAGTGCCTGGCATTTGTTGATAATTTAATGAAGCTTGTTGAATGGATGAGTGAGTATAACACAGGAGCAGAACAGAGGGGTGTTGAGCCTTTGGTCTCTGGCATGAGACAAGCTTGGGCCCAAATCCCATTATTGAATTACATTCATTCATGCATGCACTCATTCATTCATTCAAATATTTTATTGAATTCCTGTTATATTCCAGACACCCTGCTAGACACCAACATAGGACAAACAGGAGGGACAAGGTCCCTGTCCTCACCAAGCTTATGTCTGAATAGTAGAGACTGAAAATAAGCAAGTGAATAAGTAAATAAATACCTTGGCTCATGCCATAATCCCAACACCTTGGGAGGCTAAGGTGGGAAAATTGGAGCTCACGAGTTTGAGACCAGCCTGGGAAATACAGTAAAACCTTGTCTCTATAATTTTTTTCTTTTAAATTAGCAGAGCATGATGGCTTGTACCCGTGGTCCTAGCTACTCGGGATGCTGAGGTGGGAGGACTGCTTCAGCCCCAGAGTTCAAGGCTACAGTGACCTGTGGTCATGCCATTGCATTCCAGCCTGGGCAACAGAGAAAGACCCCATCTCTTTAAAAAAGTTTAAAAAAAAAAAAAAAGATATCTGCAGATTCTAATATGTCCTATGAAGGAAATGGACACGGGTGAGTGTTTTTACCAGGGCCCTGGGGTCAGTAGTGGGTGGCTAGATAGGTGGGCAGGGAAAGCCTCGCCGATGACCTTGAACTGAGTCCTGAAGAATGAGAATGAGCCAGGCTTTTAAGGAACAGAAGGAACAGGGACAAACAGAAATGCAGGTGCTTCTCTTTCCAAGGCTTAGTTTCTTCATCTATAAATAGAAATAATAACAGCACCCACCTCACAGTTTGTTGTGAAGTTTAAATGCTTTGAAACACTTAGCATAGCTCTGGCACATAGAAAGCGCTTCATATATATTAGCTCTTATAATCAATGACAGGGTCATGCTGGAGAAAGGAAATGAGGGCGAAGCCACGGCAGCCCTCTGTAATGACCCCTTCCTTCTCCAAGCTGTCCTAAGCTATCTGTTAAATAATCCACTGGAGAAGGTTCCTAGGCACCAGCCTCAATCTCTCCCATCTAAGGTCTCTAGAATCTTTTCTGAATAAGTGTAAATACCTTGTAAGATTTAGCACATCAAGTCAGGCACGGTGACACACACCTGTAGTTCCAGCTACTCGGCAGCTGAGGCGAGAGGATCGCTTGAGCCCAGGAGGTGAAGGCTGCAGTAAGGTATGATTGCACCACTGTACTCCAACCTGGGTGACAGTGAGACCCTGTTAAGTAAAGAAATATTGAGTAAATCCAATGGGATAATGCGATGGAAAGCCTTATACAACAATAATTGCTACTCTTGTTGTTTCTTCATGGTCTCCGGACACCTCACATGCTGCCCGTTCTAGCCAGCATGCTGCCCAGTTTGCCAAAGACCTTCTTAAAACAAAGCCCCTAAAACTGAAAGTGGAATTTAAGCAGACTCTGGCAGAGCGGGGACTGTGCCTGAGGCCCACTGACCCAACACAGCCTAACAACTGGGTCATAAGTTAGCAACATAAGCAAGAGTAAAATCCAAGCCTGCTGCCTTCCCATCCTGGGCCATACTGGCCAACCAGGTGCATTGACAGCACCTAATGTCAGGCAGTGAGATGAGGTCTGCCTGGTACTCCTGAGCGCAAGGCAGCCTTCAAGGAATTGCAAAGCACTCACAGTCATGTTTTATCTACTGGGCAGATGGGAGGGTCTTGCATTTGTAACAGGAACAAACAAAAAGATTCTAACTGTCTCAGAGGCAAAAGCTTTTCCACAGTTCAAAGTCCTCTGAACCTGTGGTTTCTCTGATAAGGGATATGTGTGTGTCTGTATATGCGCATGTACACATGCACACATGCGTGTATTCAAGACAGGAAAAACAGCACTGCCTTCATCCTCTCTGCCACTGACTCTTGCAGATATGATGATTTTATGCGTTCATGTTAAGTCTGGCCTTAAATGGCAACATAAGCAGAGAAATGCCAAGGGGAGTGGTGGAACACACAAGGGCATAATTACAGTGAGCCTTGTCCAGCTAACACACCAATAATTTGCCTCACAGAATGATTCAGCAATAACCCTGCCAGAGTTCCCAAAGAAACCCCGTATCTGGGATGACGTAATGTCTCTCCACCTCTGATACCGCCTCTCTCCACACCCACCGCCACACGCTCACCATCTCGTCTCGAGAGCCACAATTCCATCTGTGAACCTTCATTTGCCATCTGCATTGTGACAAATATGTATCTTATTATTCAAATTGTATTACAATGTACGATGTTGTTAATCTAGCCCTATACGCTTGATAATTCAATGGAAAAATTAAAACCTGGAAAAAATGTTAACCTCTGGTGGGTTATACAGGAGCAAAAAGCATGAGCTATGTCTGCAGAAAGCCTTTAGTATCTCAAATTGGGTATTTGGTCCCTGCATCCCATGAATATTCATACTTTGAGGAAAGTGATTGATTTCATTTATCACTGGAAGTGGAGGTGACTGTCTAGACTTGCTACGTGAGAAGCATTGCAGAGAAAGGGACCCTGGCCCTCCTGAGATGCACCTTGTGCGTGGCTGAAAGATAATTTTGCTGGCCTATCCCAGATCCAGATCCATCAATTTCCCTTTCTCCCTGACCAGTGGAACCAGAGAGATGCTCATGGAAAATGCTTTTATCTTGATCGAAACTAATTTTGCTTTAGACTAATTGTGATTTGCCACTCCTGCTAGGTATGTAATTCATTTGATTTCACTTTGTTTCAAAGAGCAATATAGAAGATCTGGGGGTAGGGAGAGTTCTAGGAAAGATTTTATTTTGCTGATACATAGAGACCCAAAGATATATAGCTTCCTTTTTCTATGGATGTTGTTATGATGCAAGAAAGTCCTACAGCCCATTTTGCAAACGAGAGGGGAGGTTGCTGGAAAGACGACAGAGATGGCAAAAATCTGGGTCCTTGAGGCTGTTGCTAAATCGTTAATAGGACAAATGAGGTAGATCTAAGAAAAAAAATTGCTAATAAACCAAACATAGAGCTGCCTTATCTATCTCCAGACTTTGCATTATGTAAGATAATATATTCTTTGTTATTTAAGCTGGTTGGATCAAGGCTTTCTGTTATATAAAAGCTGAAAACATCACTACTACTTGAGGCAGTGACTTTCAAGCTTTTTGATCATAAACCAAAGAGGGAACTATGTTTATGTGTAATACATTCTAAAATGTTCTATTCTATTCTATTTCATTTTTTAAAATTCAGGTCACAGCCCACTAACGTGATTTCAAAGCTCACTAATGGGTCATGACCCACATTTCAGGGAACATTAAAGTCGTAAGGTATATAAGCTACCGTGATATAATAGAAAGCATAATGTGGCGTCATCAAAGACACATCAATGAAGTGCTGTCATAGGAAGGAATCATCGCTTTGAGTTGGGGGAAACAGGGAAGGTTTTAAGGAGGTGCTGGACCTTGAAGAGGAGTTCCATTTCCAGCAAGAGGAGTGGGTAGAGAATTGGGGAGTGGGGGGATTTGGTTAGGAAATGACAGGAGCAAAGACAAGGTGGTAAGAAATACAGATATGTTACCCACCAGGGGTGAACCTGGCCAAAGGCAGTATATGGTTTGGAGTGTAGTGAGAAGAAAGGCATGATTTGGGTTAGGTAACGTGCAGCCTTGAATGCTTGGCAAATGGGAGGCCCTACGAAGGCTGTGCAAGGCTCTGTCTGAGAGAATCTAAAGTGGCAGCAGCTGCAAGCTGGGCTGAGCCCACGTCACATCAATAGCTGAAACTGGCAGAGCTTACTTAAGGCCAGAGGCAAATAAGAAAGGCCTGTGCTCTTGAAGGTCCACTTCTGCCATGTCACCTCCTTCTCCCTGCAATCCCTGCAAACCCATTCTCTGCAAGGGTGGGGCTCTTGATCAGTGAACTGCTCTCCTGTGATGAACAAAGAGTAAGCTGGTCTTTCTAAAAATCTTGCCTGGCAGCCCACAATGTAAACTAATGTTGCTGATGTGATTCTTCTAAATGACAGCATCAGAGAGTGGGCAAGATTGGGCGATTTTCCATCTCAGAAGGCCCACAACCCCCAGCTTCTTCTCATTGTTCATCTTCTTGCTCCCACCTGCCTGCCTGCCAATGTGTTCACATTTTGTTAGATACAGCCCCCAAAGGTGGGCTGAGCCTTGCTACTTGACACCTCTAATAAGAAAAATTTAGTGGAGGAGGATTTGAAATTGCTGGTTACATTGGGTGTTTGTGCTATCTGTGGATTTTAATTACCCATGTCATCCCTTCCCTAATCTCTCCCTGAAAAGCAAGAGTTGACTCTCATGATGGAAATTAATCGGAACTAATCTGCAGCTTCTCTTTTACTATAACCCACAGACCTAAGGGGTAGGAAAATCAGAGCAGAATTTTCCTGGGAATCCACATACTGAAGAATAGAACCAGATTTTAATAACTTTAAAATGGCGCCAAGCTTACGCTTGCCATCTCCCTTCAAATACGTGAGTTCGTGACTATTTAAGACTGAATAATCAGATCTCTGGAATACTGTTTCTATCCTGACAGTTGATACTCTTTGTGGTTTGGGCAGAGGCCCCTACATTTCTGGCCCACTGGCTCCATATGGAAAATTACAACTAAGACCTACCCCTTGGGAATGCAAAGTAAGTTGACTGCTTGGGGTGGGTGGGCATATCGATGATGAAAAGCACCAGCTAGCTACATGTGACCCCCAAGCATATGGAATCAAGTGATGAGTTAGGATAATTACTGTTGATTCTTCTTCAAGGGGCTTTATTTGGATTTTTATTTTAGAAACTTTCAGTGTCCCAATATTAGAACCTAAGATTGGAGTTAACAAGCTAAATAAAAATAAGTGAAGGAAAGAGCAGACAGGTAGGTGTTATCCTCTCAACACATCCAAAGACACCATCGCCGTCTCTTGCCAGTGCTGCTTCTGCTCTGACGCTTCCCTTCTGAGTGCATGGTGCCACATTTCCCCAGGCACCTGGAATCTTGGTGCCATCTCCAGTGTTCCTGCTGCGTGTCACCCACATGAAGCCAACTGCCAGATCCTTTAAAATCCCTTGCTCTGTTTCTACTCTTTTTTGTTGTTGATTTTTTTTAAATTTATTATTCTACTTTAAGTTCTGGGGTACATGTGCTGAATGTGCAGATGTGTTACATAGATATACATGTGCCACGGTGGTTTGCTACATCCATCACCCCATCGTCTACATTAGGTATTTCTCCTAATGCTATCCCTTCCCTTATCCCCTCACCCCTGCTAAACCTCCCCTGACCCCCAACCCCTGACAGGCCCCAGTGTGTGATGTTCCCCTCCCTGTGTCCATGTGTTCTCATTGGCACATGGACACCCAAGTGAATTCAACATCCACTTATGAGTGAGAACATGTGGTGTTTGGTTTTCTGTTCTTGTGTCAGTTTGCTGAGAATGCTGGTTTCCAGCTTTATCCATGTCCCTGCAAAGGACATGATCTTGTCCTTTTTTTTTTCTTTTTTTAAGACAGGCTTTCACCATGTTGGTCAGACTGGTCTTGAACTCCCAACCCCAGGTGATCAGCCAACCTTGGCCTCCAAAGTGCTTGGATTACAGGCATGAGCCACAACGCCTGGCCCATGAACTCATCTTTTTTATGGCTGCATAGTATATGTGCCACATTTTCTTTATCCAGTCTGTCATTGATGGGCATTTGGGTTGGTTCCAAGTCTTTGCTATTGTGAACAGTGCTGCAATAAACATACATGTGTCTTTATAACAGAATGATTTATAATTCTTTGGATATATACCCAGTAACGGGATTGCTGGGTCAAATGGAATTTCTATTTCTAGATCCTTGAGAAATTGCCACACTGTCTTCCACAATGGGTGAACTAATTTACACTCCCACCAACAGTGTAAAAGTGTTCCTATTTCTCTACATCCTCTCCAGCATCTGTTATCTCTTGATTTTAATGATCGCCATTTTAACTGGCATGACATGGTATCTCAGTGTGGTTTCGATTTGCATTTCTCTAATGACCAGTAATTGTGAGCTGTTTTTCATATGTTTGTTGGCTGCATAAATGTCTTTTTTGAGAAATTTCTGTTCATATCCTTAGTTCTTAATTCAACTTCTCAGTGCATCTCCACTGGCCTCCTGGGATAGCTTCCTTGACTGGCCCTACTGCTTCTCCCTGTCTTCCCATCTCAGTTCACCCCTTACTTGGCTACAGGAGTAATTTCCTAAATCACAGCTTTCAACAAGTCACTCACCCTTGCGCTAAATTCCTTAGGGGTTCCCCCATCTAAAGGTTCATAGGTTCAAAGTCTAAACATATGAACATGTTATCAAGACCCTTCAATCCTGTCAGCCCTTCAACCTATCATCCCAAGTGTTTTCTCCCTTGACATCTGGTTCATAGCCCAGAGTATAGGGCATGGAGCATGGAACTTGTACTTAATCTGGAGCATGGAATTCCCTGGAGCCTGAAACACCCACTAGACAATAAGTTTCATGAAGATAGGGTGAGGTGTTTACTACTGGTGTCTACCATAGGACCTGGCAAATAATTTGGACTCAATACTAGTTGGAAGGCCGGGCGTGGTGGTTCACACCCATAATCCCAGTACTTTAGGAGGCCAAGCCAGGAAGGTCACTGGACGCCAGGAGTTCAAGAGCCACCTGGTCAATGTAGCGAGACTCTAACTCTACAAAATAAAATAAAATAACTAGCTGGGTGTGGAGGCGTATGCCTGTAGTCTCAGCTACTCAGGAGGCTGAGGTGGGAGGATGGGTTGAGCCCAGGAGTTTTCAAAACTGCAGTGAGCTATGATCATGCCACTGCACCCTAGCCTGGCTGACAGAGTGAGACTTTCAAAACATATATATATTTTATATATATACATATAATATATATATTATATGTAATATATATATTAGTTGGATGAATCAATGAATGAATAAATATATAATAAGTCAGGGATTCTGATTTCAAATTGTATCTTCTTATCAGTTCCTAGTATAATCTTTGTCAACTTTCTACTAAAATACCAATTTAGAGCGTAC
This sequence comes from Sapajus apella, assembly GCF_009761245.1. Lineage (NCBI taxonomy): Eukaryota > Metazoa > Chordata > Mammalia > Primates > Cebidae > Sapajus > Sapajus apella. The sequence goes on along the minus strand of NW_022436943.1, from coordinate 25,582,849 downwards.
AAAGAATAAAAGCATGTAACCCCACCAGAAGTTAAAACAATTCAAAAATGCACTGCCCAAATATGGAAGAAATGTAGACAAATTCTAAGTTCTATAAGGAAAACTTCAGAATCAAACACAGAAAGAGTACATGTTCCATCCCCTCAAAAGAAGAGTCCTGTAATGCAGAAGGAGGACATTTTCTTTCTCTCTAGATTTTTTTTTTTTTTTTTTACCTCTGGTTTAGAAGCCCAGGGTCTGGATCAACCAAAAAGAATTTGGAATCCATCCCTCAATTGCTTGTGTTCTGTGTTTCAAAGCAGCACTCCATTCTCCTCTTCTTGACCTTACCAACAATTCCTCTTTTTTTGCATTTATTTAGAAATTGCACATCACCATTTAACAAATAAATTCTAAGAAAACAAAAGTGCAGAAAGTTCAGTACATATGTGCATGGTGGTGGGCGTGGTCAGGCATAGGCTGGCGACAGGGCAATTGTGTGTGTGTGTGTGTGTGTGCATGTGTGTGTGTGTGTGTGTGTGTGTGCATATACATTTTAGTAATTCAGAATGTCAACTAGACAGATATTAGTTGTAGGAGAAGATACTGCCTCAATCCTAGAAAGCTACATAAAAGGAATATGTGCTCTATAGACACTGGAATTTGTACCAACCTCTGTATACGATGCTGTCTTCCAGTTGTGTATCAAAGAATGAGATTCCATAAACGTCTAAATGGAAAGTGAGTGGAGTCAAGAGAAAGCCACACTGTGTCTTTTGGCAACCAGTAGATCTGAACAGATTTCCCTTCTTGCAGGATAAGTTCTGCAGTACTGCAGATTAGAGAAAATAGAATGTCATTCAGAAGTCTAGAGGAAGGTCCTGTTTCTGAAAGTGATGGACTCCAAGAATCAGAAGATAATTCTAAAAAACTGCTTTGCATCTTTGTTAGGACATAAGAAGACATGGCTTTTATGAAGTAGAAGCGAAAAATTATGAAGAAAGAGCAGGTAGCACTGGAAGGAGAGCAGAAAGAAATACAGAACTAGTGTGAGGAATGCAAGCACACATGGGGATGTGGTGAAAACAAGGCCAGCAGTGGTCATAGAACACTTAAAGTTACAGAAGCTGCCAAGAAAACAGCAAAGGTGGCTGGGCGCGGTGGCTCGCGCCTGGAATCCCAGCCCTTTGGGAGGCCAAAGCAGGCAGATCAGAAGGCCAGGAGTTCAAGACCATCCTGGCCAATATGGTAAAACCCCGTCTCTACTAAAAATACAAAAATTAGCCAATCATGGTGGCAAATGCCTGTAATCCCAGCCACTCAGGAGGCTGAGGGAGGAGAATCATTTGAACCTCGAAGGCAAAGGTTGCAGTGAGCCAAGATCATGCCATTGCACCCTAGCCTGGGCAACAGAGCAAGACTTCATCTCAAAAAAAAGAGTAAAGGCAATTGGAACAGATACAAACCAAAGATGTCATTTTTCATCATTTCAAGGCTCAGGTTACCAGGTTCCCATATCCATGAAGCTTCGCCTGAACACTATTTGTTCAGTAACGGAGTGAGAGCCTACTGTGTAACAGACTCTGTGTTGTGGACCAAGATAAAATGGTGATCTCTCTCCTGTGGTCCTTCTACACCCAGTCCCCAACTCTACCATGGCACCTACAACATTCTGCTGTTTGTAACCATTAGCATATCTGCCCTGCAACAGAAATGTGGGGTCCTAGAGGACAGGATGGTAATTTGCCCATCTCTATATTCTTAGAATATAATACAAAAAAAAAGTTTCTTGAATGAATAATGATGCGCATGAATGAAGTGCAGCACCAGATTGACCAACAGCTAGTTCTCCTACGATTTCTTTGACAACAACAGTTTACAATCAATTCTTCTAGGACCATCTGGTGTTGATTCTCTGACCACACCTCCTGAGGCCTCATTAGAGTACAGAGTCCACTGCTCTTGCAGTTGTGTAATTATCCAGTATTTCCTTTTCACGTTTCTATTTCCTTGTGGATATTTATTCAAAAACAATTTCTAATAACTTTCTTTAATAACTTTTTCCTAATTTTAAAAGCAATGCAAGCCCGTTTGTACACAGAAAAGCATAAAGCAAACTCACACTTATAAGAGGTATTTACTGAGGTCCACCCAGTCCTTCAGAGCAGGGCTGTTTTCATCATAGCCAGGCCCATCCAGAGCACTTGGAGCAGCTCAGCATACGGTAGGCGCTCAGTAATGAGTATTGGTCAGATGAATGTTCGTGAGCAGGTACCTGGTCTCCATAGCCTCAGCTGCTTGCTGGGTAAGGGGAGGAGCTTCCCTGGTACCTCCAAGACCCCTGAGCTCCTGGGCATGCCCTGGTGGCCGCCACTGCCCTGGGAATTAGTGCCATCTCTGTCTCCCGGTGCTGCGGGACCCTCTGGGCCCTGTGGCTACCAGGCATTTCTTCCACATTTGGGGTCTCAGGCTCTGGGGCTTATTGGGGCCACAGACTTGTTTCTAAGCTTAAGACGCCTGGTTTTCTGGCATTCTCCATGCAGTGAAGCTGCACCATGCTCCCTTCGGGACTGGACAGGAAATTGCCCCCTGTCTTTTGTAAGAAGAGTGTAAAGCTGGTGGTCTGACCTACTAAAGACCTGGTATTGGTGGAAGTTCTTTACGTCTTTAATATTTTGGTACTTGCTTTAACTGTTCCCCTACTGACGGCTTAGCCTGAAGACTTCATTCCTCTCCATCTTTACGATGCAAAAGAGAAAAGTTGAGGAAGGAGCCTGACATGGTTTGGATGTTTGTCCCCTCCAAATCTCATGTTGGAATGTGAACTCCAGTGTTGGAGGTGGGCCTAGCAGGCGTTAGTGTTAGTGTTAGGGTCATGGGGGTGTAACCCTTAAGAATGTTTTAGTGCTGTGCTCGCGATGATGAGTGAGCACTCACACTGAGTTCACACGAGATCTGGCTATTTAACAAGAGCCTGGCACCTCCTCCCTCTCTTGCTTTCAGTCTCTCCATGTAATACGCTGGCTCCCCTTCACCTTCTGCTATGATTGGAAACTTCCTGAGGCCTCACCGGAAGCAGTGCTGGGCCTATGCTTCATCCACAGTCTGCAGAACCACGAGCCGAATAAGCTGCCTTTCTTTCTAAATTACCTAGTCTCAGTTACTCTTTTAAAGCAGTGTACATGGACTAACACAGGGCCTAACCAGGAAAGCCTGCCCACAGCCCTTGTACCTCTGCAGTGAATAGAGGAGCCCCACCTGGGTGCACCCCCAGGGGTGGGGCTGAGGGGAATCAAGTCTGAGTAGGAAGGAGCTTCTGTGTGGGTGGCTCCCTCTTCCACCCGCAGGGAGGAGCGGGGAGATGGCCGAGGCCAAGATTGCATCCTGTGACTTAGAGAGGACAAAAGCACTCAGAGCCTGTACATCTTCCAGAAGCCCTCACCCACCGCAGGGAGAGGCTCTCAGGGTGCGCGGTAGCTGTCTCCAGGCCTCCCAGGCCAGCCCTCAGGTAGTACAGATCCCCTTTAACTGGCTCGGCACAGTGAGTGTTTGAATGACATTTCATGTTCTTTTCAGAGGTTGCACAGCCAGGAGAAGTTTGAAAGCCCCTATTATCCAGGAAAGCCAACAGTTACCCAGAAAGGGCCTCTTCAGGAGGCAGCACCTGGAGGTAGTCTTTTCCCCTTCAGCTTTGCAAGTCCCAGAATTCCCCTGTGTCAGGATACCCAGAATAGGTCAGTTCTGAGCTACTGACTTAACCAGATCCATAGGGAATAATGCGTTGATCAGAGCACCAGTACATGTGATCACAACTGAGAATGCCCCTTCCGGGGACCTGAACACTAGTGACTAGCATTGGAAGCCACCTGGCTAATTCTTCCTAGTATCAAAGTAGCCAGGGCGCGGTGGCTCACGCCTACAACCCCAGCACTTTGGGAGGCCAAGGTGGGCGGATCACTTGAGGTCAGGAGTTTGAGACCAGCCTGACCAACATGGTGAAACCCCATCTCTACGAAAAATGCAAATAATTAGCTGGGCATGGTGGTGCATGTCTGTAGTCCCAGCTACTCAGGAGGCTGAGGCAGGAGAATCGTTTGAACCCAGGAGACAGGGGTTGCAGTGAGCTGAGATGACACCACTGTTCTCCAGCCTGGGCAACAGAGCAAGACTCTGTCTCAAAAAAAAAAAAAAAATGTGTAGCCAGAATGCCACATTAGTAATCACAAGACTATTTCATGGAGCGGTAATCAAAAGCAAGGAAGTGGCCAGGCACAGTGGCTCACGGCCATCTGTAATCCCAGCACTTTGGCAGGCCAAGGTAGGTGGATCACGAGGTCAAGAGATCAAGACCATCCTGACCAACATGGTGAAACTCCGTCTCTATTAAAAATACAAAAATTAGCTGGGTGTGCTGGCACGCACCTGTAGTCCCAGCTATTCGGGAGGATGAGGCAGGAGAATCACTTGAACCCGGGAGGTGGAGGTTGCAGTGAACCGAGATTGTGCCACTGCACTCCAGTCTGGCAACAGAGCAAGACTCCGTCTCAAAAACAAAAAGAAAAAGGCAACGAAGGTGAATTTAGTCAATGGCCTTTTATCCAGGTCACGGTGGACCTGAGGATTTGTGTCTTTTTCAACAACAAACTCCTCTCTCCTGCCTGGAAACCTGCAGCTACTGAATCCAGGGTCTCTCTTTCCCTCCTGGATGGCGCTGAATGGAACCTCCCTGGAGCAGACAATGTTCTTGCTATCCCCTGGCCAGTTCTCACTTCTTGCTTCCCCAAAGAACACTCCCTGTCCTGGCACTCATCCTCCTCAGCCTACGGATAGGCTTCAGGGAGGTGAGTCCCATGCGAGGCCCCAGGAGATGAATCTTCACTGGTCCAAACAGTGGCTCTCCTCCCTGTTGGATCCAATACCCTCTTTTCATAACAAATATTTTTATCTTTTTTTGCCTCAAACTCTTAGGCTCAAATGATCCTCCCACCTCAGCCTCCTGAGTAATGGGACTATAGGCGAACACCATCAGGCTCAGCTAATTTTTTTTTAATCTTTTGTAAGGATGGGGTTTTCCTATGTTTTCCAGGCTAGTCTTTAAATCCTGGGCTCAAGCAATCTTACCACCTCAGCCTCCCAAAGTGTTGAGATTATAGGCATGAGCCACTGCACCCAGCCCTACAAATATTTTATGATGTCCCTTTTACTACATTGAAATTAAATTTGTATACAACGTAAACTATCTGTACGTATAATTTTTAAAATTAAAAAACTATTATGAAGTAGAGTTAAAAGAGAAACAATGTACAGTAAAATAGCATGTATATAATGGAATACTATGTAGCCATAAAAAAGGATGAACCCATGTCCTTTGCAGGGACATGGATGAAGCTGGAAACCATCATTCTCAGCAAACTAACACAAGAATAGAAAACCAGACACTGCATGTTCTCACTCATAAGTGGGAGTTGAACAATGAGAACACATAGACACAGGAAGGAGACCATCACACAAGGGGGCCTGTCGGGGAGTGAGGGGCTTGGGGAGGGATAACATTAGGAGAAATATCTAATGTAGATGACTGGGTGATGGATGCAGCAAACCACCATGGCATGTGTATACCTATGTAATAAACCTGCACGTTCTACACATGTACCCCAGAACTTAAAGTATGATTTTTTTTAAAAAGCAGATAAAAAGCAAGAAAACCAACAAACAAAAAAACACATGTATTTCAACATGCAAATGCTCAGCAGGACTGCGCTAAAAGAAGCAACAACATTGCAAGTGCTAGGATCCATACCTGGAACGGCAGTGAATGTGGCAGCCGCCAGGGCAGGCTCATCCAGGTGTACAGTACTGGGAGCTCGAATTCCATGAGTGGTGTTGACATTGCTAACACGATTTCCCAAAACAGTGAACAACTCCTGGAAAAATTCTAAAGAAAACAAAGCAAGGTCTTCTCTTCATGTGGACAGCAATTGCTTTCCTAGAAAATACAGTGTGTTTTTAAAATGCTTTGGGTTTATATATGAAAGAGAGTTTGGTCTTGGCTCCTACAATTTTGAAGATTTTTCACTTGTGCAAATGTTCAGTGGGATGTTCAAAAATCATGCAGGTCAGAGTGTGACCATCCTACACATTACAGGTTGTCTGCCATCTCTAGTCTCTGCCCACTACATGGCCATAGCCCTATCCGAATTATTGTGCCAGTCAAAAATGACACCCTCCACATTTCCACAATGCCCCATGGACCCAAGTGAATCCTGGTGCTCCCATTCCCCCTTTCCTGTGATGAAACATGAGGGGAATTCCGCCGGAGGCCTTTTGCAGAAGGTGTTTCTATAACACCTGGTAAGAAGAGACACAGGTGAATAAACAGCACCTTTCTCTGCCTGTGGTTGTTCTATAGGAATGTGATGTCTGGGGTCTGCGGTCCCCTTGCTAGCTGGGAGGATCTAGCCTGAGGAAGAGGCCAGCACACTGAGCAGGGCAGAGCAGAAAGGGGGACGGAAGCTGGAGACCTGAGGCCTTCAAATGAGCCACTGCAACAGCCAGCCCCGGAACTGCCCCACCTCCAGATAGTAAATATGTGCGCAAGTTGGTGGAGTTGGAACTTTCTGTTCTTACAGCCGAAAGCTTCTTCCTTATAAAAAGCATTCATGGCTGGTTGTGTTGGCTCATGCCTATAATCCCAGCGCTTTGGGAGGCCAAGACAAGAGGATCATTTGAGGCCAGGAATTTGAGACGCAGCCTGGATAATGTGGTGAGACCCTATCTTTATAAAAGAGAAAAAAATTTAAATTATTTTTAAAAAGCACTTAGATTATGGCTGTTTGAAGACTTCATTTTGGGGTTTAATGCAGAGGATCTGCCTCCTTACTTAGTTTTACCCTGAGACAGTGAGGTGATCTGGTTAAGGACAATTTCTGGCTCACATTCCAGGTCAGCTTTCATAGGCTGTGTAAATTTTGGCAAGGCACTTAATCTTTTGATGTCTCATTTCCTCACCTGTAAAATGGGGACAATAATGGCTTTCAAATTCTAGGGACCCAGTAAAGATTAAACAAGTTAATACAAGTAAGCACTCCAAACAGTGCCTTCATAACATGAGGCTGAATCAATGTTAGCTATGATTACAGAGTATTTTTAGTTTCTTAGTTAGACTTATTTTGGCCGCAAATAACAAAAATTCAACTTCAACTAAATTAAGCAAAAAAAAAAAAAAAAGGACAGAGAGGGAGAGAGAGAAATTATTGGCAACGGGGATGCCAAGATGGGTTACAGAACAAGGAAGAGCGGCTAGAATTCATGCCCTAGGATCAAATGTAACCTTGTGCTTCAAGACAAGTGGTTTCTATCCTCAGTTGCTTATCAAACTCACCAAGACGGCTTTTAAAGTCCCAAGGCCTAGGCAGCACCAAAAACCAACCAAATGAAAATCTCTGGGACTGGGATCCAGGCACCAGTATTTTTTCAGGCTCCCCCCTTGATTCCAATGTTTAGCCAATGCTGGAAACCACTGCTGTTAAATCTCTCTTCGTCTGCCTCTCCTCTCCGCTTCCCTCTGCTTCCTTTCATTCTACAGAAAGCTCTTCCCACCACAGCCTCAATGTCTATCCTCCCAATATAAAAACCTCTATAGAAGAAACAAACAATTATAAAATTAGCTGCGCGTGGTGGCGCATGCCTGTAATCCCAACTACTCAGGAGGCTGAGGCAAGAGAATCACTTGAACCCGGGAGGCAGAGGATGCAGTGAGCTGAGATCATGCCACTGCCCTCCAGCCTGGGCAACAAGATCAAAACTTCGTCTGAAAAAAGAAAAAGAAAAAACAAACACACACAAAAAAAGCATTTTCCTCCCACCATCCATGTATCAATGGATTTAGCCTATTAGATCTTGTATTCAACATTTTTATTCTGATCACTGTTGCTGGGGCATAGGGAATGAACCCATCCCTGCAGCCAGGAACTTTGATAACTCACTAGAAATACTTGGAATGGACACAGAGCAATTTCCTGTTCAATGAACATGAAAAATCCAGATACGTGATCTAAATAAAGTAAAACTAGTTAGACTTCCTTTTGGTTGATATAATTTATTGTCAGCATAATTAGCTTCAACCATTTTTGTAACAAATAAGATTTGGGCTTGATGGTGTCTTGTCTTCATGTCTTTTAACCACCGAAAGTGACAGAGGCTATTGCTTTGCCAGGATGCTGCGTGTGTCTGTCTCTCGACTATCTTGATGGATTTGCAGGCTCTTGATTCTCTGAAACTGCTTATTCACTAACTCCCTGTCACACCCACGAATGACTGATCTCATACGTTACCCTCTTGATTGATCTCCATTTCACTTGGGGATAAAGTCAACTTTAGGTAGGACTCTACTTAGTATTTCAACTCAAACTGAAATCCGTTTTCTCAAACTTTTGGCCCCTCTCCTCCACTTTACTTGGTGAGCTCCAGGCTGGAGTAGCCCTGTGGAACTGCTTCGGGTTAATTTTTTTTTTTTAATCTAAAAGATGGTTGAAATTATACATGGATTCCTCAATTGTACTTATCCACTTGTTCTGAAGCACACCTAACAGATCTTTTTTTTAAGACAAGATATAATCGAGAGCTTGTCTGGAGGTTCTAGCAGGGAGCGCAGCTGCTCTCTACCCTTGGCCAGTCCTCCTCTATCGGGGATGGTCCTCCTCTTCCACTGAGCATGCAGCTTCAGAAGGGATGCATATGGAGCAGCGAGGGAAGAAGGAGACACCCGTCTAGCCCTCCAGAGCAGCTGAATCAACGCTGGCGATCAATGAGGTGACAGATGTGGCAGCCATATCCAAAACTGGGTATCATCGAGAACAATAAAACATATTCCCAACCCTCCAGAAAGTGGGGACTTTTTTGCTCAGTTGGAGGGAAGTGCATTTGAGGAGAGACGCCACAGTAAATACCTGCACAGGATTAACATAATTCCCAGTGCAACCAAATGACCCCGGGGAGCATACCCGCACCCCCAAGGAGCTTGTTCCCTTCACTCTGTCTCTGTGGTCTTGTCATCGCACGTTTTCTGAATTCATCTTACTGCAGTTTTCACAGACTGTGGTTGCTCACTGAGCAGTTAATATTGATCTCGGGGTTTCCCAACTAGCTAAAGCCACTGCTGCAGTGTGACAGAGAGCCGATGGGCAAGCTGGGGGAGAGGCTGCCGAGAGAGTCACACAGGGCCTTTGCCATTCTGTGCACTACCACCGGCAGCTTGGAGCGGGAAGGAGTCTTGAACTTTTGGTTGGTTCTTACACAGACAACTGACAGGCCTCTTCCTGTTTTGATCACTCTTTGCACAGTTTCAGATGAAGCAAGAAAGGGCCCCCGAAGGAGCTTTGCCTACCGCTAGAGGGAGGAATGCCCCAGGCCCGTGCCGCCTGGAGGACAAGGGCCCACAGCACAGAAAAGATTTACCACACTTCCCCCCAGAGACCCTCCTGCCCCCAGCTGGGCAGGAAGCCACCTGCCACAGCAACGGTCACTGCTGGGGTCACGCTTTTCATGTGCATTACATTTCCAGATCTGATTTCTGCGTGAAGCCGCAGCATCCTCCTTGGTGTTCTTTGAAAGCTCTGTGTTTTTCCAGCTGTCCTACAAACCTTTGTTGGCCCAGGCTGCCTGCCACACAGCTTTCCAAAATTACTGAGGCGATTGACATTCTTTCCACCCGCAGTATCCGCACTGACCCCTCCACCATTTGTGAATGCAAATCCTTATCCCGTTCTACGAGTTTGTCTCACTTCGGGTATCAAAAAAGGCTTGTGCGTCACTCTCGGCCTGAGAGTAGCACTGGAAAGGGGTCACTGGGCACAGCCGGGATTAACTTCCTCTGCTCTGGAATTTCATATAAATAGAATCACACAGTATGCCCTTTTTCTCTGTGGCTATGTTTGGCCAACATATTGTCTATGAAATTCACCCATTTGATAGTATGTAACAGTATTTAAGTCATTCTTAATGTGGTCATTCTTCAATATAGTCAGCAATATTTCACTTAAGACCAGACCACAATCTGTTTATTTCCTTATTGAACACTTGGGTTATTTCCAGTTTTTGGCTACTGTGAATCAGGCTGCTGTGAGCATTCTTGTGCAAGGCATTGTCTAGATGTGTGTACTCATTTATCTTGTGTATATTCCCAGGAGTAGAATTACTTTTCCTGTAAGTGTATGTTTAGCTTTATTAGAAACAACCAGTTTGGGCTGGGCATGGTGGTTCATGTCTGTAATCCCAGTAATCTGGGAGACCAAGGCGGGCAGGTCACTTGAGGTCAGGAGTTCGAGACCAGCCTGGCCAACATGGTGAAACCCCATCTTTACTAAAAATACAAAAATTAGCCAGGTGTGGTGGTGCATGCCTGTAGTCTCAGCTCCTTGGAGGCTGAGGCAGGAAAATCACTTGAACTCAGTAGGTAGAGATTGCAGTGCGCAGAGATTATGCCACTGCACTCCAGCCTGGGCAATACAGCAAGATTCCATCTCAAAAAAGAAAAGAAAAGAAAAAAGAAATAGCCAGTTTTCCAAAGTGGTGTTTTAATCTACATTCAATCTTCACAACAATCTGAAGTGCCCATCAGTCAGCTCACAATTGCTTATTGAGCACCTACTAAGCGCCAAGCACTGTTTTGGATGCTAGGATAGAGGAATGAATAAGACAGATAAGGTCCCTGTCAGTAAAACACAATCTCATGGGGGAAGATGGGCAATTCAACCTAAATGAACACACAATTAGGCCAGGCGCGTTCACTCACGCCTGTAATCCCAGCACTTTGGGAGGTCAAGGCAGGTGGATCACTTGAGCTCAGGAGTTTAAGACCAGGCTGGGAAACATGATGAAACCTTGTCTTTACCAAAAATACAAAGAGTTAGCCAGGCGTGGTGGCACCCATCTGTAGTCCCAGCTACTCAGGAAGCTGAGGTGGGAGCCTGGGCGGCGGGGGTTGCAGTGAGCCGAGATTGCACCACTGCACCCCAGCCTGGATGACAGAGCAAGTGCCTTGTATTATTTCAGGTGCTCATACGTGGTGCTATGGGAAATGGAGTGATAGGCTGGAGTGCCGTGGAGGGGTGCTACTCTCTTTGGTGTTCAGCGATGGTCTCTTTGAGAAGCTGACAACTGAGTTAAGACCTGAGAGACAGGGAAGATGTGGCCCTGCAGAGCTTTGGGAAGAGACTAGAGGCAGAAGGAACAGTAGGTGCAACTGCCCTGGGGAAGGAAAAAAAGTGTGGTGGTGGCCGGGCGCGGTGACTCACGCCTGTAATCCCAGCACTTTGGGAGGCTGAGGCGGGTAGATCACCTGAGGTCAGGAGTTCGAGACCAGACTGGTCAACATGGTGAAACCTCATCTCTACCAAAACTACAAAAAATTAGCCAAGCGTGGTGGTGCACACCTGTAATCCCAGCTACTCTGGGGACTGAGGTAGGAGAATCGCTTGAACCCAGGAGGCGGAGGTTGCAGTGAGCCGAGATCATGCCACTGCACTTGAGCCTGGACAAGAAGACCAAAACACCATCTCAAAAAAAAAGTGTGATTTGGAGGAGAGAAAGAAGGTACCTGAGCCAGGCACACAAGCCATTCATTCACTCCTTCAACAAATGAATATGTAAGGAGCTTCTGCTATGTGTCAGGCACCTTTCTAGGCGATGAGGATCCAGCAATGAACAAAACAAACATCCTGCCACCACAGAACAAGGAGAGAACAGGCAGGAGGGCCTGGAGGAGGAAGAAGAGGCCAGGTGAAGTCAGACCATGCAGACCATATAAAGGAGTTTGGATTTTCCCCTGGAGCAGCAGGAAGCCATGGAGGGGTTTTAAGCAGAGATGTGAAGATGATCTAATTTACAGCAAGGATGGAGGCAGGGAGACAGAGTAAGACTCTTATCTCAAAAAAAAAGTTGCAATGCAAGGTCTCATGGCATTTAGAGGGACAGACCACTCAAGCTTATGTGGTCTATTTTTACTTTATCACTCTCCCAATAGGGTACCTATTGGCTCAGGTGTCTTCTAAAGATCCCCTCAAAGAGAAACCCTCAGCTCATGTGGCCAGAGTGTTTACAGTCAAGGAGACACCACATGGGCAGTGATTTGCTTGGGGAGCTAGAACATCTCTAGACAAGGAGACCAAGGGCTCCAAATTAAAATCACGCGAGACCAGATCAAGCCACCCTTTGGGCTTGAGTCTTTACAATTCTAGACCCAGTGAAGAGGTCCACTTGAATCATGACAGCCTGAAAGATTTAGTGCATTTCTAGACTCTCATGGATTCAAGCCTTCCTGGACAGAATAAATCACTGGGTGGCATTTATTTCATTCACATGTATTTGCATATGTATATGTATATGTGTGTGTGTATATGGTGTGTATATGCATGCATGTATATACATATGCAGTGTATGTATATGCACACACACACACACGCACATGTTCCAGCCTCATACACCTAGAAAAACTGAATTAAATAGATAGTAAAAAAAAAACCAGAATTTCTTAAAACTTCTTTGAAAATCATCTCCTGGCCTTCACCTCATTTTCTGTGACATTTTCTTCTCGAAGCTCTAAATTCTTTTCATAGCCCCTGAGTAGGTGACAGCCATTTGAGAAAAGGCTCGTATTGTCTTGCTTTCCTTTGGAAAGCAAGGTGGGCAGGTGATTTGAGGAGCTGGAAGAAGGGAGGGTACATTTTTCCTGTACCTCAGATCTGGCAGTGCCGGGTTTTAGAAGCTCCAGAAAATGTAGCACTTGATTAGACTGGGAGAGAGGGGACCCAGGAGGCTCAGAACTAGAAGCAAATGTGGGTTTGAAGTGTTATTCTCGTCTCCTCTAGGCCAGTCTCTCCTCATTGTTCTCGCTGCCTGCAACAGCTATTTTCTGAAGCGTAACTCTCTCCTTGCTGAAACAGAGCTTTCGCTTGACTGATGCATTCCTGTAAAGAAATGAGGAAATGGAGAGAGAGGACCAAGTTCCCACGCAGCCGCCTCCCTGCCAGAGCAGGCGGACGCCGTGGGCATGTGTGGGTGGCGGTGCCCCTGTCTTCATCATTGTGCTGGTGACTACAATCAGCCTCTTAGAAGATGCTAATAAGATGCTTGTAGAAAGCTACAAAATCATCGTGGCAGATGGTAGAAGGTTAGGTTCTGATTTTTCTTATTCCACTATTATTTTTCTTGAGAAATGTGCTCATCAGCGGCCTGCTTTTTTGTGCTTTATTTTGACAAAAAAGCCACAAATTAATTATTAATCCTTTTTATCTGACCTTCCTCTAAACATAAATTCAAGGAGCATTATTATCTTTTAGAAACAAAGTAAATAATGATTCAGCCCCTTCCCTCTGCCCCTCCCACGCATTTTTTTTAACACTAAAAAAATTCCTTTAAATTTCTCTGAAACTGGCCGGGCGCGGTGACTCAAGCCTGTAATCCCAGCACTTTGGGAGGCCGAGGCGGGTGGATCACGAGGTCAAGAGATCGAGACCATCCTGGTCAACATGGTGAAACCCCATCTCTACTAAAAATACAAAAAATCATCTGGGCATGGTGGCGCGTGCCTGTAATCCCAGCTACTCAGGAGGCTGAGGCAGGAGAATTGCCTGAACCCAGGAGGCGGAGGTTGCGGTGAGCCGAGATCGCGCCATTACACTCTAGCCTGGGTAACAAGAGCGAAACTCCATCTCAAAAAAAAAAAAAAAAAAAAAAAATTTCTCTGAAACTACAGAGATAATATTTACCATTGCTATGAGTGCCCTGGTGATGTGTGATTTCATTTTCTTATTGGCTGGGGGGTAGGGTTGGGTTATTGCATTCTGGTTATTTTTTACTCCCTCTGAAAACAGACTTAAAAGCAAAAAATATTAAAGACTCTAATAAAAAGGGTAGCTGCCATTCATTAAATACCTTCAATGTGCAAGTACCATGCTACACAATGTACTGACATTAAATTATTAAATCCTCACTTTTCTGTTTGTTTTTTGAGACAGAGTTTTGCTCTTGTTGCCCAGGCTGGAGTGCAATGGTGCAATCTTGGTTCACCGCAACCTCCACCTCCCGGGTTCAAGTGATTCTCCTGCCTCAGCCTCCCGAGCAGCTGGGATTACAGGCATGCCACCATGTCCAGCTAATTTCGTAGTTTTAGTAGAGATGGGGTTTCTCCATGTTGGTCAAGTTGGTCTTGAACTCCTGACCTCAGGTGATCTGCCCACCTCGGCCACCCAAAGTGCTGGGATTACAGGTATGAGCCACATGCCCGGCTGTAAATCCTCACATTAATGCCGTGAGTAGGTACTATTATTACCCTATTTTAGAGATGAGGAAACTGAGACTTGTAGAAAGAAACTTGTTGTGCAAGATCAGACAGCGAGGACGTGGCAGAACCAGAACTCAAAGCCAGGGAGCTCCACTCCAAAGCCTGTGCTTTGAGATGGTACATTCTTCTGTTTTCTCTGTTGAATTCTAGTTGTATTAGTGGTAGTCTCTGAGCTTTAGGGGCGTTTATTCCTAATTTCAAACTCTTTGGGGGCCAGATGTTAAAATGCTCATTTGTGGAAAGAGAGTTGGACATGAGTTATGGAGGCACTGGCCTGACCTTAAAGATACAAGGTAGACCCACCATTTTGCAAATGCAGAAATTAGAGTATGATGTTTCTGTTAACTATTGCCGTGTAGCAAACTGTCCTAAAGTTTGGTGGCTTAAACCACAAAACCATTTTTACTGCTCCCAATTCTGTGAGGCAGGACTTTGGGCAGAGCCCAGCAATGCCATCTGGGGGATGGTTCCATGTGGCATGGGCAGGCTGGCCTGAGTATGACTAGGGCATTGCTCTATGACTAGGGCCCCTCTCATACTTGGGGCCCTGAAGTTGGCTGCAGGCTCTCTGCCCAGCAGGACAACCTGGACTTTATATGGTGACTCAGGGTGGCAAGAGAGGGAAAGTAGAAGCTGCCGAGCCAGTATGTCCAAGCCTAGAATGGAACAGCGCCCCTTCTGTCTCATTCTCTGGGCCAGAGCCAGTCCGAGCAGTGTAGTTTCAAGGGGAGGGGCGCTGACTCCACCCTGTGATGAGAGGAATGCATGTGAATACAGGGTGGCCTGTTCATGGCCATCTCTGCAGACTATCACACATAGTGATTTGCAGTGGCAGATATCCAAGCATTAAGCTAATATTACAGAAAATCCCATTATGGCTGCTTTCCTGGAAGGGAAAAGATTCCCTTTAGACATTATGTTGTGTTTTGACTCTCTCAGCCTAACAATTAAACGTGGGAGGTATTTTAGCAGGGATGGAGGCTGGAGTCACTCATCTTTTCCTGTGGGAGATGACAGTCTTGTGGGCCTATGTGACCTGTCGAGTCCAGTTGGGGGCAGGGGGCACCTTCCCTTAATCTAAGCAGCCTGCACATTTTCTTTGCCAAGAGAGAAGCCCAGGCAAAGAAAAGGAGGCAGAGGGGTGGTCAGTCCACCAAGGACACAGAGGTGATGTGCCCAAGGACGTCACGGAGGCCCACAGTGAGTGGGGAAGAGAAAACCGGCTCCAGCCACCTAAAATGATCAGCCTAATGTACCTCCAGTGAAAAACAGACCAATGGCCTCATCGAGAAGAATTTAGTGATAAAAGAATTTCAGGCCTCAACTAGCAGAGCATTTATAATCATTCTGTAAAGCTTGTCCACCCACCTGAGCCAGAAGCAAACCACAAATTCAAGGTCAAATGTAGAAATGTGTACCTGGGATGGAAAAGCAAGGTGAATTACACCCAGATGAAGAATAATTTAAATGGGGGAATTGTTAGAGTCAGAGGCGGCCTAGGAGATCCAATTTAGCCCAATCCCACGTTCTGCATGAGAAGACTGAGGCCCAGGGAAATGAGGTGCCTGCCAGGTTCCACAGTTGTGTTATTCTTGCATTGGTAATGAGCACTTGGTAAGCACTGACTAGATTAGGTGTCAAGCGTTCTGCTTGATGATGAGAATTCAAGGTGGAATAGGACATAGTCCTTGCCTTCAAAAAGCTGACTGTCTGGGGGCGGAGAGAAGGACATGAAAAGCAATGATTACAGAACAATGAAGGCTGGGTGTGATGGCTCACGCCTATAATCTCAGCACTTTGGGAGGCTGAGGTGGGCAGATCACGAGGTGAGGAGTTCAAGACTAGCCTGACCAACATGGTGAAACCCCATCTCTACTAAAAATACAAAAATTAGCTGGGTGTGGTGGCATGTACCTGTAATCCCAGCTACTTGGGAGGCTGAGCCAGGAGAATCACTTGAACCTGGGAGGCAGAGGTTGTAGTGAGCCAAGATCATGCCACTGCACTCCAGCCTGGGCAACAGAGCAAGATTCCGTCTCAAAAATAAATAAATAAAATAAAACAAACAAACAAACAGAACAATGCAGGGTTATAACACACTGAGTGGACCGTGGGAACCCAGGGTGGTGGCCCTAGGACCAGAGCTCCACTTCTCAGCTCCAAGTCCTCTGCTTCATGTCTGCAGGCTCCAAGTGGAAGAAAGCTTGTTTTTTTTAAACCTAGGAGGTGGAGATTGCAGTGAGCCAAGATTGTGCCACTGCCCTCCAGCCTGGGAGACAGAGTGAGACTCTGTCTCAAAAAAAAAAGAAAAAAAGATGTGTCCAGATCTAATCAGAGCCCAACAGGCACCTTTCCACCTGCATGACAGAGAGGAGAGCACAGACCTGGGTGTTACTTAATTCCTTTGAGCCTTAGGTTGCCCATCTGTGCAATGGGAATAATCATCATCGTCACATCAGCACCTATAGGGGGCTCACTGTGTGTCAGCTGCTGGCTTGTGGGCTTTGCACGATTGCCTTGTTTGGTCCTCACAGCATCCTGTGAGTTACTGGTGGCAATAACTCCATTTTACTGATGGAGAAATTGAGGACTGGAGAGCTTAAGTCTCCTTGGCCAAGGCCACCTGACTAGTGAGCGGGAGGGACAAGATTCAGCCCCAGATGGTGTGCAGGAAATCAGCACACTTAACACTCTGCTACAACATTTCTGAGGAGGAAATAAGACTCCCCACACATAGTCCCCTCTCCCACTTCCACCCCCTTTCCTTGTGTCTCCTGGGGTCCTGACCAGGTGACCTCCTCTTCTCTGGTCTTCCGTGGCTCTTAGCACCTGCCGGGTCCTCCTGTAACCCTCAGTGGCTGCCCCAGGAGACCTGTTCTCTCAGGGACTCAGCCCCCACCCCCAGTCCCACTAACCTCCTCAGGGTCACTCGGGGCTCTTAGCTCCTCATCCCTCAGCTTCCACACCCCAGCAATACCACCTTTCCCTTCCAGTCTCCAGGGAGACAGTGAAGTGTGGTTTTTCAGCCCAGTTTTCCTACGAGAGAGGAGAGGAGGGAGACTGGAAGCTTCCTTCCTCTGCTTGTCATTCCCTGGCCCACTCAGCCAAGAGGGCTGCTAGAGAGCGAAACCATCCAATACAGCTGACCTTCATCGAGGACTCAGGGATCAGGCATCTTCTAGGCATAATCTCCCCTCCCCACCAGAAATTTGCAGTGAGTGTTGCTCCCCTCCCCCACCCCATTTTATACACAAAGAACAGTACCCAGTTCCACCAAACTAGCGAGTGGCAGAGGGGGATTCAAACCCCTGTCCATCTGCTGCGGCGCCCACGCCCTCTCTATTTCCACCCGAGAGGAGAGGTAAAGGGCAGGGGAGCATTGAGCGGCTTCAGATGTAATTCTCAGCCCAGCAGCGGCAGCATCACCCGGGAGCTGGATAGAAATACGGCCTCTGAGGCCCCTCCCTAGACCTACTGAGTAGGAGCCCGCATTTTAACAAAATCCCAGGGGATTTCAAAGCCCATCAAAGTTTGGGAAGTCTGGGTCCATAGTTCGCCACTCTGGCTGAACAGTGGAGTCACCTGGGGGACTTTATAAAATGCAGGTGCCGGGGCTCCACCCCCGTGGCTCTGAGTTCATCGGTCTGGGCATCAGGAGTTTTTACAGCTCCCAGTGATTCTAATGAGCAGCCACCTCTGAGAAGGCAGTGGGGGGAGGTGGGCACCAGCGACTTGCCACCCTCTCCCTAGACAGAGCCAGCGCAGGAGGATGTGACCAGCATCAGGCAGGCGGGGAGACATGGTGCCAGGACGGTGACAGTTTGGATGTCCCTTCCGCTGGTGCGTGCGAGGGGACTGAGGGTCAGTGGCTTCCTCCTTGGGAACTCCGGCTGTCCGGCAGCCAAGGAAGGCCGCGACCTCTGGGGGCCCCCGCCCACGCCCTCATCCAGTGCCCCTTACGGAGCGAACCCGGCTCGGCGAGCGGCGCGTGCAGGCTGAGAGGCGTGAGAGCCGGCTGGGCGGCGGCGCTGCCAGGAGCCGGTGACTCACAGGGCGGGGGCGGGAGGGGGCGGCCGCGGAGCCAACTGCAGCCGCCGCAGGCCCAGCCTGCCCCGCAACAGCCAGTGCGGCTCCGGGAGGGGAAGGAGCGAGGCGGCCCGGCAGGTGCGGCGCGGCCCCGGGAGGGCGCGTGCTAGCGCTCCTTTGTTTGGTGCCAGCACAGCCCCGGGCCCCAGGCCTGAGCGCAGCCTTCCCGAGCTGAGTCACGGCTGCAGAGCCCGCGGGCCGCCACACGGCCCCGCCCGGAAGGATGCGGCCCTTTCCTGAAGCTGGCGCGTCTGATGCGGTGGCAGGGACAAAAGCCAGGGAAAGGTGGCTCCTATTCTACAAAGCCTTTTAAGGGATAGGGGAGTCAGGCCGCCCTCACGCGGTGCAAGTCCATCCCGAATATCACCCCCAGCACTCACGCAGAAAGCCAGCTAGCAACCGTAAGAGCTGAGGACGCCAACCCCAGGGGCTTATTGCTTTAAGTCACCTGCCCAGGGGCTTGAGGCAAAGCTCCAAGACAGACCTGGAGCAGCGTGGCCCAGGAAGTTTCCTCTGCTGCCCCCGTCCTATGCCTGCCTGAGGTTTGGGGATACAGGCTGAGTCGGCCCACCTGGAGTCATCTGGAAGCCTTGCCAGAAACGCAGATTCCGCAGTGCTGTTCCCAGAGGATGAGATTCAGCAGAACTGGGTAAAGCCATGAAACCTACATTGAATAAGTGCCCCAGGGGTTTTTTTCAGCAGGGGGTTGGTACACTTGACTTTGATTTTGTAGAAGATCGCATGAACACAGATGTGTTAACCACATACACAGCTAGCAGTTGGCAGAGGTGGGAGTCAACCCCGGGTCACCAGGCCCTGAAGTCTGTATTTATAAGCACTGGCCAAACCTCCACAGCAGTTCCCTAGGAGCTTCTAAACGCTTCCTTTGCTTTTGTGTTATCCAGTACCACCCGAAATAAGCAGCATCAGCTGACACTCCTCTACCTTTTGTATAGGATGTTGTGATGGTATGTGGATCTGGATATATTGTAACTTAGGCCTATCAGTCACTAATAAACACCCAGAAGAGTCTATAATGTCTAGATGGATGCCAATTCGAATGGATTTTTATATAATCTCTAGTTTAAGGACTGCTTTCTATCAAAAGAGGATAGAGGAAAAAAAATACACTGAAAATTAGAGTTAAGACAGATTTATCCCTTTGCTTGGCAAATGTCACCTTATCCTGTTAACAGCCCGCAATAAAAAAAGTTAACAAAAAATAAATTACATTTTCAACAATTCACTTGAAGTGCAGGCACAGATGTCTCTGGGGGCAGACTGCCTTGGCTCAAATCTCAGCATTTCTACTTCCTGAGCTGTGTGAACTTGGGCAAGTTTGTAACTTCTGTGCCTGTTTTCCTGTCTGAAAAAATGTAAACGTAAGCATTTGTCTTATACTTACTACGTGTTGGCTATTATATGAAGAGATTTGCAAGTGTTATTTTACATAATTCGCACTTTACAAAGGAGGAAACTGCAGTGCAGGGGGCGAGGTACCAAGGTGGCCCATCTCGGTCCAGGCCGGCTCCCTCCAAGCCCACACCCTTGACCACGCCTCCTCTCTTCTGATTGGCTGTCAGGCATGATCCCTGAGAGCCCCCAAGAACACTCACAATGGCTAAAAGTTTTTGAGCAATAACTATGTGTGCCATGAGCTAAATACTTTACTTGAATTATTTCATTTAATGTTTTTGCTATCACCTCATGAGATGGGAATGATTATTTTCATCTCCAGCTCTCAGAGGAGGAAATGGAGTCCGGCTCTTGTCACCCAGGCTGGAGGGCAGTGTCGCGATCTCAGTTTACTGCAACCTCCACTTCCTGGATTCAAGTGATTCTTCTGCTTCAGCCTCCCGAGTAGCTGGGATTACAGGCGCGCCCCACCACACCTGGCTAATTTTTGTATTTTAAGTAGAGATGGGGTTTCACCGTATTGGCCAGTCTGGCCTCAAACTCCTGCTTCGTGATCCACCCGCCTCAGCCACCCGAAGTGCTGGGATAATAGAGATGAGCCACTGCATCCGACCAGAAGCACAGAGATATTGAGAAACTTACCCAAGATCACACTGCGAGGAAGGGACAAAGCCAGAACCTACACGTAGCAATATGGCTCCCAGGCCTGGGTACCTAACTGCTACACTGTGCTGCTGATGTTGTATAATCACATGTATTAATACTACAAAACAAGGGAGGTGGCCTCCCCACTCTCCTGATCCCTCAGAGCAGTGAGGCTGGGATTCTTCCTTCCTGTTAGCACCCTGCCTTTGGGTGCAAAGGCTTTCTTCTATTTATTAATTTTTTTTTTTTTTTTACTTTTTTGAGACAGGGTCTCACTCTGTCACCCATGCTGGAGTGCAGTGTCGCAATCTCAGTGCACTGCCACCTCAGCCTCCCAGGCTCAAGCCATCCTCCCACCTCAGCCTCCCAAGTAGCTGGGACTAGAGACACGCATTACTACGCCCAGTTAATTTAAAAAAAAAAAAAAAAAAATTGTAGAGAAGAGGCTTTGCCTTGTTGCCCAGGCTGGTCTCAAACTCCTGGGTTCAAGGAATCCACTCTCCTTGACCTCCTAAAATGCTGGGATTATAGACATGAGCCACTGCCTCTGGCCCTATTTATTTTTGAGGGAGTTTACGGCTTTCCTAGCCCTTGGAAATCAGTGTTTATATGCGGCAGTTCAGATGGGCTTAGGAAAAGCCTTGGGAGCAAGCAACTTTCTGATCCAGGGGGTACAGGCAGGCAGCCTTGCACAGAGGCACGTTGGAACCCGGGAAGTGCCATGAACTAAGGTAAACACTTTGCTTGAATTTATTTAATGTGGCTCCCCCGCCGGGGACTACGCAGCACCCCCTGGAGGTAGGGAAATGGTTTGCAAGCACTGGCTTCTCCGGGGGGCCTGGGTTTAGCCTCCACACTGGCCTGGTATCTGGCTGGGAGACTGACACTGGCCCACGTGTGTGGCAACTCCTCTCTCACTGACTTCTTCCGTCTTGCCCCATCTCTCTCCTCTCTCCTCCCCCTACACCTTCTACTCAGGTCTGTTGCCTCTAACCTTCTTCAAACCTCCTTCCCACCCCACCCCTCCAGGTGACTCTCCTGTCCTAGGGGCTGGAATATTTGTGGAGGCAGCAGGAGTACTGAGGGGGAGGGGGAGGGGGACGATGAAGTCTCATTCTTGTCTCTTCTCTTTCTACTTTATTGTTAATGAAACTCCATACCATACATCCCACACACCTTCCCTTCTTATTCTTACTGTGGAGTGAATTGTGGTCCCTACTCCCTGCAAATTCGTCTGTTTGAGTCTAACACCGTGTGATGGTGTTTGGAGATGGTGCCTTTGGGAGGTAGTTAGGAGTAGGTGAGGTCATGAGGGTGGGGCCCTCATGATGGGATTAGTGCCTTTATCAGAATAGATCACAGAGCTTGGGTGTGTTCTCTCTCTCTCCCTCCTCTCCTCTCCCCTCATCTCCCCTCTTCCCCCCCTCCTCTCTCCTCTCTCTCTTCTTTCTCTTCTCTCTCTCAGAGAAGGCCTCCCTAACCCTAACCCTCCCTCCCTCCCCTCCCTCCTCTCCTCCCCTCCCCTCCCCTCTCCTCTCCTCTCCTCTCCTCTCCTGTCTTCTCTCTCTCTCTCAGAGAAGGAAGCCATCTGCCACCCAAGGGGAGAGCTCTCGCCAGACACTGACCGTGCTGGCATCTTGATCTTGATTTTGGATTTTCTGGCCTCCAGATCCATGAAAAAATAAATTCCTTTCCTGTTGTTTATGATATTTTGTTATGGCAGATCAAGCTAAGACAATAATCAAAGACCTGTAAAACCCTGAACTTCCTGAGACGATGAGGATGCCTCCAACAGACTTGGGAAGAAGTCCTGTATAAAGAGCTGGGGGACAAAGGGAAGAAAAGCACACAGAATACTCCCTCAAGGCAGGCAACAGACCCTCCAGCACGTACCAGGCTCTGCGCTAAGCTTCACTCTGGAGTAACCCTGCCTCTGGGGGTGAAGCCATTATATCTGGCTGCCTATTGGCCAGCCAACCCTCCAGGCAGCCCTTAATCCTTGCTTCTCAAACTTACTTCCAAGGACAGAGAAAGATGACCACTGCCTCACCCTACTAAAGAAGCCCCAGCACTTAGCAAGCACCTACGACTACGAGCAGACTGTCTCTCCTTCATTTCACTCTCCACACCCAGACTTGGACCAAGCTTGGAAAAGACAAGCCAGTCCTGGAGGCTGCATATTGTGGATAGCAGGACTCCACTCGCATCTCAAAGCTCCTCCCTGCCCATTCCCGTGGTCCCTACACCCCTGAACAATGCTACCCATAAGAAGGAGAAGTGAGCCGAATTTCACTTCCTTTGGAGCAGATGTGAATAAACAGAATTGGCCCCAACGTGGGCAGCAGAGGTGGTGAAAAGAAGAGAGGCAGCCAGTACTTATGAAGCCTCTGATAGGTACCAATTGCTTTACTCAAATGCCACCAGTAAACCCCCTAGACACCCCCATGCAAACAGGCTGGGACTGGTAAGGCAACTTGCCCAAGGTCATCCAGCTAGGAAAGACCACAAGCAGGCGAGAGGGGAGCTCCAGAACCACCCCAGACACACACTGCCTCCCCCACACCACACTGCCTTCAAGAAAGAGAAATCGAAGGACCTGGACAATTTGCAAGCTGACTGCTCAGCTTCTGGACTCATCCCCTGCATCTGTCAGAAGCCCCTGCGGATGCCCAGCCTCTAAGCCAGTGCTCTCCTCTCAGGCTGCACTTGGAACTGGCTGGACAGCTGTAGAAAGTATACTGGTGCCTGGGGCCACCCCTTCTCCCCACCCCCAGTTCCTCATTTAATAGTTTGAGATTCAGCCTAAGCATTGGGCTTTTAAAGCTTCCCAGGTGACTGTGCCCTCCAGGTTCCGTATTCTCTTCATCTGTAAGATGAGGCTAATGATGCCTCCCAAACAGGGTGGTTGTAAGGATGAAGCAGGACTGAGGGGCCTAGGAAGAAAGGCCCTTAAAGAGGGAAGAGGATCGCTCCTCACTGGGCCGAGGCTGCAGCCACCCTCTGCCAGGTGCTATGCTACACTCTGCCAGGAACTATAGGCTCCCTGCTTGGGGCATGATGCCCGACCCTTAGCTCATGTCTGCCCGGATTTTTGTAGCTGATGGAACCCTTTGCTCCAGGAGACGAGGTTGACACACTGTGGCCTTAATAAATGTTTCTTGAGAAAACAAATGAAAATGTCCTTTGATCCTCACAACAGTTTTGAGAAGTAAAATGAGAAAGGATTCTCCCTTGACCCCACAGAAAAGGAAATTAGGAACCATGTCAAGGTGCTGTCCTAGCAGCAGCAAAACTTCTCAAAGTCTCTGTCCCTTCATTTGCAAAGTAGGACTGTCTCATGATTGCTAGGCTATAGGACTACCCCGAAGAGCTGCAGAGACAGCAGATGGGGGAAACGTTTCTATAAATTATTTTTTGATGAGGGAATTGAGGTTTACGGAGGTGAAGTGACTTGCCCACAGTTAATCAGTAAATTGTGAAGCCAGAAAGTAGACTCAGGACCAGAGAGCTCCTGGGCTTCAAACAAACTAACGAACAAACAGCAACAACAAAACCCCAAAACACTCAATAACATGTGGCCGCAGAGAGGGGATGAAGATATTTGAAGAAGAGACCTCGGGCTGTGTCAGACCCTGAGGCACATCTGAGGAGGGGGGTGTTGAGTTGAACTTTGCAGAAGGGAAGGACTAGGACTTTGGTAAAGACTTTTTTTTTTTTTTTTTGAGACAGGGTCTCACTCTGTCACCCAGGCTGGAATGCAGTGGCACCATCACAGTTCACTGCAGCCTCGACCTCCTGGGCTCAGCAGATCCTCCCACCTCAGTCTCCTTAGTAGCTGGGATCACAGGCACATGCCACCACATACCCAACTAATTTTTTTTTTAGTAGAGGTCTCACTGTGTCGCCCAGGCTGGTCTCAAATTCCTGGGCTCAAGCAATCCTCCTGGCTTGGCCTCCCAAAGTGCTGGGATTACAAACGTGAGCCACTGCACCCGCCAGTAAAGATTTTTCTGATAGGAGGACGAGCCTAGAAGAAAATTCAGAGGTGAAAATGCAAAGTATTTTGTTTGTCCATCACAAAGAACCTGAGAGGGAAGTTAAGCAGGAGGAGGCAGCTGTGGGGAGGAGCATTTGCCATTTCCAGAGGACCTTGATGTCGGGAGAGGGGCTCTCTGCAGCCCAGAGAGCTGTGGAGAGAGGGCTGCCCAGCTCACAACACGGGAGGAAGGGAGTCAGAGCTGCTCCATGCTCAGGCTACCCTGGAGGCACACTAGAGAGGGAAGGGACTGGGCACCACTGACCACCTGTCATGTCACCTGTGATCACAGTAGGATCAAGTGAAGGCCCTATACCCCCCAGCGTGACTGTCATTTTTCCACCCCATTGTACAGGTGAGGCTTGGAGACTGAGGTCACTGGCCACTTCCTAGGGTCCATCCAGCCCAAAACACCCTGGCTGCTCCCCTCATGCATGCTGGGACCCCTCCAGCCCCAGAATCCCCACGTCCGCTCTCCCCAGTGAACTCCAGGGTAGCTCCATGCCAGGGACCTGGCAGGCAGGCTGGCATTACCTAATTGCTGGCCGGCTTCTTTTGTCCCTTCATTTTTTCAAGCTGCCTGGCTCTAAAAGTCTCAGACAGACAAATGAGACTCCGGCCTCGTTCTGTTCGAGCTCCAGCAAAAGGAGAAGATCACAGGCTGTCGCCTCAATGGAGCGACAGCCGGATCCAAAGACACAAAGCACGGGGGGCAGCGGGTGTCTTTAGCAAACGACAAAGCCCACGCCAGTGCCCTACTTATGGCTGTGACTTTTCTTCTTGGGCTCTGCTTTCTGCTGTGAGGTGCCTGGGGTCAGCATTGCAAGTGCCAGGACTCCATCATCAGCCAGCCTCCCTGGGGAGAGGAGCCCTTGTTAGGGCCAACCCCTGGCATCCTAAAAGCCTCTCCTACCTCCACCAGGCAGGTGTTTCTGGGTCCAGGGGAGAAGAATCTAGTCAGAGAAATGCATACTGCTACATGGCCTCAAACAGGCCTTCAGGCTTGGGGACTAGAGCCAGCTCCCCAGGGCAGAACTGGTACAGGCTGCTCAGCTGTAAAAGCAGCGCTCTGCCACTCTTGGCTCCAGCTCCAAGGCTGTAGCATCTGCCTGGGAAAGAAAAGTCTTGGAGAGGCCGAGCATATCTGGCCTTATCCTGGCTGGTCGGTGGGGTGGATAGAGCATCCCTGACTCCCTCTTTGAACTGTGAGCATCTCAAGGGCAGGAACTGTGCCCCATTGGACTTGCTAGCATGTGCTGGGGCCAAGCACATGTTAGCATTTACTGGGGCCAAGCACTGTTCTGAGCATTTTAAGTATACTAATCCACTTAACCCTCACCTCAACTCTAGGAGGTATTATTCCCATTTTTTTTTTTTTTTTTTTGAGACGGAGTTTCGCTCTTGTTACCCAGGCTGGAGTGCAATGGCGCGATCTCGGCTCACCGCAACCTCCGCCTCCTGGGTTCAGGCAATTCTCCTGCCTCAGCCTCCTGAGTAGCTGGGATTACAGGCACGCACCACCATGCCCAGCTAATTTTTTGTATTTTTTTAGTAGAGACGGGGTTTCACCATGCTGACCAGGATGGTCTCGATCTCTTGACCTCGTGATCCACCCGCCTCGGCCTCCCAAAGTGCTGGGATTACAGGCTTGAGCCACCACGCCCGGCCTTATTATTCCCATTTTTCAGACAGGGAAGCTGACACACAGAAAGATTAGGTTCATAACACTCATCAATGGGGAATTGAATTCAGGCAGCCTGGCTCCAGAGCCCAAATTATTAGCCATTATACTGTACTGAATAAGTAAATAATACATGACTATGGAGAAAGGAATGAATGGCTTGTAGAGAGAATGACATGAAGTCCTCTGTTCAATTTCCTCCATTAACAGTTTCAGGGCCTGTGAATGTGCTACTGAAATGCACATTCAGTTTTAACGGATGTGCTCTTCTCCTCAAAAATGCTCCTAAGAAATTGGGGTGATGACAATTATTGGCCATGCCCTGTGGTCCTGGGAATGTCGGGGGGAGGCCCAAGCTTTGGGAAGAACTTCAGCTAATACATGAGGAGAGAGAAACAAGGAGTTGTGTTTCTGCAGATAACCCTGCTAGTTACATTAACAATGTGGCACAAGGACAGGAGCACAGGCTGTGAAGCCTCGGAGCTGGGTGTGCTTCTCACTGGCTTTGGGGCCTGGGGTAAGTCACGTGGCCTCCCCGAGCTCCAGCGGCCCCGTCTGCCAGGGAAATACTGGTCCCTGCCTGGTGACTTATGATTAAATAAGCTATTGTAGGTAATGCATCTGGCACAGGATAGATGGTCAATAAATGGTAGCTGCTATTGTTATTACACAAATTATAGGCAAAAAACACAAGTCAGTAATGATCACCAGTCTGAGCTCCCTTCTTAAAGTGATGCTGGCACTGGTGACCCTATCTCTGGTCTCCTGGGCACCCCAGTCATGATTCTCCAAGGGCAACAGCTTCTTCCAGTGTCTTTCCTGGTTGTCTCCATCGCTTCTGCTGCCACTGCCTTGGCCTGGGTTCCCACTGTCTGTCACTGGGACTCAGTCAAGTCTGAGAGATTGAGAGCATCGATGGCAACCAGCTGGAAGGAGTCCTGCTAACCAGCCACGTCTGCTAACCAGCCACCTCTAACCAGCCACCTCTAACCAGCCACCTCTGCTAGCCAGCCACCTCTAACCAGCCACCTCTGCTAACCAGCCACCTCTAACCAGCCACCTCTGCTAACCAGCCGCCTCTGCTAACTAGCCACCTCTGCTAAGCAGTCACCTCTGCTAACCAACCACTTTAGGAAAGGACCTCTGACCCTTCCTGGTTCCCTCCTCCTCATGTGTGGTCCTTTGTGTCCATCTCTCCAGAACCCAGGGAAAGCTGTCCAGCCAGCACCCCTGCTCTAATGCTCTGGCGGCTCACCAGGTAGAGACACCCAGGGAAAAGATGCAGACACCTAGGAAAGAGATGCAGCCTCAGGCAGGGATTCACTCTGGGTTTCCGCGGCTGCTCCCATCACCCCTGCATGCCCACACCTGGAGCCTCCGTGCACCCTGTTTCCAGGTATCTCTTGGAACCCAGGCTCCTCAGCCCCATTCCTTCCTTAGCGGGGGCAGGTGTCTGGAAGGGTGCTGGTGGGCACAGCTTCACAGCCACAGGACAGTTTCAGCCTCCGGGCTGGGACAGGAGGCAGGTAGCCGAGGCACTGCACTCTTCTCTGGAAAGAAAGGAGAACTGCTCTTTTAAGCCCAATGACTGCATGGGCAAAGAGTGATTGTACAGCGTATTCACATGCGGCTGAGATTTACGTCTCATAAGGCAAGAGCCGGTGCCCAACTTGCCTGCCTTTCTGGCTTGTCCAACCTGGTTGTGCCCAGAGACATGTCTCAGTTTGTCACTCAGGCTGAGAAGTAGCTGAGGAATGTTCATGAAGGCCGAGGCCAGTGTTCAGTGAGATAACTCCTAGAGCACGCTTTGGAAACAGTATATGACGGGACAAAATTGCTGTCACCACTTTTACCCACTAGGGACAAAAAGGCCTGCCTGTGAGGACTGGATAAAGGGGAGAGAAAAGAAATCTCCAGGGTGGCACTATCTGCATGGTAATTTGCAGAATCCATTAGAGAAGTGTCTTGCATGGTCCTAGGCTTTCTCCACTAGGCAGGAAATAAGATCGCTGTCTTCAAGAGATAATAATTATTAATAATAGCAATTAACAGTAATTATTTGTCAAGTACTATGCTAGCCACTTCACATGTCTGTGATGGATAATTTATGTGTCAACTTCACTGAGCCACAGGACACCCAGACATTTGGCCAAATATTATTCTGGGTGTGTCTGGGAGGGTGTTTCTGGTTGAGATTCACATTTGAATTGGTAGGCTGAGCACAGCAGATGGTGTTCTCTAATATGTGTTGGCCTCATCCAATCAGGTGAAGGCCTAAATAGAACAAAAGCATTTGGTCTCCCTTGAGGAGGAAGGAACTCTTCCTCCTTGACTGCTTTGAGCTGTAGCATCATCTTTTCTGGCCTTTAGCTGGGAGCTTACACCATCAAGACCTTCCTGGGTGGTAGGTCGTCAGACTGGAGCCAGAATTTAAACATCGGCTTTCCTGGTTTCCAGCTTCCAACTGCAGATCTTGGGACTTGTCAGTTTTCATAATGGCATGAGCCAATTCCTTATAATTTGTTTCTCCCCACTCCTCCTCTATGTCATATATACATGCTATTGGTTCTGTTTCTCTGGAGAACCTTAATACAATGCCTCATCTCACTTAGTTCTTTTGTTTTTTGTTGTTGTTTTTGTTTTGAGACACAGTTTCATTCTGTCACCCAGGCTAGAGTGCAGTGGCTTAATCTCGGTTCACTGCAACCTTCATGTCCAGGGTTCAAGCAATTCTCCTGCCTCGGCCTTCCAAGTAGCTGGGATTACAGGCGCCTGCCACCACGCCCTGTTAATTTTTGTGATTTTAGTAGAGATGGGATTTTACCATGCTGGCCAGACGTGGTATCAAACTCCTGACCTCAGGTGATCTGCCTTCCTTGGCCTCCCAGAGGGCTGGGATTACAGGTGTGAGCCACTGCTCCCGGCCTCATTTAGTTCTGATTATAGTGCTGTCAGAGAGGGACTGTTATCTTCTCCATTTCATAGATAAAGAAACTAAGATTAAACATGCCGGATGACCTGCCCAAGGTCACACACAGCCTGGAGCGACAAAGCCAGGAGCACACCCGAGCCACCTGAGTGCAGGTGTCCCACGTGCAGAGTGCCGCGGCCAAGGAACACTTTACATGAAGGGGTTAACTCAACAACTGAGTCCCCTTAGGCCACAACATCTCAACCCTGGTGGCACATACATCACAATCGTGTAAGAATCTTTTAAAAATACCGACAGCTGGGTTGCATCCCAGGCCAAGGGACTCAGAATTCTAGTTGGAGGTAGGTCTGGACAGCAGCATGTTCTAAAAATGTCTCAGGTGGCTCCAGGACAGCCAGGGGTGGTCAGGAAGGGCCCCCAAGGCTGCATGGGGGAGAGGCTGCCCATGCTGAGCCCTCCCTCCCTCCACCCTTCCCCCTCAGGATGCTGGCTTGCATCCTGACCTTGGCAGAGCGTGGCCTTCCGCAGCTGCTCAGAGGGCCCCCTGCACACTCTCTGGTTAACACATTCCACCTGCAGCCGGGCAAACTAGCACAGCCTCCAGGCCCAAGAGAACACAGACTAAAAGCCTCCTTTTTTTTTAATTGGGTCAAGAGAAAAACAGAATTATAAAAACTGCAAGTCATGGTTAGAACTCCTGCTGTGTTCAGGACGCTGCTCTGCGTCCCTACATGTAACAGCCAGTAGTACAGTGAGGGGGTGGCACAACAATGACAGCAGCATCAGCCATGGCCACTCAGCCACCCAGGATGGCATCTCGTGCCAGGCACCGTGCTGGCTGCAGCCCTGCATCATCTCAGCCTGGCTCCTGGATGACCCATGATTCGTTATTATTAGGGCCCTTTTACAAATGAAGAGGCTGGCATTAGATAACTGGCAGGATGGACCACGAGGAAGTGAGCCAGCTTTGCCCGGGGCACAGCCGTGCACAGCCTCAGAGGGGTTGTGCTTGGCCATATCTTCTGGGTGATCTTGTCTCTTCTCACGAGTTGCCCTCAAGTGACCCAAGACCCCCAGAACTGGGAGCCAACCAATGCTGGCCACACACAGAGCTCCGCTCGCCAAAGGCCCCCTCCACCGCTGGGTTGCTCTGCAGTTTAGAGAAATCAGGAGAGGACATTCAACCTGTCGTGTCTTCACATGGTGGATGTGGCAGACCCTCCAGGACCTGAGATGGAGGGGGATTGGTGAATACCCTGGGGGTCTGCAATGTACCAGGCCCGGCAGGACCTCAGCTTCTCTACCTGGTGAGCTTTAGGAAGGACTGACCCCCTGTCCTGTCTGTTTTCTGAGCTGTTCCCCCACATGCCTTCCCACATCCACTCCCACCTGCAGATGCAAATCCAGCAGGGTGGGCAAGGGAGGCCAGAGCAGGGCAGGGGGGACCCACTTCCAGTGTCATATGCTATGCCGTAGACGTCAAGTTTCCCCCTGCATTAAACAATATTCGCTCTTTTATTTGCCTCACATTCTTGAGCCCTTGGGCTGAGTTGGGGGCTGGGGCTGCCATAACACACAGCCAGCAAGCTGGTGCATCTTGAGGTAAGTGGGGTAAGTGAACAGTTACAAGTTGTCATGCAATATGGCCCCGGCAATATCAGAAGTGTATTCAAACTCCAGCGGTAGCCTAGAGAGGGTATGGCTAATTTTGCAATAGTGTGGGGTGCTGAGCCAGGGGACTCCAGAAAAATCATTTTAAGTAGGACCTAGCCTCCGAGCACCATGGCCAAGTTTAGCCTCCTCCCTGGAATTTGATCAGGCCATTCCCACCATCCCAGGTCTCTCCTACTCGGATGCAAACAGCACATAGTCCTGCAAGTCACAGCTGCACTCTTAATTCTGCAGACAGTTCTGTCTTGCTTCGCTCACCAATGTTCGTTTGGTTGTTGCTGTTTTGTTTTGCCCATGGCTTCCTCTCTTAACTGGATTTTAAGTTCCCTGAAGGCAGGGACTATTTCCGGTATTTTGCTGTCTCTAGGAGCTGAGTCAGTGTTGAGCATCTTGGAATGCAGAGTTAGCATCTGAAAGGTGATTGAAGGGTTGGGACCTCTGCATTTGTCAGCTGGTACCAGGCAGGGTGTGGAAACTCAATGAGGACAAAGGTGGAGAGAGGGGAACGGTGTTGCTGCAAGTGATGCTTTCCGTCTGAGAACGCTTAAAGCAAACCTTTAACCTGGAGGAGGCTCAGTGGAAAAGGTGACAGTGTTTCAATTTGTCACCATCTGGCTTTTCACAATATAATTTACGACTTACATGCAGTCAAATATAACTGTAAAATTAATTTCAAAGTCAAATATTGGGTTGAGGATTATGTGCTATTTGGGGCTATTAAAACTACAGTAAAGGAGAAGAGGGAAGAGTCAGTCTCTGTTCAGAGAGCAAAAAGGCCCAAAGAGGTGATGCATTTCCTCTCTAGGTTCTAGTTTTATCTGGGGGAAAAGGCAAGTAAATAAGCTACTATTAATATTACCTTTTGATATTAATTTTGTTTTCTTTTTCTTTCTTTTCTTTTCTTTTTTCTTTTTTCTGTTGCTCAGCAATGCGATCTCAGCTCACTGAAGCCTCAACCTCCTGGGCTCAAGCAGTCCTCCCACCTCAGCCTCCCAAGCAGCTGGGACTACAGGCAGGAGCCACCATGTCTGGCTAATTATTTTATTTTTTGTAGAGATGGTGTCTCACTTGGTTGTCTAGGCTGGTCTCAAACTTCTGGACTCAAGTGGTCCTCACCTCAGCCTCTCAAAGTGCTGGGATTACAGACTTGAGCCATTGCACCTGGCCTAATATTAATTTTGATCAGGGTAATATGTACATCTTGTTTAAGCATCAGTAGGTACCACAAGGTTTATCATGAAAAGGAGAGATTCCTTACAAGCACTTTCAACTCTTTTTAGACACTTTTCTGATATTTTCCTCCATAGGTTTGTGTGTGTGTGTGTGTGTGTGTGTGTGTGTGTGTAAAGACAGTATCTTGCTCTGTCTGACACCCAGGCTAGACTGCAGTGGCATGATCACAGCTCACTAAAGCCTTGAACTCCTGGGCTCAAATGATTCTCCTGCTTCAGCCTCCTGAGTAGCTGGGACCATAGGTGCATGCCCCCCTACACAGCTAATTTTTAAATTTTTTGTAGAGACAGGGTCTCACTATATTGCCCAGGCTGGTCTGGAACTCTCGGCCTCAAGTGATCCCCCCAGCTCGACCTCCCGAAGTGCTGGAATTATAGGCATAAGCTACTGTGCCCAGCCTTTCTCCATAGTTTTAAGTAATATATTTCTTTATTCCTTTCATCCTACACACATATTAACTTCCTACTATGGAAGAGGAGAGTTTTGCTTTTACATGATACACACACATGCACATTCATAATCATTCTTCAATATAGTATTTCACCTTTTTTGGATAAATTGATACTCAGAATTTATGTGGATATGCTTCCATAAATAGAAGTATTGTTTATAGAGAAGCCTCAGAGTTGACTATAATGACATTTCCTTTCTTGTACACTGTTTTGTTTCTGCTGGAGTGAATAATCACTGTGTTTATGTTTGCTCAAATTTTTAGGCGCCTTTTGTGAATTCTTCCAACCTCTTCTAAAACTCTTCTTAATATAGGCAAACACATGAAATAAGCAATCAGATCTTCTGTCCTTGCTATGCTTGAATCCAGATGTCTAGCATCCTTCATCCTGCTGCTTCACTCGGAACTGACAGGTGTCTAGACTAGGGACCCCCAACCTCCAGGCCATGAAGTGGTATTGATTCATGGCCTGTTAAGAACCAGGCCCACAGCGGGAGGTGAGCGTGGACAATTGAGCATTACCACCTGAGCTCTGCCTCCTGTCAGATCAGCGGTGCCATTAGATTCTCATGGGCCACTAACCCTACTGTGAACTATGCATGCAAGAGATCTAGGTTGCATGCCCTTTATGAGAATCTAATGCCTGATGATCTGAAGTAGACCAGTTTCATCCCAAAACCATCCCCCAACCCTGTCCAACCCCATCTCAGTCCATGGAAAAATTGTCTTCCATGAAACCAGTCCCTGGTGCCAAAATGATGGTGCAAATTTTATGATATTATTTCTTCAATAATTTTCTAGTCTCCATTTTTGTTCTCCTTTCTTTCTGAAACTCTTATTCATTTGAGGCCGGACTTCTTGAATTGATTGTCTCTTTTGTTTCGTTCATCTTTTACCTCCTTATTGCTCATCTTTTTATCCTCTTCTTCTATTTTTTCAGCTCTGCTACTCAACTCTTCTATTCAAGCATTCATTTCTCTTATGGACTCCTTAATGTATACAAGCACTTTCTCATTCTATAAATGCTCCTGTTTTAAACCTGTTCTTGTTTCATATATGAAATATCTTCCAGTTCCTTAAGGATATTGATTCTAGTTTATTTGGAGGTTTCTTCTGCTTTCTGCATTATTTCAGTTTTGGGGTTTTCTGAGTTGCTTTTCTGTTTGGTTAGGTGGATCCCTGGTATTTGTGTGAGAGGCTTTCCTTAAGCCTAACCTATGTCTGAAGATGCCTGGCTGTCCCTTCATCCTCTTCATATTTAAGAATGGCACCCTTTAAAAAAAATTTGGGTGCTCTGAGTTTGTAGTTACTACAATTCCTATAGCTTGGGCTCTGGACAACTAGTCCTACCTTCATCTTCTGTTTGTCTTGTAGCTCTGTGACCTTGCACTAGAGAGCCAACTTTTGTAAGCCTCATTTCCTTATATGTTAAAATGGTGATGGAGATAACAGTAAGGACCAGAGCTGGGACCACAGTCTGACACTCTCAGATGCTGATGCTGCACTTGTGTGACCCTGAAGATGAATATCTCCCCAAATTTTGTGCCTTGAATGCCTTGCTTTCTCCCATCCCCTCCCCGTTCCCTGCCCCCCGCCCCCCGCCAGCATCCTTACACCGTAGCTAGGAGTATTCAGCAGGAAAATGCATTGTAGGTGTTTGGCACCGAGCTGGCATGTGCTATATGTTCAATAGACATAAGCTGTTCATTACAGCACATGTGATGTAAAGATTATTCATGTAAAATGTTTATTTGATACATACATATTTTCAATTTGTTAAACAGGAATTTAGTACCTTAAAACTAATAATATTAACATATGTAATATTGGCTCTGACCATGAAGTGAAGAGGATTAGAAAAGAGAGGGAAAATGGAGGGAGGAACCCAAAAAACGGTGTGAAGAAAGGATTTAATGATTTAAAAAAATGGAAAAATAATCCAAATCTACTGAAGAAAGGCTCACCTGGGACACAGCAATGTCAAGGAAACAGGCTGGAGCCCCGGCTTGAGCAATTTTATTGATGAAGAGAAACACTGTTGTCGTAATGAGGAATGAGTTATTAAGAAAAGGCTGGAGTCCTTTTCTCTTAGGAAAAGCGGGAGTGATTGATTGCCTGAGGCTTCCTGAAGGAACAGAAACAGCCTGAAGCCTGAAAGAAGATGCTCTTCTATAACCTGTTTCCTGGTTTCAGTGTGCTCCGGCCATTGCTGCCACTTCCCCTGCTTTAGCTGATCGTTGGTATTCTGGGCTTGTGGCTCAAGGTGAGTTAAATCAGGAGCAGGGCAAGTTTACAGGGATGAGAAACAAACCAACAAGCACTGGAAATGCCTTTCATTCTTAAGATTATGGGAAATAAAACCATTATGAAGAAAGAGAAAATCCCCCCATATCACAATGAAGTAAAAAATCAAGACGAGTTTAGAAAAATTGAAAAGGGTCCAAGGAAACAGTTTTGTTCTTCAAACTTATTGCCCTTTGCAATGTAAGAGCTCTGGGTTGCTGGGCTGAGTTTAATGTATGCACAGAAATGGATACGGGTGCCTTGACGCTCTGCTCCCCTTTGGGCCTAAAGGCTATAGGGTGGCCTTCCTGAACAGGGGAGTGGACCTCTGGGAGAAGAGACATCTGGGAGAGAGTGGGGGATATCCCCTCCCCCAGGCCTGCCCCACAGAGAATCCAAGAAGCCACCAGCCGCAGGAGCACGTTGTTCAACAAACCATTGGAACTTCCTGGAATTCCATGATATCTTTGTGTTCTGGTGGCATTTAGGGAATTGACTGAAAAATCAAAGCTGTTTAAAAATGAAATAAAGCACTACTTCAGGGGCATTGATCTGTCACTCAAACCTTTACTGAGGGGTTTAGGGATCCTGGGAGGAGTGGAAGCTGCTAACCCTGTGTGCTGGGGGAGGGGCAGGCATTCTGGACGGGTGGACAGGAGGCAGGTTCTTACATGAGGGCAGAAACAGTGGAATAAAATTATTACATCATTTGAGCTGGAGCATCTGACTGGCCCAGCTTCTTGGAGTTATGGCAAGAACTAGGAGTGTTGGCACAACCGCTCTTGTGTTCAGGGGTGGAGGGGAGGCTATTTCTGGTTTCAATGGAAGGACGCTTCCATCTGCTTTAGAACATGAGTTCTGGACTCAGCAGAGATGGGGCGGGTCCTCTGCCGTTTAAACTCCCAGGGACCTCCTCTGAAAAATAGGCATCCGGTGCCACCCACAGTTGCTGGTAGGAAGAAAAGCAAGACAACACAGCATGGCATTGGGCTCAGGGACACACACAGAGTAAGTGTTTATTATGCAGCAACTGTTATGAAGAACCTGATTAAAGTGGGCTGCACAGCTCGGCCTCTTTGCTTTTGGAGTTTGCCTTCTACAAGTTCATTGCTGGTGTTTGATGGTCTCCTAAGGGCTCAGCTAAGTACCCAGTACTAAAGACTGGGAGACTGGCACTGCTGTCAGCCATTCCTTCTTTCAGCAATTATTTACTGAACATTTACATGTGCCAGACATAGTCTGGTTGCTGGGCATCTAGCAGCAAAACATCCCTGTCCTCATGTAGCTTATGTTCATTAGAGAAAACAAACAAGAAAATACATGGTATGTCAGGGAGTGATGCGTGCGACAGGAAAAATAACAGGGTAGGGAGGAAAGGGAGCATAGGGTTGGGGTGGGAGGTGACTGGCGTTTTATTTTTTATTTTTTGAGACAGGGTCTCACTTTGTTACCGAGGCTGGAGTACAGTGGTGTGATCTCAGCTCACTGCAGCTTCTGGCTCCCGGGTTCAAGCGATTCTAACGCCACAGCCTCCTGAGTAGCTGGGATTACAGGCATGCACCACCACTCCTGGCTAATTTTTGTATTTTTAGTAAGGATGGGGTTTTACTATGTTAGCCAGGCTGGTCTCAAACTCCTGGCCTCAAGTGATCCACCTGCCTCTGCCTCCCAAAGTGCTGGGATTACAGGCGTGAGCCACCGCACCTGGCCAATGGATGTTTAATATGGGATAGTCAAGGGTGGTCTTGATGTGAAGGTGACATTTAAGTTGACCTGAAGGAAGCAAGGAAGATCTATTAATAATTAGAGGAAGGGCCAATTGTGATGGCTCATACCTGTAATACTAGCATTTTGGGAGGCTGAGGCGGGAGGATCACTTAAGGCCAGGAGTTTCAGACTAGCCTGGGCAACATAGTGAGACCTTGTCTCTACAAACAATAAAAAAAAAATTAGCCAGGATGCTTGCGGCTACTCAGGAGGCTGAGGCAGGAGGATCACTTGAGCCCAGGAAGTCGAGGCTGCAGTGAGATGTGATCGTACCACTGCTCTCCAACTTGGGCAAACAGAGGGAGCATCTCAAAAATAATAATCATAATCATAATTAGAGAAATAATATTTAAGACAGAGGAGTGTGGCAGACTGAGTAATGGCTACCAGAGATGTCTATGTCCTAATCCCAGAACCTGTGACTATGTTAGTTTACTTTGCAGACATGACTAGATTAAGGTTCTTGAGATGCTGGGATTATCCTGGATTATCTAGGTGGTCTCAATGTAAACTCAAGAGTCCTTATAAGAGGGAGGTATGAGGGGCTGGGTGCGGTGGCTCATGTCTGTAGTCCCAGCTACTCGAGAGGCTAAGATATGAGAATCGCTTGAACCCGTGAGGCAGAGATTGCAGTGAGCTGAGATCACACCACTGCACTCCCAGCCTGAGCAACAGAGAGACTCCATCTCAAAAAAAAAAAAAAAAAGGACAGAGGGAGGCAAGACAGAAAAAGTGAAGTGCTGATGGAATGAGACTGATTGGAAAAGCCTACATGGCTGGCTTTGATGATGGAGGAAGCAGCCATGAACCACGGAAAGCCGCCTCTAATAAGCTGGAAACAGCAAAGAAACAGGCTGTCCCCCAGAGCCTCCAGAGAAAACACAGCCCTTCTGACACCTTGCCTTTAGGACCTCTGCTCTCCAGAACTGTAAGATAGTAGATTCTGGATGGTTTAAGCCATTGAGTTTGTGATAATTTGTTACCATAGCCACAGGAGGCTAAGAGGGGGACAGCACATTGAGCAGGCCCGAGGTGGAGGTGTACAGAGCGCGGCTGGCCCTGGGTCAGCAAGGGGCCAGGGTAGTGGAGTGAAGCCAGCTGGGCAGACAGAGTGGCAGGGGGTGAAGTCAGAGGAGGAGAGGGGGCCTCTGCCAGGTGGGGCCCTGTCAGGCCTAAAAAGGATTCTAGCCTTTACTCAGATGGAAAATCCATGGATAATCCATGGAAATAACCAGATGTGTGATGTAGTCTGACCTTCACTTTGTGCAGGTGAAAGATAAAGGCGACTGGAAAGGTAGTGGAAGTGAGAGAAGACATGAGAATGTCAAACACGGAACGTTTTCAAGGAGGAGTCAAGCATTTTGCTGATGAGGTAAATCTGCGGAAAGCGAAGGGTTCCGCACTTCCAGGTGTTTCTCCTGAGAAATTAAAGTGACGTTGGGACATGAGCTGAGCTGGGAGAGCCTGAGGGAGGAAAGGCGTGGACTGAGTTCTGTTTTAGAGAGGCAAGTGCGACACACAGATTTGACTCGCGCAGGGCTGGATGTCCAAGCCTGGAGTTAGATGTTCTGGCTGGAGACATAAAGTTGGAAATCAGGAGCCTAAGGATGGCATTTCCAGACTTAGGACTGAATGGAAGCACTGAGGACAGTTAAAGAAGGGGGGTCGGAGGATACAGCCTGGGGCACCCCAACATTTAGAGATCCAAGAAATGGGAGACCACCCAGAGGAGACAAAAAAGGAGCCAGGGAGGAAAGAGAACGAAGTGAGTGTGATGGCCCAGACACCGTGGAGCAAGGGCTGCAAGACGTGAAGACATCAGGTCAAATGCTGTGATGGGTCCATTAAGAAGACAAGTCAGGCCAGGCGCAGTGACTTACGCCTGTTATCCTAGCACTTTGGGAGGCCAAGGTAGGAGGATACTTGAGCTCAGGAGTTGAGACCAGCTGGGGAACATAGCAAGACACCATCCCTACAAAAAATAGAAAAATTAGCCAAGGCTGGTGGCACGCAGCCACGGTCCCAGCTACTTGAGAGGTTGAGGTGGGAGGCTTGCTTGAGCTGGGGAGGTTGAGGCTACAGTGAGCTGTGATTGTACCACTGCACTCCAGCCTGAGCAACAGAGTGAGACCCTATTTCAAAAAATAAATAAAAATAAAAAAAGACAACGTCGAATGGATCATTAGATGTAGTAACTGCAGGTCATCCATGACCTTGGCAAGGGCAATTTCAATGGAGCAGGAGTGGGAGGTAAAAAGGCTGATTGGTGAGGGTTTAACAGAGACTGAGGGGACAGACAGACTTCAGAAGTTTGCTGCAATAAGTAGCAGAGAAATTGACTCGTAGCTAGAGCAGAGTGTACAGTCAAGAGAGGTTCCGCGCTTAATTTTTTTGAATTAAAGAAATCAATATATTTATGTGTTAATCGGATATCCAAAGGAGGGAAAATGTGATGATGCCGGAGAAAGGGCAGAATTGCTGGCAGGAGTGCAAGAGGAGCCGGTGACTTTAACGATGTAATATTTCCTATTGCTGCCGTAACAGATTAGCACACATTTAGTAAGTTAAAACAAACACAATTTATTATTTTACAGTTCTGGTGGTCAGAAATTAAGTTATCCAGAGGGCTGCGTTTCCTCTGGAAGCTCTAGGAGAGAATCTATTTCTTTGCTTTTTCTCTAGAAGACACCTGCATTCCTTGGTTCCTGGCCAGTTTTGAATCTCTTTCTTTGTTTCTACCTGCACAAAGCCTTTTCTGACTGCGACCTCCCTCTTAATGGTGACCTTTGTGGTTACAATGAGCCCTCCCAGAAAATCTAGGATAATCCTGCCATGTCAAGACCCTTACCTTAAATCACATCTGCAAGATCCTTTTCCTCGTGTCGGCTAACATATTCACAGGCTCTGTGAATTCTACCACAAGCAGGGAGCATGGAGGTCATGCATGGTCGCAGAAGGGAAGGAGAATGTGTGGGTTTGGTTGCCACTAGGTGAATAGATATGATACATGGAATGATTGAAATTCCCTTTTATTTGCCTATTTCCTAAGTGAAATTAGAAGCAATGTCAACAATGGAAAGTGAGGATTGAGATGAAGATGCTGGAGGTTGGAAGACAGAGTGAAAAGCAGTCATCTAGGAATGTAAGAAAATGAATGAATGGGCTGGGCATGGTGGCTCACGCCTGTAATCCCAGCACTTTGGGAGGCTGAGGTGGGTGGATCATGAGTTCGAGACCAGCCTGGTCAATATGGTGCAACCCCGTCTCTAGTAAAAATATGAAATATTAGCCGGGTGTGGTGGCAGACGCCTGTAGTCCCAGCTACTCAGGAGGCTAAGGCAGGAGAATTGCTTGAACCTGGGAGGCAGAGGTTGCAGTGAGCCGAAATTGCACCACTGCACTTGAGCCTGGGCCACAGAGCGAGACTCTGTCTCAAAAAAAAGAAAGGAAGAAAAAAAGAAAATGAATGGATGAGGGAGCATGGTTGGATTTTCAGTAATCACCAAGCACTCACTTGAATTTAAAATAAAACCAATCCGCATGCTTGTAATATCTTTCTCTGTCCATGTTCAACTGTGGGGATGGATTGTTGAGATGGGGGGTGGTGGTCAGACGGCTATGGAATAAACAGAGGTTGGATTCAACCAGGGCTGCAATTTTGTGAGCACCACAAGGGGGGAGAGGGTCGAGGAGTTAATGTGCCTGTGAGGTACAGATTTGACATGCGGTTACATTACACTTACTATTCCTATGACTCGTGTAATGTGAGTCATTGTAATGGTGGTTGACTATGGAATTTATGTCGGGTAAGCGGGAAATGGAGAACATGAGAGTGATGAGAGACACTTAAAATGTGATAGGATTGGTGATTTTAGGTCATGGTTCTGGAAGGAGTGAGTAGAGCTGAGAAGTTGGGGAGTGAAGAAGTTATGAAGGTTTTACAGTTCTTAGTAACAGGACGGTCCAGAGTCTAGAGAGGAGAGAGAGCCAGGAGAGGACAGGGTGTTAACAGACCATCTCCCATGGAAGTTGAAATCACCGTGGATGCTGAAAAACTGCAGTTGGTGCAGTTGAGAGAGTAACAGATAGCAGGTGCTCAGTCTTGTAGAGACAAAGGGGGGCGATGCTGGGGTCAGTGGATGGCTCCACCTTGATGTGGTCTGAGGATGTGAGCTTCTACTCTGGGGGCTGAAGGTCAGTAAGTCTCATTGGTGACCCTGATAAATACAGCCCAGGGGTCAGAAAGCCTACTGCTAACAGGCCAGAGTCACGCAACTGCCCCCACAGACCTCTGGAGCCCCAGATATGCACACACTCATTGCTCATCCTGCCTTTTCTGAGTTACTCCTTCACCTGCACCTCCTGAGTGCCCAGGGTGAGCCCCAGATGATGCAGGGCACTCCACGTCAGAAATGAAGACAGAGCCTTTGTCCTGGAGGAGACGAAGTGTCCCATGCCCAGCCCACGCCACTCAGCTCCTCCCAGCCTGTGCCACTGTCACCTGCAAGGTGAGCTGCCACCCATCTCAGAGGGTGGAGGGAGGAAGAGCAAAAGCAGCTTTTCTCTCTCTCTCTCTCTCTCTCTCTCTCTCTCTCTCTCTCTCTCTCTCGTAAAATGCATTCACACAGTCTAATAGCCAAAATCTATTTAGATTTCGTGCCTCAAATTATTCTGGCTTTCAGGAATATACAATTGCTCATACAATAAAAACTGACTGCTCCCCTCCGCACACACATACGGCAGGGCTTTGATTATGTGAATGTACTGTGATTTTCACTCAGCCATCCAACAAAAGCAGCATTTGACCAAAAAACAAAAACAAGTTACAACCATGAGTCAAACAGAGGAGGAGGCAGACTTACTCCCTTTCCCTCACCTTCCGGCGGCTTTACTGGGATCCTGAGAAACAATATAGGCTGCCGGCCAAGCCTCCAGATGCAGCCAGTCCTGAGGAGCAGCAGTACGCTGAGTGTGAGAAGCCGGACCACAGCCGATGGACATCTTTTCTGCACATTTTCTGCCCATCCAGAGACCTTGGCTGGGAGCCTGCCATTCTGCCATGTTCCACTGCCACACACACACACACACACACACACACACACACACACACACACATGCACACACGCACTCATACAAGCTCACACCCTCTACTTTGTAATCA
Source organism: Sapajus apella (assembly GCF_009761245.1). Lineage (NCBI taxonomy): Eukaryota > Metazoa > Chordata > Mammalia > Primates > Cebidae > Sapajus > Sapajus apella. The sequence goes on along the minus strand of NW_022436943.1, from coordinate 25,541,167 downwards.
AGGGGTCAGTGGACCCAGACAGGGTGAACAGGAAGGGGAAAGACTCCCCTCTCAACTTCCCAGTTCTCCAAAATGCAACCTCCATTCCAGAGACAGTAGAAATATTCAGCTTTACATGGCCAAAGACATATTTACAACATCTATAGTGGGCAATGTATAGTGGCTGAAAAACAGCCTTGGATATTGAGACTATAGAATTTTTGTGCTTTTTTTCTTTTTTTAGCTAGAAGGTATCTGAAGCATCACTGGGCCAAACCCCTGCCATTTGACAGCTCATGAACGGGGCACTTACCAAAGTGAAATGGCTTTCCCATCCTTGTACATGTCGTAAGAGGGCTGGCTAGGACCTGAACCCACATTGCACTGAACTTGCAAACCCATGTGCTATACCTCCCCACCCCTGAAAGATCACCACCCACTCCCACCCGACCACACAAACGTAGACGCTCTCCCACTTTCTCTCTCTCTACCCCTCCCCCACACACTCCTCTGACTTCTCTCAGCTGGCCTTAACATTAAGTATCTTGGCCAGTTTGGGTGCAAATCTCACACTCTCCCCAAATGCAAAGCAGGGAGCTAGGCTACAGTTTGGCTCTGTGACCCACAGAGGGTGGCAGGTCCCCCAGAGCCAAGAAGGCTCACTGCATCACACATTGTATGCTCTGTGGTCAGGCCCTCTCTGGGGTGGGCAGCCATGTGGACATGGGCAGCCATTTATCAAAGGTTTTTCCTGGTTCCAAAACATCAGAGGAATTTCCCCTGAGTTCTGACCTCGGATTTGGCCAGCATGATCTATGAGAAGAGACAGTACTTGGCATCATGCTAGCAGGAGGAAACTCCTGTTGTTGGTTCTAGAGTCGACATGCAGCTCACAGCAGCAGCTCCTCATGCTCTGCTATGGGATAACGCCCTGCTAAGACCTTAGAGAAAGGCAGAGCATGGCCAGCAGCAGGTCCCAGAGATTCTGGCCAGCTCCTGTCACTGTTGTTCCCAACCAGGAAAATAAAATTATTTTTCCAAGATGAGTTTTGAAACAAAACAAGGCACTAAAAATCCAAGTGTTTTGTTTTGTTTTGTTTTGTTTAAAAGACAGAGTCTCACTCTGTTGCCCAGGCTGGAGTGCAGTGGCGCGATTTCAGTTCACTATAACCTCCGCCTCCTGGGTTCAAGCTATTCTTCTGCCTCAGCCTCCCAAGTAGCTGGGACTACAGGCACGTGCCACCACAACTGGCTAATTTTTGAATTTTTAGTAAAGACTGGGTTTCACCATATTGGCCAGGCTGCTCTCGAACTCCCAACCTGGTGATCCACCCACCTCGGCCTCCCAAAGTGCTGGAATTATAGGCATGAGTCACCGCGCCCGGCCAGAAGTGATTTTTGAGACTTTTCTTACATAAATATGTTGATTGTGGAGAAAAAAGTTGTAAATAATTTGTTTATTCATTCATTTCACGATATTGAAGGCCTGCTAGCTGCCCAAATGGGTTTAGTGACTGGGGATATATCAGAGAACAAAGTAGAGCGTCTGCCTTTCTGGCGTTACATCCTAATAAATAAAAGACAGACAGCAAAGGAAATATAAAGTGTGCCAGATCATGCATTCTTAGAGAAAACTACTGCAGAGAATAGGGGTTAGAAAGTGCAAAGGGTGGGGGCAGAGTTCCCATTTCATAAACAGTGGTAAAGGAAGGCTTTGCCCACATGGTGGCATTTGAGCAGAGAAGTGCAGAAAGTGAGGCTCCTGGCCACATGGACATCAGGGGAAGGGTGAGCTGGCAGCAAAAAGGACATGCAGAGACCCTGAGGGAGGTCTCAGGGGCAGCAGGAGGTAGGGAGGCTGGAGCTGAGGGAAAGAGGGGAATGGGCAGAGAAGAGGCCAGAGAAGGAGCAGAGGGTCTGGGTGGGAGGCCAGATTACTTAGGGCCAGGTGCCCAGCTTACGGGCTTCAGGTTTTCCTCTAGTGTTGGAGTGTGGGAGAGGCGTGGTCTGTGTCCTGTTCGAGAAGAGTCACTGTGGATGTCCTGAGAAAAGTAGGCTTTAGTGAACAATGCCCCTGTAAATATGGGGAGACCCTCCAAAGACAATCCAAATGCCCAGTATATGGCCCCTACCTCAGCTTGCCAGCCCTGGCTCAAAACCTCCCTCTCTCCTTCCTCCTTCCCTCTGGATTCTCAATCTCTCAGACCCTCCTGCTCCCCTCGCCCTTCCTCACTGTTGGAAATAGATGTTGGAAATAGATGCTCGGTGCCACAAAGAAAAATTAGCACTGAGACAAAGGATCTTTCAGCAATGCAATTTTTACTTCCTGGATTGCAGGAAGGGTGCCCTCACTAGTCATCTTGCTGCAAGAATAAAATGAACAAAGGAGAACACGCAAATTTATCCCTTACATATTTGGGGTCATCCTTACTGCTGTGTCTGATCTCTGTTGGGTGGAGCCAGACCTCACGATCTAAACTAAAAACCGATTGGCTAACAACTTAAAACTTTTCTAAACAGGTAAAGGCAGTGGAGAGCTGGGACATGCCTGTGAGCATGTCCAGCACAGATATCTTGGTTAAAGTACAAGGACATAGAAGGTACTACGTGCCTGTAAACATGGCATGTTCAGCAGCTACATAGGATAGGGTTGAACGAATTCTTTAACAAGAAAGGAAACTTTAAAAAGGAACTTTTCTACTTCCCACACCCACTTCCCAGCTCTGAGGCCTGCGTCTTCCCTTCGACTTCCACCCTGGGTTACTGGTTGCTCTTCTCTGGAGGGAGTTGGCAATTTCTTTAGACAGGCAGGCTGGGGAGAGGCAGAAGAGGAAGGGGGCCCTCAAGGCCCCACCTCACAGTCAGGCACTGCAAAGCAATCCAAACTTTCATGCTGCCCAGGATGCCCCCTTGGCATAACTCCTGTGAGTAATTGCGCTCCGAGTCTCAGTCTCCTTCCTCCACCTCGATGTGCACTTCCTGGCTTGCATCTTTGCCTTCACCTTGTAAGTGCCCAGCCTCCAAATGCACCATGCTCTGGAAAGGGTAAGGAGGTCCCCGACTGCTGCACTCATAGGCCCGAGACTCAACTAGGACATTGGAATAAAGTTCTGCTTCAAGCCAGAGGAGGCAAAGATGGAGACATTGGGAGAAAATGGAAGGGAGGCTGGAGGGACTAGAGTGAGGGTCAGAGCTGATGCTCGGTAGATAGCTACGTGTTCAACTAGTGTTTAGCAACCAGCGCCCTGTGCCAGGCACTGGGTGGTAGGCAGAGAGACGGGAAGGATCTGGGGAGAAATGTGGCTGTTGACTGCCACAGTCATCCAGCTTCTGGTACAGACTGGAAGGTGGGTAATTTGTCTTGAACCTTGCCCTCTTCCCTTTTTGAGCTCTTTGTTTAACCTTCTCACCCGCTGGCAGCACCAGTGTCTGGGCTTCCTCCCCCGTCTCAAAACATTTCACTCTTAAAAATCTGTTCCTGGTCTGGTGCGGTGGCTCACACCTGTAATTCCAGCACTTTGGGAGGTCGAGGTGGGTAGATCACGAGGTCAGGAGATCGAGACCATCTTGGCCAACATGGTGAAACCCCGTCTCTACTAAAAATACAAAAATTAGCTGGGCATGGTGGCACAAGCCTGTAATCCCAGCTACTCAGGAGGCTGAGATGGGAGAATCACTTGAACTCAGGAAGCAGAGGTTGCAGGATCCTCCATCAGGCCTGCCCGCACACCACCACAGCTGCTCAGAATGAACTGCTGGCCGTGTGGATTGGGGAGCAGCAGAGCTAGGTCATGGGCTGTGGTGGGCAGTCTTTCTTGTCTATCAAGACAAGCATCGAGGGAGGATGGGTTGGGAGGGAAGAACACAGAGCCGTGGCCTGGGGACGGTGGAGGCAGATGGCCACCATCTCCCTGCCACCTGGCTTCTCTGTGAAGGATGCCCTAGACACGAGTCTTGGTATCCACCTCCAAGAGCCAAGTGGGGAAGGCAGTGAAGAGCCCAGGGCCCCACGTCAGGAAGTGTGGCTTCTGCAGCAGACTCCAGGTCTTGGTGTGCCCAAGAAGGCTTTGTGGAGGACTGCTTTAGGGAGGAGGGTTGGGGGAGGAAGGACTTTGGCTGGGCCTGGAAAGAAGATAAATATATTAATAGGTGAGAAGAAGGGGGAGCTCAGAACGTGAGGACCACGAAGCTTAACTCTCAGGCAGCAAAAGCCACTGGATTTTGACAAGAGGGGAGAAGGCAGTGACGTGCCTTTGGCAGAATGTAAGGATGAGAATTGGCTTCTGTGTCAAGGACAGATAGGGGCACTGAAGGCGGGACAGGTCCAGAGGACATTGCAGGGGTGAGTACAGCAGGACAGGAGGGTGGCAGAAGCGAGATGTGTGACGGCAGCATGTTTAAGGTGATGGGGCTGATGTGGGGGCCAGGAGGAGAAGGGTCGCCGACCCTGGTGGAATGAGGATCTCCTGACATTCCTGGCACAAGACTACCATGTGAAGTGGCGACAGCCAGTGTGAGAAATGGATTCTCACCACACCAGGCCTGTCCCTGGGAAGAGTCAGGTTTACACTACCTAAGTGTGGGATGCAGAAAAGTTCCTTTTTTTATTTTTTAATTTTTAATTAATTTATTTTACTTTAGGTGCATACTATATCTGGCATTTCTCCCCATGTTATCCCTCCCCACCCCCCGCTTTTTAACGTTTCCTTTCTTGTTAAAGAATAGGTGTGCTAATAACTTTGTTAAGCCCCATCCTATGTAGCTGTTAAACATGCCATGCTTATAGGCATGTAGTACCTTCTGTGTTCTCGTACTTTAACCAAGATATCTGTGCTCACAGGCATGTCCCAGCTCTCCATTGCTTTTACCTCTTTAGAAAAGTTTTAAGTTGTTGGCCAATTGGGTTTTAGTTTAGATTGTGAGGTGTGGCTCCACCCAACAGAGATCAGACACAGCAGTAAGGACAACCCCAAATGTGTAAGGGATAAATTTGCATGTTTTCCTTTGTTCATTGTACTTTCATGGCATGATGGCTAGCAAGGGTACCCTTCCTGTAGTCCAGGAAGTAAAAAGTGCCTTGCTGAAAGATCCTTTGTCTCAGTGCTGATTTTTCTTTGCAGCACCGAGCATCTATTTCCAACACTAAGGATTGGCTTCCTTCTTCCTCCTCCCACACAGCCTGCCCTTCCTCCTCCATTTGCTTCTGGGACTTGGCCCCATTGCCCACTCAGAAACTTGGGCCAGAAAGCTGGGGCTGGCTGTAGCCTTCCCACCCCTCCCCATCCCACATCTCAGCCACATCCAAGCCATACCCTTGTCTCCACCGACACGGGCCCTGCGCTGCTTCTGCTCCCATCCTCCTCCTCTGCTTCCTTCTGGCCTCCCTCTCCTCTGTCTGTCCTGTTGCCACCAGAGAGATCTTTCTACGATGCAAACCATATCTTGCCATTCTCAGGCTTGAGTCCCCTTGGGTTGGCACGGGAATCAACCACGATCTGCCATCAGGCCTTCTTCCTCCCGTCTCCTCTCCCAGGAGTGTGTCTGCCTCCTCTCCCACCTGGAAATGGCCAGTTATCCTCTACAGATATTGGCAGTATTTTGAAGGGAAAGGATCAACAGGAAATCTAAACTTCACACTCACAGATCACACTCCCCGTGCAGCCTCGCAACTCAGGTGACTCCCAGGCGCTTCCGACGTAACATGCCCAAGCCACGCCCCTCACTCCTTCCTCCTGCACCCTGTCGAGCCTGCTCCTCCTTTCAGTAAATGGCACCCCCACCCAGAAATTAAAACGAGAACCCTGATTCCACCCGTTCTCTCTTCACGCCCCTAGATCCAGGCCATACTCCCATCTCACGTTTCCCATTTCTCTGTACTCGCATGGTCGCCGCCATGCCTCAGCCACCACCATCTCCAGCCTGGACGCTGAGGCAGCTTATTGACTTCCACACGCACTTACTGTCCACACTACAGACTTGCTTATTCTTTTGCATCTTGAAACTTATTTCCTTTTTGAGGCGGTGACAAATTTCCATAGAATAAAAACCAAATGGTGAGAAGGGCCTAGTATGAAGATTATATAGAGAACTCTGACAACTCAGCAACAAAAAGACAAGCAAGCCAACTAAAAAGTGGGCAAAGGAGCTGAATAGACACTTCTCCAAAGAAGACATACAAATGTACAATAGGCATAGGAAAAGATGCTTAAGGCCACTCATCATAAGGGAAATGCAACTCAGAACCATGAGATACCCTCTCCTACCCATTAGGATGTCTGCTATCCAAAAACCGAACAACAAATAGCAAGTGTTGGTGAGGATGTGGAAAAGTCAGACGCTTGATGGGAATGCAGAACAATGCAGCCACTTTGGAAAACAGTTTGGCATTTCCTCCAAAAGTTAAGCATAAAATTACCATGCAATCCAGCAATTCTGCTTCTAGGTATATGACCAAAATCATTGAAAGTGAGTATTCAAACAAATATACCATCATCCACATTCCTGGCAGCATTAATCCAAAGAGCCATACAGTAGAAATAACCTAGATGTCCATCAATGAATTAATGGATGCACAAATTGCAGTGTATTCATGCAGTGGAATATTACTCAGCCATAAAAAGAAATAAAGTACCAGTACATGCTACAACATGGATGAACCTTGAAAGCACTCTGCTAAGTGAAAGAGGTCAGAGGAAACAGGTCAGATATTGTATGATTCCATTTATATGAAATACCCAGAATAGGCAAATCCACAGAGATGGAAAGCAGATTGGTAGTTGCCAGCATTTGAGGGAAGGAGGGAGAACAGGGAATGGGGAGTCATTGCTTAAGGGGTATAGGGTTTCGTTTGGGGTGATGAAATGTTTTGGCACTGACAGAGGTGGTGGTTGCATGACATTGTGAACGCACTGAATGCCACTCAACTAAATGTTGACAAAAAATTCAAATAGTGGGAAAGAGGACATGGCGAAAAGTCTACTTCCCACTTCTGTGGTCTGGCCACCCAGTTCCTCTGTTCCGGGGTGGCCGGTGTGCAGTGTTGTACCTTACATCCTTCCTGAGATGCTCTGTGCATGGAAGTCTGTGGCAGCCATGGAGTGGCGGCACAGACCTGTCTTCAAGAGAGAAGCTACAGTGAGGAATGTCAGCTGACAACCTCTGGCTGCTGCACTTTGGAACCCACCACGGTGGTCACACTGAGGCCACATTCTCCCCGGGTTCCTCCCAGCCAATGACAGAGCCCAGCAGAAGGACTTGAGCAGGGCCAGTTCTGCCTGACACAAGGCTCCCTGAATGGGACTCTTGGCTCTACGGCAGAGATCTTCTCAAGAGCTGCACTGCAGTCTGGGCCTTTTCCTACCCCATCGTCCTTCCTTCTCCCAGTCCTTTTCCAGACTTCAAACCAGCCTTGGGATCTGACAGCTCTTCCTGCCCTACTCCTTGCTCTCTCTCCCGTTTCCTGCAGTCATTTCCCCAATAAACCTTTTGCATTTCTAATTCCAACGTGGTGTCTGCTTCCTCGAGGGTCCAGTGGATACACAAGCAAACACACACACACACACACACACACACACACACTATACTTATACAAGTGATATATACACTATACACATGGTTTTAAAAACTGACTATATGCATATCTCAGAGACTGACTAGCATCAGTACATAAAGAACTCATTCAGTCCCCACAGCAGCACATTGTGTGAATAAACAATGTATGCTTACCCAAATCCTCTTTCCTTGATGTTACATTTAATCCTTCATTGATATTTAGGTCTTTTTTCTGCCAATCTTTTGTAGTTATACACAATGTTGCAATGAGTAACCTTCCATAATATATCACATGCAGGATACATTCAGGAAAGAAAAGTTGCTGGGTGGAAGGGAATGTGCATTTCTTATTCTAATAAAGACTGCCACATTTCTCCCCTTAGGGTCTGTATCAGTTTATACTTTCACCAGCAATAGATGAGTCTGTCTGTTTCCCACATCTTTGTGTGTTTCAGACTTTAACCCTTGCCTTCCTGAAGGTGGGGAGACATTGTTTCCAAAACTGAAGTCAAATCACATCACTCTCTTGCTTGAAATTCCTTAGAGGCTTTTCATCTACCCTGTAACATCCTATTCCCCTGTCCTCACTCTCCAACTCACCCTTTGTCTCCTCCACTGAACATTATTTGTTTTTTTTCCTTAAACACCCCAAGTTCATCCCCCAGCTCAGGGCCTGCTGCACACAAGCTGCCCTGCCACCTGGCATGCATCTCTAAACCCTTCAGGTCTCAGCTTCAAAGATGCCTCATTACAGAGGGCTCCTGGACCACGTTTTAAAGTCAATACCCATATCGTGCCTTATTATCATAGACTGTCAATTGCCTTTGCATCATTTGTCACAATTAGAAATCACATGTGTGGTTATTTTTCTTCCCCATAAGATTTCAGTGTCTGGCTCATCTTGAGTGCTCACTAAGAATATGCTCAACAAATGTATGAATAAATAAATGGCTGAAGGCCGGGCGCGGTGGCTCACGCCTGTAATCTCAGCACTTTGGGAGACCGAGGCAGGCAGATCACGAAGTCAAGAAATCGAGACCATCCTGGCCAACATGGTGAAACTCCGTCTCTACTAAAAATACAAAAATTAGCTGGGCGTGGTGGCATGTGCCTGTAGTCCCAGCTACTCAGAAGGCTGAGACAGGAGAATTGCTTGAACCCGGGAGGCGGAGGTTGCAGTGAATCGAGATTGTGCCACTGCACTCCAGCCTGGTGCCTGGAGACAGAGTGAGACTCAATAAATAAATAAATAAATAACTGACTGACTGAATACATCTCCCTGGACTTGCAATGACATCAAGCTTTTCCCATATTCTCTGGAATCCCATTACCTGTCCACAGATACCTTGTGCTTCTAAAGCTGTAAGGCGCATCATCCCCCCAGGAGGCTGCATTTTTCAGGAGTTTTCAGCCAGCTAATACACTTTGGGATCCTTCTTAAAGCAAAATATGACTCACGGGTAGGTCACAGCTGGCGCAAGTGTGTGCACTGAGAAGGTTACAGGCCTGCCAAAGATTTTCTATAGTTGCCAAAGCAGATCTCAGGCTGCAACATGCTGTCTCAGGAAAAGAGACAGATTCCTGGTCTCGCCTGGGCTAATAAAATTTTTCAGGTACATCCACAGCTTTATACAGAGTTTTAAGCCAAGAGTCAAAACAAGATACAAATGGAAGATCTTCGAGGTTACACTTCCCATGGGGAACATATTAGCCCCTGAGTTTATCACATCAGCATTGTGAGTTGAACTGTGTATTCCCCCGCCCCCGCCAAATGTGTATGTTGAAGTTCTAACCCCAAGTCCTTCAGAACACGGCTTTATTTAAAGAAAATAGCCAGTGCAGTGGCTCATACCTGTAATCCCAATACTTTGCGAGGCTGAGGCTGGAGGATCACTTGAGCCCAGAAGTTCAAGCCCAGCCTAGGCAACATAGGGAGACCTCAACTCTACAAAAATAGAAAATAAAAGAATTAGCTGGATGTTATGATATGTGCCTGTAGTCCCAGCTGCTCGGGAAGGCGAGGCAGGAGGATTGCTTGAGCCCAGGAGGCTGCAGCGAGTCATCACCATACCACTGAACTTCAGCCTGGTGACTGAGTGAGACCCTGAAAAAAAGGAAGGAAGGAAGGAAAGGAAGGGAGGAAGGGAGGGAGGGAGGGAGCGGGGGAGGGAAAATAGTCCTTGCAGATGCGATTAGTTTAGTTAAAACAAAGAGGAAGTCATAGTGAGGGAGTGTAGGCCCTAATCCAATAGGAATGTTATCTTTATAAAAAGAGGACATTTGGACACAGATGAACACAGGGAGGACACCATGTGAAGATAAAGGCAGAGATCCACTAGCCAAGAAATGCTGAAAATTGCCAGTGAGCCACCAGAAGCTCGGAGAAAGCATGGTTCTTTCTCACAGTCCTCAGAAAGAACCAACCCTCCCGACACCTTGATCATGAACTCCTAGCCTCCAAACCTGAGAGACAATAAATCTCTGTTGTTGAAGCCAGTCAGTGTGTGGTACATTGTTACGGCAGCCCTGGCAAACTCACACAACCAGCAGTCATGCTAGGCCAACGTGGACAACTGCATCCTGCATGCCAAAGGTAAATGTGTCCATTTTCACCTAAATAACCTCAGTCACAGTGGTGGAAAGAATGCCAGACCTGGATTGGGTGGTCCTGGCACATCCCCTCTCTGGCTCAGTGAAGGGAGAGGGTTAGACTAGACAATCTCCCAGATCCCTCCCACATCAACACACTTTCCCCCCATGGGCATAGTTACAACAGTTTCCATGAGGCTTAGAGGGAGGAGAGCCAAAGAGGTTTCAACCAGCAATTTAGATCTCAGAGGGAGGGCAGAGGAGATGCCTTGAAGTTGAACTTTGGTAACTATACCCTACATGCTTTTTTTCCCTTCCTTCCTTCCTTCCTCCCTCCCTCTCTCTCTCTCTCTTTCCTCCCTCCCTTCCTTCCTTCCTTCCTCCCTCCCTCCCTCTCTCTCTCTTCCCTCCCTCCCTTCCTTCCTCCCTCCCTCTCTCTCTCTTCCCTCCCTTCCTTCCTTCCTCCCTCCCTCTCTCTCTCTCTTCCCTCCCTCCCTCCCTCCCTCCCTTCCTTCCTCCCTCTCTCTCTTCCCTCCCTCCCTCCCTCTCTCTCTCTTCCCTCCCTCCCTTCCTTCCTTCCTCCCTCCCTCTCTTTCTCTCTTCCCTCCCTCCCTCCTTCCCTTCCTTCCTTCCTTCCTTCCTCCCTCCCTCTCTCTTCCCTCCCTCCCTTCCTTCCTTCCTTCCTTCCTTCCTCCCTCCCTCCCTCTCTCTCTTCCCTTCCTTCCTTCCTTCCTTCCTTTTTTTTTTTTTTTGACAGAGACTTGCTCTGTCACCAGGCTGGAGTTCAGTGGCGCAATCTCAACTCACTGCAACCTCCGACTCCCTGGTTCAAGCAATTCTCCTGCCTTAGCCTCCCGAGTAACTGGGATTACAGGCATGTGCCACCATGCCCAGCTAAATTTTGTATTTTTTAGTAGAGAGCCCATGCCTGGCCCATGCTTTTCCTTTCTATCCTTCCCTGCTAACAGAAATTCTTTGTTGGCCAGGCTCCATGGTTCATGCCTGTAATCACAGGACATTGGGAGGTCAAGATGGGAGGATCGCTTGAGCCCAGGGGTTTGAGATTAGGCTGAGCAACATGGTGAAACCTCATCTCTACAAAAAATACAGAAAAAAAATAGCCAGTTGAGGTAGTGCATGCCTGTGGTCCTAGCTACTAGGGAGGCTGAGGTGGGAGGATCACTTGAGCCTGGGAGGCAGAGGCTGCAGTGAGCTGTAATTGTGCCACTGCACTCCAGCCTGGGTGACAGAGTGAGATCTTGTTTTCAAAAAACAAACAAACAACAACAAAATCCTCTGTCTTTTCCATCTGGAGGTTTTGAATTCAGTTTTAAACCATCTCAAGGTGGTTTTGTCTACTTAGAGACTTCCCCTGGGGATGTTATCATTAGGAGTCATTGGAAAAACCTGAGGGCATTTTTAGTTATCACAATGGTACGGGGGATCAGGTGTTGTATTTGTGGGCAAGGAATGCCAGGAGTCCTACGGGGTACAGAGAAGTTCTGCACAATAAAACTGTCCCATACGTATCTGCTTGTAGGATGATGATCAGGAAAGAATATGGACCTTGGTGTCAGATGATGCTGTAGTTATCTGTTGCTGCGTAACAAATCCCGCAAAACACAGTGACTTGAAACAATCTTCCTATTATCTCACTGTGCCGTGGGCGGGCAGCTCAACCGGGAGGCTCCACTTGGGGTCTGGCATGTAGTTCAGTCAGTGACTGAGGCTGGAGTGAGCCGAAGGCTCAACTGGGGTGGGTGTCCAAGATGGCCGCTTTCTTATGCGGTTGGCAGTGGACGCTGGCCAGCAGAAATGTAGATTGGAGTGCCCATGTGGCCTCCACACGTGACTTAGGCTTCTCCCAGGATAGCAGCTCATTTCCAAAAGACAGTGTTTTGGGGAAACATTCCACAAGAGCAAAGCAAACACTGCAAGCCTTCTGATAATTTGCCTTAAAAGTCCCCAGCATCACTGCCACTCGATTGTATTGGTCAATGCTCTCATGAGATCTTTCTGGATTCCAGGGGGTGGAGACATAGACTCCACTTTTCGATGAAGGGGTAGAAGAGCCTAAGGGATGGGTCTATCTTTGAAAAGATAATCTGCCACAGAGGACCTGACATTGGATCCTGCCTCTACCACTTCCTACATCAGAGATGTCTATCAAATCCTGAATCTCTACGTCTTGGTGTTTGTCTTTGAAAGCAGGGAGTAGCGTGGTGTCTAACTTGCTGCAGTGCCTTGAAAACCTGTGGCAGCCATTGCTAGTTGTTGCTGTTGGCATCTTCCCATGGGGGAATGGTAATCCCTGTTCCAGAAACTCTCCTAATATTATGCACGTGTCTGTCACTTTGTATTCGCTGACTTGATGACTGAGGAATTTGAAAATTGCCCCAGAGTTGTATTGGGGAGGTAAAGCCATCATTTGACCAACACAGGTCCAGCCTTCTTGCCTTTACTGGCTGTTTAATTTTTATTTATATTCTATCAAAATACCAGCAGGGTGTGGTGGCTCATGCTGTAATCCCAGCATTTTGAAAGACTGAGGCAGGCAGACCACTTGAGGTCAGGAATTCAAGACCAGCTTGGCCAACATGGCAAAAGAAACCCCTTCTCTACTAAAAATACAAAAATGAGCCAGGCGTGGTAGTGCACACCTGTAATCTCAGCTACTAGGGAGGCTGAGTGAGGCAGAAGAATTGCTTGCACCCAGGGGACAGAGGTTGGAGTGAGCCAAGATTGCGCCACTACACTCCAGCCTAGGTGACAGAGTGAGACTCTGTCTCAAAAAAACAAACAAAAAAACACCAAAATACATGTAAAAGTTCCTTGATGTGCTTCCCACTCTACCTTCCTTTTGTTCCCCGGAAGCAACATTCATAGATTTATATATACACATATATTTACATTTATATTTTTAGATAGCAGGCAAATACTTCTCTCTTGATTCACTTATTTCCCACTATAGTAAGTGAATGTTTTAGATCACTCACTTCTCCCCTTCCTGTACTTTCTATCCTCCCAATTGTTTATCATATTTTTTGTTAAATCCACATGTAGCATTTTCATTATTATGATAATGTAAACATTGTGCACTATTGAGCCAAGTAGTGAAATGAGAATACATTTCTTTTTCTCGACATTTTCTTCTTCCTTCATATTTTGCTTTTGCTTTGTTTTCTCTAAACACCTGAGTCTTTCCATATTTCTGAGAAGTCTGAAAATCAACACTTCATACAATTTTTGACATCTCAAACCTGGCTACAGTCAGTCCATTGTTTCCCTGGAGAAATTCTTCCCAGAGCCCTGCAATGCTCTGCTCTGACCTGGACCAGCTGGTCCGGACCCAAGGCCTGCCCATAGCTTCATCCTGGAACCTCCCTGCGCCTCTCCCCTTTGTTAGATTAGAAGCCTTCTGGCTGGGCTCGGTGGCTCAGGCCTGTAATCCCTGCAATTTGGGAGGCCAGGGTGGGTGGATCACATGAAGTCAGGAGTTCGAGACCAGGCTGGCCAACATGGTGAAACCCTGTCTTTACTAAAAATACAAAAAATTAGCCCAGTGTGGAGGCAGGCACCTGTAGTCCCAGCTACTCAGGAGGCTGAGGCAGAAGAATCCCTTGAACCAGAGAGGTAGGGGTTGCAGTGAGCCAAGATCCTGCCATTATACTCTAGCCTGCTCAACAGAGCTAGCCTTTGTCCCCAAAAAAAAAAAAAAAAAAAGATTAGAAGCCTTCTTTTTTTGTGGTAGAGCATCTTTCAGTAGCTGGTACCCAAGAAAGGATACACTGGACATATTTTGTATTTTGCATGTAATTTTTTTTTTATATTTTGCAAATGTCTTCATGGATTGGTAGTGACTGATACTATCAATCACATTTGATTGATAGTGTGGCTAGAAATAGAATTTTAGGCCAAAAATAAACATCCCTGGGGATATTGCAGGCATTTTTCTGATGTATTCCAGCTTCCCATGTTGCTGTTGGGAAGTCCAGTGTCATTCCAATTCTTGATCCTTTCTATGTAAGCTTTTTAGTTCTCTTTTTGAAAACTCTTATGGTCATTTTTTCATCTCTAGGAGTTCTACAATATCCCAACAGTGTATCTTGGTAGAGGGCTTTCGTCAGCAATTATCTTGGCCATTTGGAGCATTTTAGTTGAAGATTTGTGTTCTTCTATGGCTCTTTTTTTTTTTTTTTTTTCTTTCTAAATAGTTTTTTTACTACCATGTTCTCTGTTCTTTTTCTAAAACTACCATTGGATATTGAATCTCCTGACTGCTCTTGTGATTTTTTTACCTTTTTTTTCCTCCTATTGCCCTTCTTTGCTTTACTTTCAGGGAAACGTCCTTAACTTTATCTTCCAACACTGCCATAGAATTTTTGAAATTTTAGCTCTCATATTTTTAACTTCCTGGAACTGTTTCTCGCCCTACTTGTTCCTTTTTCATCACATCCTGTGGATGTAACGTCTTCCCTTCCACCTCTAAAGATATTAATTATGATTTCTCTTCAGCTTCTCCTGCTTCTTCATTGTTTCTGCTGCCTTCATTAGATGCTTTTGTTTTCCTTTTTGATTATTTTATTCTCTTTGATGCTGGACACTTTCTTCAGTGATGATCCCTGGCTGTACCTCAGATTTAAGGAGGCCCTGAAGAACTGAGAGCTGATTGGAAGTTCTGTGTACATGGGTAGGATTTTATTCCAGGGTGATCAGATAGATAATAGGATTTTTCACTAGGAGCCTCCAGTGTCTATGTATACATATACACCTACTGTATACCCACAATAAAACATTTTTAAAATGTCAATATATATAGGTTCTTTTTTTTTTTTTTTTTGAGTGGGTCCATTTTTTGCAGAAAAGAAATCCTTTCCTTCAATCTCCTGCCCCTGCTGTTCTGAGGTTACATCAGGGAAGCGCTCACTCATTGTGCAAACACACCCCATCCCAGCCTCCCTCTGAACCTGGTATTATTAGCACAAACTCTTTCTGGTCCAATCTCTCTAGAAAATAAACCTCCTGTCCTGCAGGAATGGGTACGGTTTGAGACCTGCAAGTCCATCTGCCTTTTGTAAATACTTCTAAATAATCCCTCTGTGAGGCCAGCCTGGTGGCTCATGCCTGTAATCCCAGCACTTTGGGAGGCTGAAGACGATGGATCATTTGAGGTCAGGGGTTTTGTGACCAGCCTGGCCAACATGGTGAAACTCCTTCTCTACTAAAAATACAAAAATTTGCCAGATATGGTGGTGGATGCCTGTAGTTCCAGCTACCTGGGAGGCTGAGGCAGGAGAATTGCTTGAGCTCAAGAGATAGAGGTTGCAGTGAGCTGAGATCGTGCCACTGCACTCCAGCCTGGCCTACAGAGCACGACTCTGTCTAAAAACAAAAAATAATGATGATAATAATCTGTGTTCAGCTTACTCCCTTCCACAGCTAATGCCCCAGTTCTTGAGACCTAACAAGTTTCTGTGGGCCATAGCAACTGGCTGCTCTGATGTAAGCCACCCCTGTTCCTAGGCACTCGGTTTGGACCTCCCTCTTCTCTGCTCACGCCTTCACCTTCCAACATCTTCCTCTACTGTGGTTCCAGGTCACATAGTCTCCCAGCAGAGATGAGATTTGACAAGAGGGTGGAAACTGCTGTACCACACCATCTTGAAATTCACAGTCCAAGCAGTCTTTTCCATCAGTGTTGGGGAAAACTGCCTTCGTGCCACCCTCAAACCAGCAAACACTTGTAGATCATCTCAAAGGGCTCTAAACTCTGTAATAACAACAGCAATAAGCATTTAGCAGCACCTGCTATGTGTCAAATACTTTGCATACATTTTCTTTAATCCTCATCCCAATCTGCCAAGGGGGGATTATCCCCATTTTACAGATGAGGAGACTGAGGCCCAGCGAGGTAAAATCATTTGTTCCAGTTTATCCCTTTGATAAGAGCCAGGATTTGATGCCAGATCTCTCTGGCCCTAAGTTGCCTATGATAGCCAAAGCCTTCCAAGTCTACCTCCAGTCACTCAGTGGGTGGCCTTCCTCAAATCTTGGTTCATCTGTCATGTCCAGCACACCGTTATGCATTTGTACTTAAAAAGGGAAGCCAGGCAAGATAAGCTTCCTTGGTATGCCTGTGGCCCTGTTTCCTGGTTCCCATCCTGCCCTCATTCCAGGGGAGCCTTCCAGGTAAGGGGCCGGGCCTGGGATCTGCAGCATGCAGCCTGGAGCTGATTTTCCAAGAACCCGGTGCAGCAGGAAGACCTAGGAGACAGCAGCCTCCCGGGCTCCACTCCTGCAGACTGTGGAGCGGAGCGGGAGCCGCGTAGCCATGGTGACGGTGGCAGTCGGCTGACAGCCCGGGAGGGGGTCGGGGAGAGGAGGAGAGGGAGCGGGAGCCAGGAGGAGCCTCCTGCAGGGGATGGGCGAACGGGTTTCTGGAAGCCGCTCCTGGGGGAGGGGCGCGTGGGGCGGGGGCGCTCCCCTCCCGGCGAAGCCGGGCGCCCTGCCGCGCCGCCCACCTGCCTTCCCGGCCTCCTCCCCTGACTCACCACGCAGGTGGGTGACTCACAGCACCTGCAGTGTCAGCGGGGCCGGGGCGAGCAGGGAAGCCTCCAGCTGGGGCACTTGGCCTCCGGAGTGGGAGGGGGGAGAAAGTGACGCTGAGGGCGACTCTCCTGCCTTCCGTCCCTGTCCCTGCCCCCAGCTCCACCATCTCCTCGCCCACGTCCCCCCCGGGACGCCCTTATCCGTGGACACTGCTTGACAAGGAGGGCAGAGGGCCCCAGCCCATCACTGACACTGTACTGGGCACCCCAAGAGCGTCCAGTGTGCCCCGAAGGCCACTCCCGCTCCAGTCTCTCACCTTCTGCCCCAGGCTCCCAGCATAAACACGAACTTGACCGTGGCTGTGGCGGCCAGGTCCTCTGCACTAGTCTCCCCTCCAATGCCTGGTCCCCTGACCTCTCTGCACTGGGCCAAACTGGTGGCCTTCCCATTTCCTGGGCTCTCCCTCACAGCCATTGCCTGAGGTCTCTCCTCCACCTGGGATGCCCTCGCTTCCATCCCCCGTTTGCCCCTTCAGGTATCAGCCCAAACATCATTCTTCAAGGACAGCCCACCCTGCCCCCACCCCACCCAGGCAGGTCACTTTAGTCACTGCTGTCACTCCGCCCAGGAATTCTTTGTGGCATTCCTCACAGCTGCCTGTCTTGGCAGGGTGCCTCTCCTCCCCACTGGACTGGAAGGGCCAGGAGGGCAGAGACAGGCCTCCTCCCTGCACCTTGAACTCCCCGTATTTTGCACAACGTCTGGCAGAAGACCCCCACTCAAAAAATGTAGGAAGGGAGGACAGAAAAGAGGGAAGAAGGGAGGAGGGAGGGATAGAAGGAAAGGGAGAGGGAGAGAGGAGACCTCATTTTGTCTTGCCTAGGCAAGGAGCTGATGGAGTGCACTGCTTTGCACCTGCCCCAGCTGGGAGGTAGAAACCAAAGTGATGCTTTCCCTCCCGTGCTGCTCTTCCGTCTGACCAGGGCCCAGGATGATGGTGAAAATACTATGAGAATTAAGGGCAGTGGGCTTCTCGAATGAAACGATCATTTGTTCTGCTCTCAAAAGTATTTCACGAAGGTGGGAGTAGCCAGTACTGCTAGCATGAAAGGAAGTATTGAGCCCCCTGCCTTGCGTGGAGGACCTGCCATCTGGCTCACGTTCAGAGGTTTGCTTTCTTTCCTGCAAGCACCGGCCTGATTCTTACGTCCCACCAGCTGTCTGGTTTCCTCAAAGGCATGTGCCCCTAAAGGCCATAGGAAAAGGGACCCACTACTAGGGCCAAATCCTCCAAAAGCAGGAGGCTGGCTTTCTTGCTGCAGGGCATGGGGCAGAGTGGAGTTGAGAAGGCCCTTCCCAGAAGCGGGTGGAAAAGGCAATTCCTGCTCAGCCCTGCCATCCCAGCCCAGTCCTCACAAGGGGCTCCGGGGAGCGAGTGTAACCTGATACAGCCGGCCAGGGTAAGATAGAAGGAGGGCTGTTTACACACCGGCCCTTCAGAACCAGGCGGGGCTGCTGTTTTGGAGGCCAAAGAACATCCATTGGAATAGGACAAGTCCTGTTAGAAACCAGAGGAAGGCAGAGTAACCCAGCTGTCATTTTCTGGAATTTAGTTTATTATCTTTATTTTTGATTTTTCAAAATGGGTCTTGCTCTGTTGCCCAGGCTGGAATGTAGTGGTGCAATCAAGGCTCACTGCAGCCTAGACCTCCCAGACTCATGTGATCTTCCTGCCTCAGCCCCCTAGGTAGCTGGGACCACGGTGTGTGCCACAACACCCAGCTCATTTTACTGTTATTTTTTTGTAGAGACAGGGATCTCACTATATTGTCCAGGCTAGTCTCAAACTCCTGGGCTCGAGCTAGCTTCCTTACTTTGCCTCCCAAAGTGCTAGGATTATAGGCATGAGCCACCACACCTGGCCTTGAATTTATTTTAAATGGGCGCTGTGTCAATCCTACCAGAGAAAGGTGTCTAAATGTATAATGCAAGCCAAATGCATTCTTTACCTATGTGACTTAGTGAAGCATTTTACTTCTCTGCTTCATAAACAACCCTGCAGCCAACTCAGATGATCCACTGAGACTCCTTTAATAAATATGGGTAGAATGAATTAATGAAATAATATCTTCACTCATGAACTTGGGGATCAAAAAGCTGAGTTTTGAGTCTTGATTCTAGCATTTTCTGACTTCCCATCTCTGTAAAATGGAGTCTACACATCGGATTGTCCTGCAAGTCCCCAGCGTGGCGCCTGATTCCTAGGAGGAGGGAGCTGGCTAAAGGTCAGTCACTGTGCCGCCCCTTTCTCCACCTCCTATTGGGCGTTAGGAGGGCTGCTGCAGGTGTTTGGAGGCTGCTAAATTGTGTGTGCCTCTGGATGAAAACTCCTGGTTTGTTGAGAATGATCCCGGAAGCCGGAAGACATTGCTCCCTTACCCAAGACTTTGTTGCTGGGCCTTGAGTGTTTCAGCCTCTAACTCACAGAGCACTTCTATGTGAAACGCTGGCTCAGATAAAGCAACACTGCTTCTAGAAGAGGCAGGGGACTGGGGAACCTGTGAGCAGAGGATAGGATCACAGAGCAGAAAGGGTAGTACCCTGCTCATCGGCCAGCCCTAGAAACAGTTATTAATACAAAGTCCCGCAAAACCGCAGAGTCAAGATTAGAAGGACCTTGGTGGTGACTTGCTCCAGCCTCCTGGTTTAACACAAAAGGAAGCAGGTTCAGGGAGTGAGGTGAACCTCCCAGGATCATCCAGACAGCAGGCGGTGGAGCTGGGACAAGTGCCCAGTTCTCCCGCCACCAGGGAAAGTTTGCCTTGGGACCTTGATCTGCCCATTGTAAGCTCATCCTGTGCCATAGGGCACTGCTCTTTCCCGCCAAAGGTTAACAGAGAACAGAGTTGGAAGGATCAGTTCTAACTCTCCAGTTCGGTTTAATTAGTATGGTTTTTTTTTTGTTTGTTTGTAATATTGGCCAGAGATAATCATTCATTTATAGACCTCTTGAGACTCAGCCAATGTGCCAAAGATCTTGGTAACATTGCCAGTAGATACTGTGATCTGAAGGAATGCCACAGTCTCCCAGAATTGAGCATGTGGCATCCCACACATCTCTACCCCTGCCTCCCTGCAAAGGCCTGAGGAGGGGCTCTCTCACATGACTGAGGGGCAGAGGCAAGCTTAAGTCTCCTGGGAATACCCTGAAACAAACCAGTGTCCAGTTAAACTGTGGAGGAAGCAGAGTAAGTCTGGGTAGACCAGGGAGGGACCCACAGGGTTAGAGTTCTCTGTTCCCTAGAGTGGGAGCAGGACCCTCTGGGTTACCCCAGTCCCATGATATGAATCAATGGAAAAGTTGTATTTTGGGGTTCTGAAAGAGATGATATGGCCTCCAAGGAAGCAACCTCTAGCCCAGGGTCAGAGAAAGGGTACCGTTACCTCACCTGAGGATCACACCACTATCCCGGGCTTCTAAGACCCCAGAAAGTGCCAAGAGCAAGGGGTGGCAAGGAGGCAAGGACAAGAAGCTAGGTTTTTAGGGGCCAGGCCACAGCTGTCCACAGAGGGATGGAGCCGGATTTAGATGGCACAGCCTGGCCTAGGCAACTGAGTGTGGAGAGTGAGACTCTGCTCAAAACACTTAAGAGGAATGCCCACGGCTCCTTTCAGGCTCTGCTGAGACATGAGGGCTGGGTGGCTGGCAGACTTCAGGGAAGGTGGGGCAGGGCAATGCAGGGAGCAGCAGGAGTGGACCAAACTGTAACCACAGGCACCACTTGTAGAATGTAGAATGTCTGTGTTGAAGGCATATACCCAGGATAAGACTACCTGGGTTCAAATCACAGATCCTTCACTTACTGGATATGTAACAGGAATTAGGCAGATGCCTAAACCTTAGTTTTCTCAATTGAAAAAAAAAAGGATAATAATACCACCTAATAGTGTTGATTAAATGTCAGCTCTATGAAGAACTCATCACAGTGTCTGGCACATTATAGTAAGTGCTTATGTTAGTTATCTATTGCTGCAAACAAGTCACCTCCAAACTTAGTGACTTAAAACAACAAGCAGTTATCATCTCACATTATTTCTATGGGTCAGGAATCTGGACACAGCTTAGCTTCTGGTTCAAAATCTCTCATGAGACTGTAGTCAAGCAGTGGGTCAGGTAGTCCCATTTGAAGGCTTGGCTGCAACTGGAAAGGGGGTGCATCTAAACTCACCACATGGATGTTGGCAGGGCTCCATCCTTATCATGTGGTCTGCCACACAGGGCTTCCTCACAACATGGCAGCCGGCTTTGTTCAGAGCACACAGTTCAAGAGAAAGCAAGCGAAAATGCCAGGAAGGAAGCCAGTCTTTTTTATAATCTATTCTCAGAAGGAATATCCCATTACTACTGATATATTCTGTACATTAAAAGTGAGTCAGTAAATCCAGACTATACTCAAGGAGAGGAGTTACATAAGAGCATGAAGAACAGGAGGCAGAGATCACCAGGGACCATCTAACAGAATGACTCCCACAATGTTTAATTAATGGTAATTTTATTATTCCATTTGTCTAACCTGTTTCCCAAATTATTCTCCATTAATGCTGCTACAAATTCCCACTTCTGTGTTTGGCTGCTGCTGTTCCTTCTGCCAGAAATGCCTTCCTCTAAATTTAATCTACGATTCCTAATCCTATCCATCCTTCAAGGCCACACTCAAATGCCACTTCCATGAAGCGTGCAAACTGCCCCTTTGCAGGAAGCACTTTCCTTCTCTAATGTCCCAAAGGGAAGAGTGTATAAGAGGATAAAGGAAAGTGACAAACAGGCTATTGGATTTAGGCCTCCTGGTTCCGTGAAGGCACCAACTGTTAGATCATTGCAGAAACTGCTGTCATGGCTCTGCTTGTTCTGAGCACCTACACATTTGCTAATCCTTAGGACTAGGCTTCTCTAATCAAAGTGATATGAATCCAAAAATTAGAGCTTTTCTGAAGGCTGGATTCCAAAAGCTCCAATAACATATGCAGACAAAGAGCCATCTGCCCCACGTGGAGGTAAAGCACTTGAGAGGGAAATCTCTGTGGGTGGTGTGCTCTTCTGCAAATTCTCTTGTGGGTTTGAGAACTTCATCTTTCAAAAAGGCTCCATGGGGCCTGAAAAAGGCCTTATTCCACCCCAAAATGCCCTTCTCTAATGAGTCTGGTTGTCCCAAAAGGATAAACTACCTTAGGGTGTCCATTGGGATGACGGGCAGCTAGGGATCAGACAAAGCCAGGAGTACTGGATCCACATTGAGCCAGTTCAGCCACAGTCTCCAGCAGGAGGGCACCAAGTCAACTTAGGAGGAGCAGAGGAAGAAATCCCAGCATATTATCCACCCACAATGTTTCAGACACCATACTGGGCACTGAACATGACGTCATTAAATCCTCAGAAAAGCCTGGTAAGGAAGGTGATATTTCTCACAGGGTACAGGTGAGGAAACTAAGGCTCAGTGAGGTGAAATGGCCTGCCCCAGGTCACCCGCCAGTGGAACACAGACTGCTCGACTCAACGCCTGTATTCATTCCATGAACCTCTCTTACAAATGACTGTGGGAGAACAAAGGGAAAGGGCAGGGAGGGTTCGGAGCCAAGCTAACTAAAGTAACTCCAAAAATAGCTTTTACAGACCAAGCATAAACTTACAGTTAGTTCTCCAAGATCCAAAGCAAATTTTAGGAAGGCTTCCCTTATTGTTTCTGAGTTGCATAATAGGCAAATCCTCCATACAGATGACTTGGGGGAGAAGGTGAGAAAAGATGCTTAATATGATTAATAGCAAGACTTCCACAGTCCCCTGCCCCCCGCCCCCATTACCAACCCCACCTTTATCAGAAGAGACCTATTAACAAGGATGACACACACACCCAGAAAGTTAACAGGATGGCAAATTTAAACACCAGCTTCCATTCTCACATGACTTGTCCCCTGCACACCTCACTCTTTCTGTCCCGGCCTTCTGTTCTTTTAAGATCAGGTCTGCTTTCCTGTCTCGAAGGTATTTCCCAAAAGGAAGCAGAAGGCTCAAGCCAGGAGAAGATGAGAACCTGGTTCAAGGCTAAGATGAGCTAAAATTGTTGAATCCAATCCCTTTCTGCTCATCTCTCCTTGACATCATGGACTAGGTTTAATTGCCACAGAGGCAGACGTGGTGGCTCATGTCTATAATCTCAGCACTTAGGGAGCCTGAGGCAGGAAGATTGCTTGACGCCATGAGTTTGAGACCAGCCTGGGCAACGTAGCAAGACCCCATCTCTCAAAAAATTTTTTAAATTAGCTGGGTGTGGTGGCACACACCTGTGGTCCCAGCACTTTGGGAGGCTGAGGTGGGAGGATTGTTTGAGCTCAGGAGTTCACAGTTGCAGTGAGCTATGATCATGTCACTACGTTACAGCCTAGGTGACAGAGTGAGACCCTGTCTCTAAGAAAAAAAAATCAAAGAAAAAATATTGCTGTTGAGCCTTTTGGGGGTATGATAGTGGAGGGACAGAGAGGTCTAGGACCTCATAACAAATGTTCTTTAGCACAAACTGTTTGCCAAGCACTGAGCTATAGGTACAATGGGACTCCACACTTGATCTTAGCCAAAAGGCTGAGAAGCGTTACAATGGAACTCCCAAGGGAGAGAAACTCAGAATTTCAAATTCCATAGGGGAGATCTAATATGCACATATAGCTTTAAAATAAGACTACATGTTATAAATGCCATTCAAAAATTAAATTAAATTAAATTACTATTCCTTGAAAAGGAAAAAAATTTTGACACATGCTACAACATGGGTAAACCCTGAGGACATCATACTAAGTGCAATAAACCAGTCACAAAAGACTACTATTATATGACTTCACTTACCAGGTACCTAGAGTGGTCAAGAGGCAGAAAATAGCATGGTAGTTGCCAGGACTGAGAGGACTGGGAAATGGAGCATTGTTTGATGGATATAGAGTTTCAGTTTTGTGAGATGGGAAAGTTCTGGACAGCGATTGCACAACAATGTGAATACACTTAACACTGCTGAACTGTACACTTGGAAACATTGAAGATAATGAATTTTATGTTATGTGTATTTTACCACAATAAAAAAAAATTTTTTTTGGCCAGGCATGGTGGCTCATGCCTGTAATCCCAGCACTTTGAGAGGCCAAGGCTGGTGGATCACTTGAGGTCAGGAGTTCAAGACCAGCTGACCAACATGGTGAAACTCTGTCCCTACTAAAAATACAAAAATTAGCCAGGTGTGGTGGCACATGCCCACAGTCCCATAGTCCCAGCTACTTGGGAGGCTGAGGCATAAGAATCACTCACTTAAGCCTGGGAGGCAGAGGTTGCTGTGAGCCCAGATCATACCACTACCCTCCAGCCTGGGTGACAGAGAGAGAGTCTGTCTCAAAAAATAAAAATGGGCCAGGTGCAGTGGCACACGCCTGTAATCTCAGCTACTTGGGAGGCTGAGACAGGGAGAATTGCTTGAACCCAGGAGGCAGAGGTTGCAGTGAGCCAAGATCGCACCATTTTACTCCAGCCTGGGTGACAAGAGTGAAATTCTGTCTCAAAAATAAATAAATGAAATTGAATAAAAATTAAAAAAAAAAAAACTACTATTGACCTACAGAAGGTGAAACAATTATGTATCTCATGGGTTATCAAAGAAGGCTTCACGGGGGAGGGGCCATTTGAACTGAGCCATTTAGAACAGATGGGCTAAAGATGGGCAGAAAAGAGCATTCTAGGCAAACCAAGCAGCAGCAGCAATAGCACAACTTTAAAAAAAAAATTGAGAGATTTCTCTCTTCCATTGCACCAACCCTTAACAGAAAACATTTTTCCAGTGATCAAACTGCCCGAGCCTGCGTTTGTGACTCCCAGCGCAGCAAGGCGCTCCTGCCAGCTCCCTCTCTTCCTCCCATCCCCTGTCTGTGCCTGACTCTTCCTGCCTCTTGTTCTCTCTCTCCCTGGTGTCTTTTGAACCTTCTAAAATGAACCTTTGACAAAAGTTTGCTTTTAGCTCAGAAGCAGCCTTCCTTAAGGTCTCTTTAATAACAGCAAACACCCAGAGACTCTCACACCTTTATTAACAGAGCCTGTTTTGCTGTTCTTTTTCTCTCCTTGGATATCAGAAGCTTAAGAATAAATTACCTCATCACCACTATAGGCAGGTCTCAATTGTAAAAACAGTCCTTTTGACAGACACTTTATTGCCAGTTCTCCCTGTGAATGGCAGCTTTACAAACAGCCTCTGGCATGGAAGGAAGGGGAGAACTTTGATTTATATTCATACTTGGTTCCTGAACAGCAGTCAAGAGAAAGGTGGGCTCGGCGGAGAATGTCTTCATCTTTGGAGGGATGATTAAGCCAGAACTTATTATTCTTCATGTAAATCACTGGGACTCAAAGTAAGAATACTGCTTTTTCTGATGAGAATGGTAACCAGGCCAAAGGAAGGCAGGCAAGGCTGAAGGGAGATAACGGCCTGAGCCCTGGCCCTAGGCACACCCCAAAACGCAGGCTTTCCCCAGTACCCAGTGCAGCCAGGGTCACGGGCAGAGGGTTCATGTCATCAGGGTAGCCAACATGGAGCTCATTCTCGCAGGTCCCCAGACTGCAGATGCAAAATCCTGCTTGTTAGAGCTAGAGCAAACTGATGTGGCCTGAAGTGAAACTCCGCTTCCCTCTGCCTGGTGTGACTTGGAGAAGCTGCCAGATCTCCGATGAGAAAATAGCCTTGTGTTTGATTTCTGCCTTTTTGTCCTGTCCATATTCCATAATTCTTTCTTTCTCTTTCTTTCTCTCTTTCTTTCTTTCTTCTTTCTTTCTTTCCTTTTTTCTTTCTTTTTCTTTCTCTTTCCCTTTCTTCCTTCCTTCCTTCCTTCCTTTCTTTCTTTCTTTCTTTCTTTCTTTCTTTCTGTCTTTCTTTCTTCTTTCTTTCTTTCATTTTTCTTTCTTTTTTTTTCAGTCTCTCTCCATTCACTGCAACCTCTACCTCCCGGGTTCAAGCAATTGTTCTGCCTCAGCCTCCTGAGTAGCTGAGACTGTAGGTGCACGCCACCACGCCTGGCTAATTTTAATAAAGACAGGGTTTCATCATATTGGTCAGGCTGGTCTCAAACTCCTAACCTTGTGATCTGCCTGCCTCAGCCTCCCAAAGGGCTGGGATTACAGGAGTGAGCCACTGCACCCAGCCTGTCTGTCCATAATTTTCAATCATTACCTTTAGTTCTGAGTGAGGACCTGTAGCCTTTTTGAGGATGAATGGTGCTAAGCCCTGGAAAAAGTGTGAGCAGCATCAACACAGGCCCTGCCTCCTCTCCACAAAGTCTGCCTCCATGCTGGAGAATTCACACTGCCCTTTTCTGAATCCCTTCAGCTCAATCTAGACAGCTATCCAATAATCACACACTGGAGAGAAGGCAGAGCTCAACGTGAGTCAGGGAGCCCGTCTGGACTTGACTTTACTGGGATTGATCACTTGGGAGTTAAGAGGAAAATCTAATTTAGGAACCACTGTCCTTCCTTGGTGTCTATCCAATTACGTTAAAAATTATAACAACATAATCATGAAATCTCAGCATCGCCGAGAGCCCCTGGTGCCATCCTGGCCAAGCCCGGCAGGATGCAGGAATCCTCTAGGGCATCCCAGCTGCCTTTGCTGGCTCACATAATCAGACATTTTCCCCGAGAGAGGAGTGTACTCCTTTTGGGAGTGAAATAAACTATTCGGAAACTCTTTCTGAGACTAAGTGAAAATGAAAATCAGCTTATTTAACAGCTTCCACGCATACATACAAATGCCTGGCACATGTGCCTGTGGTACGTCTGTTGACTGACCAACTGGTTGACTGATTGAATGAACGAGTGGATGAATGAATGATTAAACAGAGTGAATTGGCAAGGGGGATTAAAGGGAAGAAGAGTGAGTAATTGCAGTGGTGAGAGGTAATGGGCAAGTAGGAAAAAACAGGGAGACATTTTTCCCTAAAGATTCTTGCTTTTTGTTTTTTGAGTATGATGGGGAGGGAGGGCCAGAGTGTTTTCATTCTTCACTTCAATCCCTTAAACAAACCATCAACAAAACCAAATATATTTGTAAATAAATATATTTGTAAAATAATTGATATTACTTTGGATTAGGGTAAGAGTTGCTAAAGACAAGTATTGCCTATTTATCCCAAGTCACTTCCTCATGACTTCCCTCTCTCTCCTTTCTCTCTCTCTCTCTCACACACACATACACACACCACACACCACACATACACACACACACACACACACACCCCCCAGAACTCACAAATTATTACTTCCTAGCCCCATCAGACTGATTGAGCTGGATGAACCAGCTAATAGCTCAAGCACCTTCTCACTCTGCCTCTCATCCCCAAACAGATGCTCCCCCCACCAGTGAGAGGCGCAAAAGAGCCTCCCCAGCACCCCCTCCCCGCCCCACTCCCACATACCCATCCAGGGCTCCAGATTTTGGCAGAGTTGCCAGAGCGGGAGCCTCTCCCAGGCAGCAGACAGTCAGGCAGGCAAACACACATTGCCAGGCATCTTCCTTGCTGTGTGGGAGGGTTGAGGAGAATTCCCAGGGTGCAAACTGCAAGAGCTCCCCTAAATCTCAAGATAAGGAAGGCTCACGTTGCCTTTTGGGGGGGGGGCGGGCTTCACTTGTTGGTCCTGGGCTTGGGCTCATATAATCAGATGTTTCCCTTTCCCCTCTCCTTCCCTCACCCCCTCTCACCCCCTAGGAACAGGTTCTCAGCCTTCAGGCCCCACAGCACACTCTCTCCCCCATACACAGGAGAGCGGGCCTTGCCAATCTGTGTGATGTCTGCGTCCTCCTGCTGGAGCCCGTTCTCCAATCCTCCCTTCAGGAGGACACTGGAATGCAGGCAGCACATCTGCAGAGACTGCAAAGGCCGGTACTGAAAATGTCACTGTGTTCTGCTCCTTCCTGGAGAGATAACCGCCCCCACTATGCTCCCCCCATCTCAACACCTCCCCCAGCCCCTATTATCTGTGATTGGGATGCAGGGCCCCCATCTCCAATGAGACGGATAGCAGAAAACTGTGCACTGCTTCTACGCAACAAGAACAGCCAACCTGAATCCTGCCAGGCAGAGCCTCTCAGCGTTGGGTAATTCAGCTACAAATAGGCCTTCGGTTTTTTAGCAGATAATTGTAGGCACAGCTCAGCTAGCATCTACTCAGTTTTCCCTGTACACTGGTACTAGGACACAGAATTCTTGGAGTGGAAGGCACCCTAGATGGGAATCAATGTTTAGGGAGCTCCTGCTACACATCTGAACTCCTGCTGGAAGACTTACATCCATTCATCAAACACATGATGCCTTTTTCCAATTCTGTAAATCCGAATTGATCGTTTCTCCTTTGCCCTCCATCAGTTCTCCTCAGATCAAATACTACAGGACATTTTTCATGTTGCCCTGTTCTGCATTTAGTGGTTGTTCTGTCTGTCTCTCCACTCAGATTGGAAGCTCCACGAGGGCAGATCATATTCCTCTTGAATCTCTCCCAACTCCTTGCATAGACTCTGATACACAGAAAGTGCTTCAGAGATGTGTGCGGTGGATTCCCACTTTCCTCTTTCCCATCCACTGTACCAAGAAATAATAATTTATCTTCAGTGAAGGGAATCTGTCTGTCCATTAAAATGTCTCCCACATGCAAGTGGGTTTTATTCAAGAGTTGGTGAGACAGAGAAAGGAGAATTAGAATGCACCTGGAGTCCTCCTCAGGTCTGTCAGCTCCAAAGCTCTGTGTCTTCAGGTCAGTTTCGGGAACACCGTGCTGGTCCAGAGCCAGTGGTGAGCTGCAGCTGGACTTGCAAAAGCCCATTGTTAATTTTCAGGAATTTTGCAAGCCAGTTGACGTGATGTTGTTAGCTTTGAGTCAGCCGTGGTGAGAGTATTTATATCACAGAAATTGTCAAACAATATAAAATCAGGGCTTCTCCCCCCCCCGAGAGCTGGTTGTTACACATTAAACGTATATATTTTGGAAGTTCACTGCAAAATTCGAAATTCATCTTGGGCCGAAAGGGGACATTGTCAGTACCACTCTTGGAGTAAATACAGACCTAGTGCCCACCAGATATTGAGCTTGGCAAGAGATGTCCCCAGAAAGTCATGGGCCTTGGTTAGATCCTCTTCAATCTGCATCTGAGGTCTCTGGTGTTCCATATCTTGGCATGGAGCTCCCAACAGTCAAGAACAAAGCCCCTTCTGCTCTTCATCTTACATATCTCAGCTCAGCTCAGGACGCACAGCAAGTGTGTGCTGCATAACTCAGCAATGAAGTAGCTCCTCCCTCAAGACCTGTCTCACCCAGGAGAGGGAAGAAGAGTTTTACAGGAGGCTCAAACTTTACCACCTTCCATTTGCTCCTGGAGTTCCCAACAAAGAAAGCGGGATGGAAGTCTATTCCCAAGGGATGCGGAGTGGGCCATGAGAGCCACTTCTTCTGGGCCTGCTCCCATCACTCTTGGGCTGAGATCATCACAGCCTAAAAACATTCAGTATTTCAGACACCAAATCTCCTTGGGTTAAAGTTGGCCATGACCACTGAAAAGAAAAGGCAGTGGCTCATTTCTAAGGAATAGACATTATTGTAGTCAAAGCAGCATCCAAATGCAGAAATCTAGCCCCACGTGTCTGTTTTTGTTTGGGTTTTATTCATTTTGTTTTTTCCAGACTTTTGAAAACCCTTCAGAAAAACAAAGGTGAAAGACTTCTGTGGGCTCAAACCAGGAACCATGACAAAAGCAGATCAGAGGGGCACCAAGATCTCTGGGCCCAGAGAGGAGCTTTGGCAGATGGGTTACCCTCTCCAGGCCACCCGGGTCCTTACAGAAGGAGCAGTTTTCAAAGCTGACAACATATCTCCAAGCACCTGCCTGACAGCCTGGCCAAAGTTCAACTCAAAAATGCATCTGAAAATGTTAAGGCAACAACTTAGATCATTTTACTTCAAACTGGAAATAAGTGACCTTGGGCTAAAACATCTCCAGCCCAATAGAATGATTAAGTGCCGCGCTGTTAGTATGCAATCTGCTACCATGTCCAAGAGAGCAAAACAATTCCTGTTTTCAACCTTCCTCGGCCCCCTGCCCTGACGGAATCTTCCAGAGCTGAGCAATTTGGACTTGAAAATGATAGCTACTCTTGCTCATTGTCTCCTAGTAAAGTGCTACTTTCCAGAGCCTGAGTCCCTGCCTCCTGTCCTCTGCCTTATCAGCTGGAGATCATGTCATTGTAGCCAGGACTGCATATGCCCCATGTTGTTAGAAATAAGTAAATGATCAGGCACCCGCTTTGCCTTTGACTCAGCTTAAAGAACAGGAGCCAGATGCTGTCTTTAATGTCTACACGTACACAGGCTGCAAATGTCTCTGGGGACTCCACCTCCTTGAGCAAGCATCAGGCCTCAGGTATGTGAAAGTCCCTTGAAAGAATGACATGTGGTGGCTCTCAGTGGCATCCTGGCCCCTGCTCTCCAGCTCTGGGAGGGCATTTTCAAGACACACTTTTTCCTGATCTGTTTAAATACCTGACATGTTTGCCGAGTTTATCCTCTCAACACATGCTAGAATGATAAATCATCTAATTTTAAGGATGAGTTCAATATCTGTGGCATTTCTCGATATCAACAATTTTTTTTTTTTTTTTTTTGAGAGAGAGAGTCTCTCTTGGCTCATTGCAACCTCCACCTCCCGGATTCAAGCCATTCTCCTGTCTCAGCCTCCCAAGTAGCTAGATCTGCAGATGTGCGCCACCACACCCAGCTAATTTTTGTATATTTAGTAGAGACGGGGGTTTCACCAAGTTGACCAGGCTGGCCTCGAACTCCTGACCTCATGATCCACCCACCTAGGCCTCCCAAAGTGCTGGGATTACTGGTGTGAGTCACCGCACCTGGCCAATTTTTTTTTTTTTTTTTTTTTTTTGACAGAGTCTCGCTTGTTACCAGGGCTGGGGTGCAGAAGTATGATCACAGCTCACTGCAGCCTTGGCCTCCTGAAATCAAGTGATCCTCCCACCTCAGCCTCCTGAGTAGCTAGGACTACAGGCACGTACCACCACACCCAGCTAAGCTTTGTATGTTTTGTAGAGATGGCGTTTCACCATGTTGCCCAGGCTGGTCTCAAACTCTTGGGCTCACGTGATCTACCTGCCGCAACCTCCCAAAGTGCTGGGACTACAGGCATGAGCCGCTGCGCCTGGCCTACCAACACTTTTATTCATGTTAGTTTTAAGATTTCAGAGGTGTTATTTGTCTTTCTCACATATATAAATGCAAAGTTTATACCTTCCAAGCTAAATCATTGCTTTCTGTAACATTTACTGTCACCGTTTTGAGGAATGTCATTGAAAACTTTCAGACTTTTGAATCCATTCTTTACCAAGATAACATTTTGTAAAAAGAAAAAAAAACACTGTTTCTCATTGTCAACTTGAATAAGTAACACTAGAGTTTTACTATAAATTTGTACTCTATGTTCAACACATGGACTATTTTCCTCACATGTATGTTTCTGCCTAATTTCAGCCTTTAAAAACTTGAATTAAGTTTTACTGTCTACAAGGTGTTCAAGCTATGTACTAGAAGGGAAATCAAAGAAAATATAAACTGCATTATTTGGACTGAAAGAATGTAAAATCTTTTTTTGTTTGTTTGGTCTTTTGAAATGGAGTCTCGCTCTGTCGCCCAAGCTGGAGTGCAGTGATGCAATCTCGGCTCAGTGCAACCTCCGCCTCCCAGGTTCAAGCAATTCTTGTGCCTCAGCCTCCCGAGTAGCTGGGATTACAGGCATGCTGCAGCACGTCCAGCCAAGTTTTGTATTTTTTAGTAGTGATGGGGTTTGATCAAGTTGCCAGGCTGGTCTCAAACTCCTGGCCTCAGGTGATCCGCCCACCTCAGCCTCCCAAAGACCTGGGATTACAGGCATGAACCACCACACTCGACCTGAAATGTAAAATCTTGTTGAGGGGATTCTACCAAAATAGCATCAAATATACTCCTAGCTCAGTGGGGTACATCAACTGTAAGCCCCAGAACCAGTTTATAACCCTGACATGTCCAGAGTAGCAGGGTTCCCACCAGAGAACTAGCCTGCCATGGAGGATGGGTGGCTGCCAGATTCTCAACTAGTAATTATTTCAGAAATGGAACTGGAATGACCTCCAGCAGAACAATTAAAAAACTTTCTTTAAAGAACCTTATGGAAAACATTAGCTGATCCTTTTACCAGGCCCTATTTTGAGAGGCCCCTGCATTTCAAGAGAGACAATATCTGGCTCACATAAAACGCAGAGGCTTCACTCAACTTATGGCGTATCCCAGTCCATGGCAACAAGGCTCTGCACATCTTTTGGTCACATCAAACTTTTGGTCATTCTAACCAAAATTTGCATAAGGCAAAGAGGGTATCACCCTCTCATTCTCATTCTCAGTACATAACAGTCCACATTCCCTGAGAGTTGACTGGCGGGTCATCAAGGAGAAAGGCCAGATTAAGTTTTGTCCTTTGTTCAACCTTGGAGATCATCCTCCCAAGAGGTCTTAGCATCTTTTGACCCCAGCACCATCTTCCCTGGTGATGAGAATGTGGATGAGAGTCTCCCCCTGCGATCAGATTCAGTCAATCAAGTGAATCACAAATTATATAATCCAGTATGTGTAATCTAGGAAAAAAGAAAAAGCAAAATGTTTGATGATGAGAACAAGTTATTACCCTACTTAATAGATGATAAGATTTAGGGTATCTGATACAGGGGGAAAAGGAAAACTTTAACCAAAATAATTTTGACTCCATATCCCTTCTTCTACGTGAGGAGTCCAGCGTGAGTCTCCTGTGTCCATTCAAAGCCAACTTAAGCACTGTCTTGATCAACTGCCTACTCAAGTTTCTGGTAGCTCTGTCTATAAGCGAGCGGCATTGGCCAAATTGCCCAACATTTTCGGTATTGTTTTCCTCAGCCTTAAAGCAAAGCTGTGATCCTGCATTCTCTTCAGCTACCCAAATCTAAAATTCTCTGATTATGCCGCACAGATAGCTTTGCCCTCAATTAAATGTTCTTTATTTAGGGAACAATTTCTGGAGGTATTATTCTTCAGCATCCCAAGAAACGCACAAAGCCACAGCTACAGACTGAGATAATCCCTCTCCAGGAATCCTGACAGGAGCCTTCTGGAATGGCCGGGCTGGTCCGCTCACACCCGCTTTTACAGTCACACCTGACCCAGAAATAGCCACACCGTCTGCAGGAATAAGTTGCTCTGAAAAAGTAGGGCGGTGGAAACCACAGGACTTTCAGGCACGGCTGGATGGGATTTCAAGAAGCAAAGGCCTGGATGACAAGCTGACACTAGCCTGCCATTACATCAGCATCTTACTCCTGCAGCGATTGGATACCTGGACACCAGTTATTCTCCAAACCTAGACTTGTCCCTGCCCTGAAGATTTTGAAGGTGTGGTTGGGGGAGGAGTCGGAGTGAGAGAAGGGCGAGGCACCTCAGTGCGGAGTCACAGCTACCTCTGCGCTTCCCTGAGCCCCTGAATGAGGCATTGTCTGTGCAACTGGGAATTGGAGCTTCTCCTGTGTGTCATGTGCAGTTCGGGCTGCACCCGCCCTGCCTGCTGGGCCTGCAGGGTGTGTAGGTTATGTCGAAACAAGACTGCACCTAGACACTACCCTAGGCCTCAGGCACCCTGGGAGTTCTGCTGTGTCAGGGACCGGAGCTGCAATCTTTTTGTCTTCCAGATGAGACCTGGTAAGCAGGTTGGGCTGCCCAGAGGGGACAGCATAGAACAGGACTGGGACATGCTAGGTGACAGGTACCTTTTGCTTGTATCCCTCAGGGGTGAGAGCAGAGGATGCGGGCAGCCCTGGGAACTCTGGCTTAGTGACCTGGCATCATGGGAGGGTTCATAACTTGCTCTGTGAACATTCTCTAACCCAGAAAGCAAAGGGGAACTGGCTTCCTTGGGAAGATAGGTGCCAGCACTGCTCACCTTGGTTGTGGAGGTGTGGAGAGGCTGTCCTGTTCTGTCCCTTAGAGGACAGTGGCACCTAGGGGATCCCCCCGGAACCCTCACACACACATAAAGACATCCGTAAGTGCCTCTTCTCCAGCCACCTCATGCTGTGACCGTTGAGCCCCACACGCCCTGTATGAGAAAGTACTCTGCCTCCTGCCAGTGGAGACATTGGGTGTAGCCAGATGGACCAAGTGCTAAAGAAAAGGTCCTCGGGTGGCATTAAATTTGCTGCAGAGAACTCAGCCTCTGGCAGAGCCCCTGTGCTGTAGCACAAAACCAACATCTGGATTTCATTCCTCTAGGGTCTCTGAGCATACATTTCTGGTGGCTCCACACCACCTCCGGCATTCCTGAGCAGGAAGGAAGCTCATGCCTGTCCGTGGGCTGCAGTCACCCCTACAGGTGGAGGCAGTGTGGGTGGGGCACCCTCCCAGGAGGCTGACCAAAGAACACCTGTTCTGAGAAATGGTGCTGATGACTCAGCAAGTGGCACACCTCCCTCGGACGCAGCCCTGACTCTGCCTGGCCTGCTGGTGGGGGCTTGGAGCAATCTACAGGTTGGCTCTGGGGTGAGTCAGAAACCAAGAGGCTGACTCTTTATACTCCGGGAGAGCCAAGACTTTCTCAGAAAAAAAGCGGGTGGAATGAACTTCTATTCTGTCTTTCCCTTTTTGGCCTCTGTTCGCCTGTGGTGATCATAGGAAGTGCTAATATGCTTTGTCACTGCTTCTAAAACTTGCTGAAAGTTCCTGGGTCTTGTGAAAGAAGAAGAGTTAATTCAAAAAGATTCTCTAGTATATCAATGTAGATGATTGCATTATAAAGCTAATGGCCTGTATCTACACCATTTCATATGATAGCCAGTAGCCACGAATGACCATTTCAATAAAATTAATTAACATTTAATATTTGGTTCTCCAGCCATACCAGCCTCATTTCAAGAAGTCAGTAGCTGCCTGTGGCCAGTGGCTGCAGTACTGGACAAAACAGCTATGGAACATCTCTATTATCAACATTTCTATTGGACAGAAATTATCTAAATACATAGTGTTAGAGATCCACTCGCCTTCTCATTCATTCATTCACTCAAGTATTTACAGAGGATTGGCTGTGTGTTGGTGTCTGTGGTGAACAAAGATGGCAAACAGGTGGTCCCGTACACTCTAAGAGTTTATAACTGGCTGGGAATTCAAATGTGTAACCAAAGATACAGAACTTTTTCGTCCTGAGACTGAAACAAGCTACATGCAAATGAACAGAATGCTTATAAAAGGTCAGCTTTCAAAAAGAAGAGCAGGAAAATGAGTTGACCTGGTTGGACTTAAGCTCACTAATCCTTATTCAGCATCTGCTTAAAGAAGTGTGGGCAGTAAGTTAGCTTAGGCCTGAGTGACAGATGTGACAGACACAGGGCAATGAGGCCAAAAGGAGGAAAGTCCAGACCCAAAGATCTCCTGGGAAATGTCTGACCGTGCTTTCCAAGGAGGGCAATTTCATGACCACCACTGGTGGAGGAGAGGGCCATTGTCTCAGGCAGTCATATCCTAGGGCTTTGAAGGTTAACCGTGCCATTCACCTCCTGGAACTCTGGGACACAGTGCTTCCCACTGTACTTCTGAGAATGTAGCGAGCCACTGGCTGGCTCTTCCTCCGGTCCAGCTGCTCCTTGTTTGCGGGATTTTCATAGAGTGATTTCCAGTGTTTTTATAAGGTGTTCAAGTTGGACAAGCACGTTGGATCTGCACCAAGTACAGGGTCTGGAAAAGGGACTCCAAAGCCCAGAAAGGGTGAGAAGTTCTCACAGAACTTCTCAGCCAGTTCCTCTTAGGGCAGAGATGCTCAGGGAAGAAAGATACCAAAATAAAGGCCATAGAGTCACCACCTGAAGCTGATGGCTCGTGTGGAAGATAAGCAGGTAGAGAAACACAGACACTTAACTCAGAGCCCCCAGAAAGACCAGGGGTCACCTTCAACCTGGGAGGAGCTGTAATGGTTCACAGATGGGTAACCCCTGGCAGCGGCTTTGCTAAAGGTGTTCAGGAATTAGTTTGGGGGAAATGTTTTTTAACACTTGAGGTCACCGGCGATGATCTGTGAGTCATAAAGCTGGATGCTGGGCTCCCCTGAGCAGTCAGGCTACAGAAGAACTATTCTGAAAAGAAGACTGTGGAAACAAGTAATTCATTTTTTATGTGATGTTTTGAATAGGGTACATAGTTGCGTGATTCAAATCCGAGGAAATGTGTATAAAAAGTTCACAGTGAATAGTGCCTGGCACCTGCTGCCTGTCTCCCTGGTTCCCACGCTTCTCCCACCTGCACTTGGACAACCACTGTTAGGTTCTTTTGCACCCAACTCGAATTCTTTATAAAATTTTATTTATGGCCGTGTGTGGTGGCTCATGCCTGTAATCCCAGCACTTTGGGAGGCTGAGGCAGGCGGATCACAAGGTCAAGAGATCAAGACCATCCTGGCCAATATGGTAAAACCCCATCTCCACCAAAAATACAAAAAAATTAACTGAGCATGGTGGCACATGCCTGTAGTCCCAGCTACTCAGGAGGCTAAAGCAGGGGAATTGCTTGAGCCTGGAAGGCGGAGGTTGCAGTGAGCCAAGACTGTACCACTGCACTCCTGCCGGGTGACAAAGCAAGACTCTGTCAAAAAAATTATTTATTTATTTATTTATTTATTTGAGACAGGGTCTTGCTCTGTCATCCAGGCTGGAGTGCAGTGGCATAATCTCAGTTCACTGCAGCCTCGACCTCCCTGGCTCAAGCAATCCTCTTGTCTCAGCCTCTTGAGTACAAGGGATTACAGGTGTGTGCTACCATGCCCAGCTAATTTTTAAATATTTTTTTCTTTGTAGAGGCCAGGTGTGGTGGCTCATGCCTGTAATCCCAGCACTTTTGGAGGCCAATGTGGGCGAAATCACTTGAGGTCAGGAGTTCGAGACCTGTTTGGCCAACATGGTCAGCCTGTCTCTCCTAAAAATATAAAAATTATTTGGGAGTTGTGGTAAATACTTGTAATCCCAGCAATTACTCAGGAGGCTGAGACAGGAGAATCGCTTGAACCTGGGAAGCAGAGGTTGCAGTGAGCCAAGATCGAGCTACTGCACCCCAGCCTGGGTGACAGTGATACTCTGTCTAATATATACATAGATATATATATCTTTGTAGGGATGGTGTCTTCATCTGTTAGTCCCGGTGGATCTTGAACTCCTGGGCTCAAGCGATCCTCCCAAAGTGCTGGGATTACAGGAGTGAGCCACCACAGTCAGCTCACTGTGATTTTATATATTTTATTCATTCTATGGGTCTTTGGCTACTTTTAACAATTTCTTATTAATTTTCTCATCATTGTTTTTATCAATTTCAAGACTAGCCCTTTGTCTGTAAACTGAGGAATGCAATATAAAATACAGAGCTAATGAATAACAGTCTTACCCAAAGAGATGGTGATGATTCCCCGCAAAATTATTTGGAATGCAAGGATTTCAGCCCTGTCCCCCAGGCTCCCACCCCACTCCATGTCACGCCAGGTTTTTTGCTGTTCCTTTTTCACTTCTTTTTCTTCCTGGGGCCTTTGCATCAGCTATTTCCTCTTCCTGGAATGAGGTTTTCCTTTTGTCCTCCTGGTAAATCCCTGCTCACTTTCTCAAGGCTGATGGCCCCTTCTCATCAGAAAGAGCAAGTGAGGACAGAGGTGAGGGATGATTTGAAACCGCAAGTCCTTTCCCCAAATCACAGTGCCCAGAGGGGAGACTCAGCTGGGCAAATGCCTCTGAAGCGGTGAAAGTCGGGAAGTTGAGGGAGGGGATCAGTGGGAGACCCTCAGTGGGAGGTGGAGCTGATAACAGCCCAGGTGAGGATGCGGCTGAGTGAGAGGAGTGTTCTGCAGGGCAGGGGCTGTGGAGGATGGGTCTGGGGGGTGAACCTTGATGGGACGCAAGGCCTGGGCATATGCATTCAGTGGACAGAGTTTCCAGAGAGGACTAGAGGACAGAGAACAGAGCACAGGGAAGGACACAGAGTATGAACATAGCAGACTCAAGACCAGACCTGCAGCATCTTGCAGGGAGTTACAGGAAGAGGAATTTCAACTAGAAACCAAGGGACCCTGACCCCAAAATGCCCTGCTCTTCCAAAAAACCCACAAAGAAGAGAGTGAGAGATGTCTCAGCCTTCGACCAGGAAAATAATTAAGGTAAAATACGGCTGGGTACGGTGGCTCACACCCATAATCCCAACACTTTGGAAGGCCAAGGAGGGCGGATCACTTGAGGCCAAGAGTTCAAGACCAGCTTGGACAACATAGTGAAACCCCACCTCTACAAAAATAAAAAATTAGCTGGGCATGGTGGTGTATACTTGTGGTTCCAGCTATGTGGGAGTCTGAGGCAGGAGGATTGCCTGAGCCCGGGAGGTCAAGGCTGCAGTGAGTCATGATCACACTACTGCACTCCAGCCTGGGTGATAGAATAAGACCCTGTCTCACAATAAATAAACAAAAAGGTAAATGTGAAGAAAGACATTAAACCTCAAGAATCTCGGCTTAGAGCAGCCAGAGATGGTGAGAGAATTTGAAAAGCCTGTGAAGAGACTCATGAAATGAGGCTTTAACCGTAAACTACGGTGTAGAATTCATGCCTGACTATGTGCCCATCACCTGCTCCAAAAAGGTTTGTAGCCAGACTCACACCACACCATAGGAAAAGAGTTTCATGTCTTATAGGGTAGCCTACCGGTTGTGCTACACTGGAGAGCAGACAAATTGGGAGATAGGTAGGTACCACTGGGAAAGGTAAACCCAGGGTTTCACCTTTGCAAGAGACGCCTCACCCCATCTGATCTGGGTGGTACCAGCAATTACCTAGAGAAGACACAACAAGAACTCAGGAACCTTCTGTCTGGAGACCCGCCCTGGGAGCGTCTCTTATACACTTCTTCTCGTATATTCATTCAGTACGGGATTTTGAGCACCTGCTATGTATCAGCGCTGTGCTAGGGGCAGGGGACGTACTGGTGAGTAAGGCACTGAACCTGCCCCAGCTGTTCTAGTGCCGTGAGAGAGATGAACACATACACAAGCCAGTGTCATGTGTCCTCTGATGAAAGTGAGCACTTGGGCCTGTGGGGCTGCAGAGAGAGGAGCCTGGCCCAGATTCGAGGTGTCAGGGAAGGCTTCCCAGCAAACTTGACTCCTAAATCAACAGGGGTCCTTTGGAGAATAGCCCCCTCACAAAAGATCACTGGGTGGAGAACTCTCCTGCAGCAAGTGTAGAAAGCCAGCGTGAGACCAGGAGCCTCAAGTGAACACACTGGACTTCCAAATAAAGGAAGAAAGTGTAGAAAACCAAACCAAGAGATAAATGCTTTTCTCCTTCTCATTGTTCTGACCCAGACAGCCAAATTATTGCACAACTTGTACCTTAAAAGCAATATGTGTGCAAATTTCAAGCCAAAAATAGAAACCATGTCTGATAGGATCCATTCTCATTCCTTTGTTGCTGACTTTTGTATTAGCTCTTAGCTGAAGGTCAGCATTTTCTGACACCAACTTCTGCACTGAGCTCCTCCCTCTGCTCCAAAATCCTTTAAGGATTCCAAGCAGCCTTATTCAATATTTATATGATCTGGACACAGCAAGGCTTCTTTGATCTGCAGTGAGCAAGAACTGAAGATCACTGGAGCTTGCCCCTCAGCAGTTACTGTTCCCCAAATTCTCCCCTCCCCCAGGGGGACCCCAGAAGCCCTGTGGGGTGAAGGCATCATCTCTTTGTGCAGAGGCTTTGCTTCCATCGGGCACTGGTAGAGACCTGCCAGTCTCCCATGGGTCAGAAGAAAGATATCTGCTGCACACTTTAGCTAAGTACTTTTTACAACACAGAGATTCTGCTTTGATTTTTTTATTGTGAACAGTTAGCAGAAGCAAAAAGTCAACAAACCCCCAGTGGACACCTCACCCCAACAGGGCCAGCACATGCAACAGGAAAGTGGATAAGCGTGGGGACTGCTCTTTTTTCCATTGCAACTTAGAATTCCCAAGGCCAGGATGCCTGTTCGCTTTGAGCAGAGGAAGCAGTGAGATGCAGGGCTTGTGTGCTTCATTCTCTCACACAGACACACACCTCAGTCAGGATGCAAAATAATGAAAATACCCTGGGACTTGCTGCCAAGCCCTTCAATGAGAACTGAAGGCCAGTTCAGATATGAGGCACATCAATACAGAGGGTCTGCAGGAGTGCTGAGCCAACTCCGCTGTTACCTTCTCAGCCTAGCCACAAGAAGAACACCTCCACCATTGCTGCCTCCAGACAGTTGGTCTAGGTCAGTTAGCTGTTGGACACCATAAGATACTGGGCAGGCGGGCATGGTGACTAACGTCTATAATCCCAACACTTTGGGAGGACAAGACAGGAAGATCACTTGAGCCCAGGAGTTTGAGACCAGCCTGGGCAACACAACAAGATCCCCTCTCTACAAAAAAATTCAAAAGTTATTGGCCAAGTGCAGTGGCTCATGCCTGTAATCCCAACACTTTGGGAGGCTGAGCCAGGTGGATCACTTGAGGTCAGGAGTTTAAGACCAGCCTGGCCAACATGTTGAAATCCCTTCTCTACTAAAAATGCAAAAATTAGCTGAGTGTGGTGGCACATGTCTGTAATCCCAGCTACTCAAGAGGCTGAGGCACGAGAATCACTTGAACCCAGGAGGTGGAAGTTGCAGTGAGCTGAGATCGCACTACTGCCCTCTAGCCTGGGCAACAGAGCAAGACTCCATTTCAAAAAAAAAGTTAGCCATGGGCAGTGGTGTCCACCTGTAATCCTAGCTACTTGGGAGGCTGAGCTGGGAGGATTCTCATGGGGTGAAAAAGCTTTGAGCTACTGGTTCACTGGGTGAATGATGGCAAGCAAGAGCCCAGACATCCCATGAGAAGACACTCACCCAACCAGGAAGAGCCTATGAGACTGTATTGAGCAATATCGGGGATAGGAATGCAGAACACCTTGCTCCTGGGGCTGAAATCAATCCACATCTCCCCCAGCGTTGGAGACCAAAGGAACAGGGCTAAAGCCCAACCTTGAAGACTCCTTGGTAACTCCTGGTACTCAGAAAGAATGGAGAAGAGAACAGTCCCCTATCTACCTTCCTACATAAGATCTAGCTTTGGTTAGGCACTAGGACTTTGACTGGGGACGGACAAGGGTAGCTGCATATTAACTGAGATTCCTGCTTGTGAATTTCCGAGCTCTCCGCCACCATCCCCTCTACAGCTCTCAGGCATTGATTGCTACACTGCAGAATGGCAGACAAAATACTCTTGAGATTCAAGGCTAGGCTTTCCATTTTCTAGAGCCTGGTAAATGCGTGTCAAAAATCAAGGTCCTAATGGTGACTTTTTGGGGTAACAAACCTGTTCTGTATCTTACTTGCGGTGGTAATTACATGTTTGGACATATTTGTCAAAACATACAGAAGTCTATACTACACTAAAAAGAGTAAAATTTGCTATAAGTAAATTATTACCTTAAAATGAGTAAAATAAACATGATATGGAGTAAGAAAAAAGTGACAAATGCACACAATAAGTAAAATGTTTTAGATGTATATAATAGAACATATTCTTTTTAAATACACAAACAAATAATAATAGAACAAAAATCTACAAGAGACAGATGAACACCAGTTTCAGCACAGTGGTTACTTCCAGGGAGCAGAGGAGAGTAGAGGTATTTGGCTCTCTCTATAGCGATTTATTTTATTTTTTAAAAAAGAGGGATCTGAAGCAAACATAACAAAATGTAAATATCTGCTTACTCTTGGTAGTAGATACAAAAGTGTCATATTATTTTCTGATTTTTCTGTACATTAAAAAAAATTTTTTTTTGAGACAGGATCTGGCTCTTTTACCCAGGCTAGAGTGCAGTGGCGTGATTTCGGCTCACTGCAACCTCCGCCTCCACTGGGTTTGGACCTTCTTCCTGTTTTGCCATGTGGCCAGGCTGGTCTCGGACTCCTGAACTCAAGCGATCTGCCTGCCTTGGCCTCCCAAAGTGCTGGGATTACAGGTGTGAGCCACCATGCCTGGTGGGGGCTGAAAGCAGTCTGTGTCCTGACCACAAAGCCTGGCATCCAGCTTGCAAAACTAAGGCACATTTTTATTATTCCTAGTTCCTGCTAGCTGCTGGCTCTGCCAATGGGTTATAGATGAGTTGAAATGTGGAGCTCTCTAGCTCTTGGGAGTGCAAGCAGGGGGAGAGCAGCTGGAGCATCCAGGCCAGATTCCTCCTGCTGGCAGCAGCTTTGCCCAGAGCCCAACTCTAAGGAAATAAAAAGAGGACGGGGCTAGGCACGGTGGCTCATGCCTGTAATCCCAGCACTTTGGAAGGTCTAGCTGGTGGATCACGTGGTCAGGAGTTTGAAACCAGCCTGGCCAGCATGGTGAAACCCTGTCTGTACTAAAAATACAAAAATTAGCCAGGCATGGTGGCGCACACCTATAGTCCGAGCTACTGAGGAGGCTGAGGCAGGAGAATCGCTTTGAACCTGGGAGGCAGAGGTTGCAGTGAGCCGAGATCACGCCACTGCACTCCAGCCTGGGTGACAGAGTGAGACTCCATCTCAAAAAAAAAAAAAAGGATGAAGGCCCGAACCCAGCCCTAAGCAGGCAGCTCACCACACAACAAACATCAATAACCTACCTTGTGCAGGGTTGGGCAGGGCTATTAGCATCCCATCAAGGACTCCTTACAGGTCCTCTGCTTATTAATTGACCCCAAGTCTGGGTAGGATGGGCTCCAGGCTAGCCAAGGGGGCAGAGAAGCAGGGCCAGAGGGGAGAAGGAGGCGGCCAGCCTACACCCAGAGCCTGCCATCCCAGAGGGGTGCACTGGGAAAGCCGGCTCAGCTGGTCCTTCCAGAGTTGCAGCAGCTCCACTCTCCCCCATCTAGTGGCCCAGCCCCACAAAGGGACTAGCCCTGGGACCGTCCTCTGAGATGCCCCTACCCTTGAAGAGCTCCACCTGACTGGAGGGGCTATGAGCTGGAGCAGAGCAGCATAAAGATGAGGGATAGGAGGCCAGACCTCTCCCCCCATAAATACAGCCTAAATCAGAGTGGCAGGTTGTGCTGAACAGCTTTATTTGCCCACAGGATTCGAAATTAGAGGCCCATGGACTGGCTTACGCTGAAGAAAAGTGGCATATGCAAATGAGCCACATGCCAGGCTGCTGTGACCAGACTGACAGCTTTATCATGCAGTACCCTGTATCTCTCAGGGTCTGTTTATAGAAACGGCTGGAGTCTTCTCTTGTCTTTTGGCAATGATCCAGCTTGCTCAGGCATGACTTAGCACGGAAATTGGGTTTGACTTTAAAAATGCTCCTTGTGACGGTAACTCAGCAGCCAAGACCGGCTCTGCGCTGAATTATTGAACGGTGCGGATGTTTGCTTTCCCCCGTCACAGACCTTTTCTGTAGCTCCTTTTCCTGACAAGTAATTTTAAATATGCAGCAGTGTAAGGCTCTGTGCTCACTTGGCCTAATGCTGAGCCAGATTCCAGTCATGCTTGAACAGCTGCCAAGACACCCAGGGCAGCAGGCCTTGCTCCAGGGGCCTGGGGACTACAGATTTGGGCAAGTGGATATCTTGATGATCTCCAAGCTATTGCTCTGAAGGAATCACATCTTAAGGCATCCAGAACCAAAATCGTTAATTAACTCCCAGCCAGCTTCTTCAACTGTTTTCTCTATTTACACCACTGGTGTCACAATCTATTCAGCTGCCCAAGCCCCTGCCTCTGCCTCACCCTTAACCCTGCGACATGTACACAGTCTCCAAGTTTTGTCTATTACACCTCTAAGATATTACTCAGTTATATTCAGTCCTCCATATCCTCATTATCCCTGACTTGTCGAAGCTGATATCTTCTCCTCTAGGCTCTTAATAAGCCCTTCCATTCAAGCTCCCCTTCTCCAATCCTTTGGCCACAATGATCTAATCATATTCATGTTATTATCCAGCTTTCACTGGTTCTATTAACATGAGGATCAAGTCTAAACTCTTTAGCATGTTCGTCACAGACAGGTATCAAATGAGTGAAACTACAATATCCTTGCTCTTAAAGAATTCCAGGTAAGGGAGAGGACCAGACAACAAACAATCATTGCCCCATATGTTGAATATAAGTTTTGTCACTTGCAATTCTATGACCTTGGCCAAGTCACTTAACCTATAAACTGAGATTAACAGGAATGAGTAGACACAATATAGTTTATTCTGTATATTCTAAATAATCCAATTTCTTATAAAGCACTTTTATTTCATACTGTATTTTAAAACTGGAAAAATTATTTCACTTTCAAAATATTTAACCATGGAAACTGCAAAGCAATTATATGAAGTTCACTTGTGTCTAATATGTTTATTCTTAAAAAAGAAAATGGTCTTTTTTTTTTTGAGACGGAATTTCACTCTTGTTGCCCAGGCTGGAATACAATGGTGCAATTTAGGCTCACCACAACCTCTGCCTCCCAGGTTCAAGTGAGTCTCCTGCCTCAGCCTCCCAAGTAGCTGGGATTACAGACATTTGCCACCATGCTTGGCTAATTCTGTATTTTTAGTAGAGAGATGGGGTTTCTACATGGTGGTCAGGC
This sequence comes from Sapajus apella, assembly GCF_009761245.1. Lineage (NCBI taxonomy): Eukaryota > Metazoa > Chordata > Mammalia > Primates > Cebidae > Sapajus > Sapajus apella. The sequence goes on along the minus strand of NW_022436943.1, from coordinate 25,496,741 downwards.
TGGTCTCAAACTACAGACCTCAGGTGATCCTCCTGCCTTGGCCTCCCAAAGTGCTGGGACTATAGACATGAGCCACCGCACCCAGCCAAAAATCGTCATTTTTAATTAGAACAAAAAAAATTAAAATTTAATCCCCATTTTTAAAAAAGCAAACTATTTTTAATTATAACAAATTTCAAGGATTTTTTACATGTTGTACAATCCAAGCTACTCACTCTTACAGGTTTTCACATTTGACATGCAAAATGAAAAACTTAAATTACATTATTTACCTATAAAAATGATAATAAAGGGGGTTAAATGAGATAACATATATAAGAAACATAGTTTCAGTATCAGGGGTCTAGAAAGTACCAGAAATGCTCACCTCTGTAATGGTTCTGCTGTTCAAACCCTGCCTTCCCACCCTTCCGTCGTCATCTCTTGACTACCTAGACCGTCCTAGTCAACCACACTCATTCCCAAATCACGTCGTACCGTCGCACATGTTCGTGTCTTTGCATAGCCATTCCCCTACCTGGAATGGCCTTTATCTCCTGGTCTAGCTAGTGAATTGCTACTCACTCATAAAGGGCCGCCTCAAATGTTGCCTTCTCTGGAATGTATCTAGTGCTCCCATCTTCACATTTTCATAGCTTTTGCGCAAAACTCTATTATAACTTTTGCCTTGAAATATTTATTCTCAAGGGGGCTTCCCTTATCACACAGCGAGCACCCGAGAACAGAAAAACGTATCCATGCAAGCATTCAATCGACAAATAGGCATGTGGCATGTATTATGGATCAAGTATTGTGCTGGGCACTGCAAATGCAAAGATGCATTAGATATCATCTGTGGGCGCTTAGTTGCAGACAGTGGGATTCATTCTAAATAGTTTAAGCAGAAAGAGTTTCTTTTTTTTTTTTTTTTTTTTTTTTTTGAGACAGATTCTTATTCTGTCAGTGCAGTGGTGCGATCTTGGCTCATTGGCTCACTGCAACCTTGGCCTCCCGGGTTTAAGCAATTCTCCTGCCTCAGCCTCCTGAGTAGCTGGGACTACAGGTGCATGTCACTACACCCAGCTAATTTTTTTGTATTTTTCGTAGAGACAGGGTTAGCCAGACCATCCTGGCTAATACAGTAACACTGTATTAGCACTGTAGCTACTGCAGTAGCACTGTATTAGCCAGGATGGTCTGGCTCTCCTAACCTCGTGATCCACCTGCCTCAGCCTCCCAAAGTGCTGGGATTACAGGCGTGAGCCACTGTGCCTGGCCAAGTTTCATTACTTTTAAAAATTGGGTAGCTCACAGAATCTCAGGAAGGACCAGGGCCAGACATGGCATCTATGCCGGCAGCAGCAACACAGCTAGGAACTATACAGACTAAGAAAGACGACCAAATGCACCAAGTACATGTTCCAGTGGAAGCACCATCACCATAGCCACCCATGCTAGGTGCTGGACCCTGGAAACTCAACTGTACCTGGTCCAGAAGAACCAGACATTCCAGCACCAAACTTACCAGCTTGATTCTAAGTGAAGTCTACTGCAAGTCCAGCTGCAGATGGATCCTACATCACATTTCTACATCCCAGCTGCAAGGGAGTTTTGTAAATGCAATTTTTATCTTTTCAACTCAAATAGGAGACCAAGCTATGGAAAGGGTGTAGAATGAGCCAAACTTCAATATCCTTGTTCTTAAAGAGAACACTAATCTAGGGAGAGAATCAGGGAAGTTAAGAATCATCACTGTAGTATCAGCATAACACTGGCAGGCTGTGAAAGCCAGAGAAGCAGCCCCCAAGCCAGATGAGGGGGCTTTGTATGAAAGATAAAGACATATTTTGCTTTTTTTTAAAAAAGGAGGATTACATTTTAACTTTATTCTTCTAAATTTAAAATGACTCTTTTCTTTTTTAAAAAATAAAGATTAAGATATTAGACACAGTAAACTCATATAATTGCTTTGCGATTTTCATAGTTGAATATTTTGAAAGTGAAATTTTTCCAGTTTTTAAATGTGCTATGAAATAAAAGTGCTTTGTAAAAAAATAGATTATTTGGAATATATAGAATAAACTATTGTGTCTAATATCAATACATGGGCAACATGGCTAGACCCCGTCTCTACAAAAAATGCAAAAAAAAAAAAAAATGCTGGGCACAGTGCATGTGCCTGTAATTTCAGCAACTTGGCAGGCTGAGGTGGAAGGATGACTTGAGCCCGGGAGGCAGAGGTTGCAGTAGCCGAGATTGCATCACTACACCACTGTCAGCCTGGGCAACAGAACCAGACCCTGTCTCAAAAAAAAATAAAGAGGCCGGACACAGTGCCTCATGCTTGTAATCCCAGCACTTTGGGAGGCTGAGGAGGGAGGATCACCTGAGGTTGGGAGTTCAAGACCAGCCTAACCAACATAGCAAAACCTCACCTCTACTAAAAGTATAAAAATTAGCCAGGCGTGGTCATGCATGCCTGTAATCCCAGCTGCTCAGGAGACTGAGGCAGGAGAATCACTTGAACCCAAGGGGCAGAGCTTGCAGTGAGCCGAGATAGCGCCATTGCACTCCAGCCTGGGCGACAGAGCAATACTCCATCAAAGAAAAGAAAAAAGGAAAGGAAAGAAAGAGAAAGAGAATGAAAGAAGAGAGAGAGAGAGAAGAAAGAAAAAAGGGAGGGATGAAGGGAGGGAGGAAAGAAGGAAGAGTGGGCTTTGTACTCCAAGTTTTAGAAGCTTGCTTTTTATCTTGAAGGCACTGGGTACTCATTGAGTGGTCTAAAACAAGTGAGTAGACATGGTCCTATTTAAGTCATAGAAAGATCCACATGGACTGGAAAGGGGCAAAGCTGGTTAGGAGGCCACTGCAGCCATCTGGGAAGAAATGATGATGATCTGAGCCAAGGAGGTGGCAATAAGGCTAGAGAAGAACAGAGACAAGAAATGTTTTAGGCCTGATGACAGATTGACCATGGGAGAGAAGAGGTTTGAGGCCTCTAAGCCAACGAGCAGGTCCTGGCTTGGGCGGTTGGGTGGATTGCTATATGCTTCACCAAGATGAGCTACACAAGGGAAGACATACATCTGCAGGGAAAGATGAGTCAGATTTAAGTATGGGAACCTGGAGGTGCATATGGAGCACCCAGGTGGAGATGGTGAGTAAGCAAATGCAAAATCAAGGTCTGGTCCTCATGAGGGAGGTTCGGGCTGGGTAGCAGCCATCTGCTGGGTTTTTGTGTTTGGTTGGTTTTTTTTTCCCCTGATCATCCTACCTATCTTGTTATCTTGTTTCTGAAAGAGTTACCCTTTCAGAAAACCATATCGTTGTGAGGAAATAACCCCCTACCTCTGTGAGTGGATATTTAATCCAAGCATTTCCAAGCAGAACCCACCAATCGCCAACCACAGAGACAGGGTCAGGTGTGATCATGTGACCCAAACGGGCCAACCCATAAAAACCACACCCAAGCTTTTGCTGGTCCCATTAGAGAGCAGAGAGTCTATTTCCATGGGGTTGACATGCCAATAGATGAAAGCCTAGAGTGTCCAGGGGCCACTTTTTCAACAAGTATTTCTGACAGGATATCAAGGTGCAGGGTGTTACCAGGAGGCCAACTGGCTAAAGAAGAGAGGGAGAGAATGACTCAAAAGGATGTAAGTTTGTGTCTTCTGCACCAACAGCAGTACCCGCATAGAACACGCATTCAACAGCTGCTTAGTGAATCAGTAAATGGAGGCTTTAAAATGTGTATTTTGGCAGTGTTCCTCCCCCTCACCTATATCTGGCATTTCTCCCCATGCCATCCCCCCCAAATCCCCACCCCCCGCTGTCCCTCCCCTATTTCCCTCCAACAGACCCCAGTGTGTAGTGCTCCCCTCCCTGTGTCCATGTGTTATTGTTCAACACCCACCTATGTGTGTACCTATGCAACAATCTTGCACGTTCTTCACATGTACACCAAAACCTAAAATGCAATAAAAAATTAAAAAGAAAAATGTGCATTTTGGCCGGGCACAGTGGCTCATGCCTATAATCCCAGCACTCTGGGAGGCCAAAGTGGGCGGATCACCCGAGGTCAGGAATTCTATACTAGCCTGGCCAACATGGTGAAACCCCATCTCTACTAAAAATACAAAAATTACCCTGGCATGGTGGTGGGCACCTGTAATCCCAGCTGAGGCACGAGAATCACTTGAACCCAGGAGGCAGAGGTTGCAGTGAGCCAAGATCACACCATTGCACTCCAGCCTGGACAACAAGAGCAAAACTCAGTTTCCAAAAAAAAAAAGGTATTTATAAATATGATATAGTACTACAACTATGTATCTCATCACTTTGAGATAAGTATGACTTACATATCACTTTAAAAAAGTCATACTTCGAGATTTAAAAAACATCACACTGGATCTATGGTTATACAGAAATTTCAAAACTGGCAGATGCCAGGTGCCCTTCAGATTGGGGGGTGTCAGGAGGATTACACTGGGCACACTGTATTGTTTCGTACAGCCATTTCCCTTGAATGTCTGAAGACATCCATGAATAATAGTAAACACATCTCAGTACTAAATACTGTACCCAACTGGATGAGCAATTTCCTTTCCTTTAATGGTTGAGGCTATAGAAACAATCGCGGTATAACAGCAGGAATCACTTCCAAAGTCTCAGAAGGTTACAGTATTTTCTAGGGGCTGGTACAGTGAGGCAGTGGGTCTGATTAAGTTGCAAAACCAGCAAAAGTGGCATAAATTAAATTGTCATTTTAATCAAATGGAAATCTAACATGTAAAAAGATACGTCAAACATTTGTCTTAACACTGTGTCCCCAGTCAGTCCGGAACTTCTGCGTGTCTGCGCCTGAGCAGAGCTGACAAGCCAGCCACCTCTCTCCACTTCACTCCTTTCTTTGGTTAATAAATGATACTGAGAAATCTGGAGAGTTTACAGATCTGGCCATGGGTAATTGGCTCACTTGACCTCTCTCCCTCCCTCTCTCCTTTTTTTTCTTTTGCATGTCTTCACTTATACCAAGAACTAACATATGTCCTGAGCTTTCATTAAATTAAACAAATTACCCAGAGGTATTAGCAATTCTCTTCTCACATGCTGAGAATATAAGGGTGTTATTGGTAGCTGGAATTTGTCTTGGGCTGTTGGGGAATTGAAGGAGAAGAATGCTGAAGAGAAAGGAAAAGAGGGAGGAGAATTGAGCAAGCATGGTTTCTACCATAACAGAATGTTTGCACATTTCTCCTTCCTAAGCTGTAATAATAAACAAGCCAGGCAGGAAGACACCAACTCCTCTCTCCCTCAGATTTGTCTTTTCCTTTCCCTGGTGCCTCCCAGATCCTGCCCCTTGAGCCTCTGCTGTGCTCTTTGTGGCAGTGCCACATCTCTCCAGAGTCCCCTGAGCCTTACCAAAGGACAGTTTGTGCAAACGAACCCTAAGTGTAGTAGGACTAAAGGGAAGCATCTCTTATACCAGAGGATGGAGAAAGGTTGCAACACGCACGCACATGCACATGTGCAACGTGCAATTTTCTAACCCCTTAAGAAATTCTGGCCAGAGTTATTCAGCTAGACTTCCATCACCTTTGCCTTCATGGCAGAGCTACCATGGGGGTGATTTCAGCAGCACAGGCTTAAGGAGATAAGGGTGCCTCATAGCAGCCAGCATGTTTGCTAAACAGGTGCCATCTCTTTTTATTCTCCCATCTCCTTTCTAAACCTGTCTGTCTTCCCCATCTCAGATACCCTCTTGGTTCACACTGTCCTCCAGCTGTTCCCTTTACCCCTTCCTCTTCTTAGGAAGAAAATAGTATTTCATAGTGATCTTCCTAAGACAGCAGGCAGAAAGGAGGTAGGAACGTGTGTGTAAGGGGAATAGCAGCCAATCACAGAGCAGGTGCCCAGTTGACATCTGTTGAATGACTGACATACAGAAAGGTATCTGGATAACTCACATAGACCCAAAAGAGCTTTAAATGCACTATAGAAAAAAAAAAAAGATTGTTTTTTCCCCACTCTCCTATCCCATTCTACTCACCCTCTGGCTTCTCTAGACACTGTCCCCCCAAGAACTGTGGATCTAAAAATACTGCTTTAACTTGGCTAAGCCTTTGAGTAATTAAATAAGGCACATGGCTGGATGAGTAGAGGGCTCACTTTATGGGAGAGAACCCCAGATCATTGCCAAGCGGAGATCTGGAAAGCTCTCTTAGGCCTGATGTCCCATAAGCCGCATCTTCTAAGACTGCAAAAATCCCCAAATTGCCTGATCTTTTTTGGTCAGTTTTAGACTGCAGGCAGCATTATACTAAAGAAATAATAACGCTGTCGTCCTTGAGCACCTTTTATGTATGAGCTACTTACAAAAATGATCTCGCTGAAGAGTACAGTAACTCTCGTTTTATCACCGTACTCCATAGTTGGGTATATTGACATTCAGGGAGATTAGAGACCTGTCATAATAACACAGAGAAAGCTGGCAGAGTCAGGATTTGAACCCAGATCTGCTGAGTTCCCAACTGTACACTGGGGTACTTCACCTGAGTAGGAGAGTGGCTTCATTCAAATTTGCTTTCAACAAAGGGTGTAAATGATTCGACCACTGCATTTTAGAATCCAAGCCTGATCATTTTTCCTGCAGGCCAGCTTTTCTCTTAGGAAAGTCCCATTTTGCCTGTTACAGAGGCAGCCGTCCCCACAGAAAACCCCGGTGACCCATTAAAATGTTCTCATGAAAACTGCTTCTGGCCAGACCAATAGGAACAAAGTTGAGGATGCAAACTGCGGCCCCTGGTGATTTAAGGAGCTGTTGGCTTTACAGCCTAGTGGGGCTGGGACAGGTATAAATGTTATTAGGCAAAGCCACAGAAATAACAAACCAAATTAAGCTTTAATCTCCAAACCATTGTAAGGATAATGAGTGTACTTTATAATAATTGCCGGAAATGAGAGCAGGGAAGAAAATACTGGAAAAGGCCTCAGTTCCAGTTTCTTCATTTGCAAACCAGGGACTATAGTGCCAGCCAAGCCCCTGAGCCTACAGAGGGCTGGAATAAAAACGCTTTGCAATTCATGGGCTGGGATCAGATTTAAAAACAAATGTGCTTTACCAGTGGTTCAGCCAGCCTCAGGCTGATTCCTGGCAGTGACCAGGATGACCACAAGAACCATGCCCCCACCCCTAAGCAGGTTCTGGTACACATTTTTTGCCTTATGCTGGAAATCCAGCTGGCTTATATAATGAACTTCCCTGCAGCACTCATCTCCGAGCTGAAGGGACTCCGGACAAGTCCCACCGCTGTGGCTGCCACGGCAGGCACTCCCAGCCTTCTGAATTCAGTAAACCACCTGACGGTGTCTCCCTGGCCTCTGCTTTCTGGGGTATGTTTGTTTCATCATGTCAATATCCCTAAGTGGAGAGCACTCCCCCATCCCTGGGACTGTCATGTGCAGGAAGTAGAACGCTGACGGGGGGAACTGGGTGCCACTCCTATCCACACCCTCATTTTGGCCTTTGCCTTTCCAGCTCAGAGGAAGAAAGATTTACCTGTAGAAGCAGGAGGAAGCAGGCAGAGTGCCTAGGGAAAACCAGAACAACCTCAACAGTTACAGCCACCATGAACATCTGTGTGTAAGCATCTGCTTGAATACCTGTTTTCAGTTATCTGGAGTATAACCTAGGAGTGGAATTGCTGAGTCATAGGATATGGTTCTATTTACATAAAATAGCCAGAATATGTAAATGCATAAAGACAGAAAGCAGATTGGTGGTTGCCAGGAAAGGGCAGGATGGGGAGTGACGGCTTAATGGTTGCCAGGTTTTCTTTTTAGGTGATGAAAATGTTTTGGAACTTGATTGAAGTGGTAGTTGCTCAATGTTGTGTAGGCACTGTCACTGAATGGTACATATCTATTTCTTTGTTTGGTTTTTTGAGGCAGAGTCTCACTCTGTCGCCGGGCTGGAGGGCAGTGGCCCGATCTCAGCTCACTGCAACCTCCACTTCCTGGGTTCAAGCGATTCTCCTGCCTCAGCTTCTCGAGTAGCTGAGACTGCAGGTGCGCACCATCATGCCCAGATAATTTTTGTATTTTTAGCAGAAAAGGAGTTTCACCATATTGGACAGAATGGTCTCCATCTCTGCCCACCTCGGCCTCCCAAAGTGCTGGGATTACAGACGTGAGCCACCCCGCCCGGCCTGAATGGTACATATTTTTAAGGCCTCAGTCACCTGAGACCTGCCTTTCAAGGGAGATGCAATGTGAAGTCAAAGCAACCGTCAGCTTAAGGAGCCCAGGCACCTTGATAGTGAATGCATTTACAGCACAGTCATCTTTAGGGAGAGAAGGAGGTAGTTGGGTAGTTTCAGGATCGTGGAAGTAAAAAATCTTTATACTATTGACATGACCATCATCCTTTCTTAAAACACAGTAAGTCTTTTAAATCTTTTTCATGAATAATATTCCCAGTCCTAAGCATAAAATGCTGTACAGTATTTCTGATGTATCTCAAAGTTCAGCCAGGCCTAAAGATGGGGAAAGGTGAGTTTATATGCACATGTTTGGGCCTTTTCAATACTCTCCTTTTAAGATAAGAGAGAGGCTCTTTACCTCCCTGGCTGAGGATAGGCCGCCATCATGAACGACATAGTAACTATCCACACTAGAAAGTTCATGACCAACTGACTACTTCAGAGGAAACAAATGGTCATTAATGTCCTTCACCCCAGGAAGGCAACAGTGCCTATGACAGAAATTCAGGAAAAACTAACCAAAATGTACAAGACCCCGGATGTCCTCTTCGTATTTGGATTGAGAACTCATGTTGGTGATGGCAAGACAACTGGCTTTGGCATGATTGATGATTCCCTGGATTATGCAAAGGAAAAGGAACCCAAACATAGACGGGCAAGGCATGGCCTGCATGAGAAGAAAAAGACCTCAAGAAAGTCACGAGAGGAACGCAAGAACCGAATGAACAAGTCAGGGGGCTGCAAACGCCAATGTTGGCGCTGGCAAAAAGTGAGCTGCAAATTGGATCACCGCCGCAGGCGTAAAGGTGCTGCAATGATGTTGTCTGTGGCCATTGTCGATTTTTCATGAGAAACTTAATAAACTAGAAACTTTCAAAAAAAAAAAAAGAGAGAGAGAGAAAGGGTAGGACATTTTGAATGTGTTTCTATTTGCTTGCAAGGTTTAGTCTCATTCTGTGCACATATTAAACCTCAATTATATGACCTTAGTACACATTACTTTACAGAATTTGTCTGTTGAGGAAATTAAATGAGACAAACAGTCTCATTTTGGGAGTGTGCCTGTGAATGGTCAGGCTCTGGTAAGAAATAACTTGAAAAAAATAGTCTGGGTGTGGTGGCTCACACCTGTAACCCCAACACTTTGGGAGGTCGGGTGGGCAGATTACTTGAGGTCAGGAGTTCAAGACCAGCCTGACCAACATGGTGAAATCCCGTCTTTAAAACAAATAAAAATAAGAATAAAAAATTAGCCGGGCATGGTGGCAGGCACCAGTAATCCCAGCTACTTGGGAGGCTAAGGTGGGAGAATCACTTGAACTCCAGAGGCAGAGATTGCAGTGAGTCAAGATCGCACCACTGCACTGCAGCCTGGGTGACAGAGTGAGACTCTGTCTCAAAAATAAATAAATAATAAATAATAAGGTAAGCCAGGTGTGGTGGCACAGGCCTTAATCCCACCTACATGGGAGGCTGAAGCAGGAGGATGGCATAAACCCAGGAGTTAACAGTTACGATTACACCACTGCACTCCACTCTGGGTGACAGATCCAGACCTGTCAAAAATAAATAAGCAAATAAATAAATAAAACTTATTAGCTGAAAGAATCTTATTTTTTAAAAGCTATGTAATTAAAATAATTACTTGCATACAGATATAAAGTGATCCCATGTCAAAGATTTTTTTTAACTCATTAACAAGGGAATCCAGCATTTAAACCAGGTAATGTT